>NC_067202.1:17889759-18208045 GCF_000699445.3 Schistosoma haematobium | reverse complement strand
GGAAGATGCCCTTTTTGGGCGAGTGGTGACAGGTTTGCGAGAACTTGAGCGAGCTCGGGGGACGTAGGGTTGGGGTACGTTACAACGGTCTCGAAAACTAAGACGTGTGTGAATACACCCAGCCCTGTCACCATGAGCCGAGGAATGACCGGCGTCCATGTCTACTTTAGGACGTGCCGTCGAAGCAACTACATAGGTGTCTCTATTACTAGTCCTCGCCAAAATTTTGTCTGCTATGAGGGCTACCTGGTTAAGCGATGAGTCCTCGAGCAGTGCCGTCACAGTAGGTTGGATATGGGCTGGTAGTGACTCGAGCCATAATTCCTTAACTATCTCCGAGTCAGATGCTGTTGGTCCTGCAAGAGATTGCAGGCGCGTGAGGTGATGGCTTGGTTTAGCATCACACAGGGGGTGACGTGCTAACAGTGTCCTCAATCGTTCCTCCCTCGATGGGAGGAAATGTCGGAGAATTGCCTCCTTGAGGCGGTCATAAACATTAGGCACGTTAGAATTGAGGACAACCTCACGAACAGCTACTAAATGGTCCCCGGGTAACGATTCGAGAGCGTAGGCGTATTTTTGCCTTTGGCTCGTGATGCGTCGAGTCTCGAACTGAGACTCTATTGCAGCAAACCAGACCTCAGGGTCGTGGGGGATAAATGATACAGGTCGAAAATGAATGGCCTGTACGTCTGAGTCTATAACATTAATAGTATCCTTCTCGCTATCCGTCATGTCGTGTATATTATATATTAAAAATTGATATGAAAATATACGACAGACGTGGATAGATAAATAATAGACTCACCAAATTGGCTTCTTTGGAAGATTTGACCCGAGGTTGAGGCGTGTTCCAAACTTTGGGATCACCAATTGTAGCGTGGCGTCGAGTTGAGATTAACTGTGAACACCGCTACCAAGAAACACGTGCCAGATAAATCACAAGGCGAGGATTGAACGTAACCAGATTTATTTCGTTGGCGATCTCGTGGTATTGAACGAATACCGAGATCGTGCCAAGAAAAGGTACAAGCGAAAACAGAAGAAAGGAGTACGTGTGAACAGTACCAAAAACCGCGGAACAATGATGGAAGGTAATGGAAGCACAAAATGGCTGCCATTATCACAGTCAAACAAAAGCACATTAAAACACACACTGGTACAGTTGGTTATAATAATAATTGTTTTTATTGAACCAGTCGTGTTCTCGTGATAAACGCGAGTCACTACAACACTATGCCTTTATCAGATGTTGTATCCAATAGCAATGAGAAGACTTTTTTTGTAATTCCGCCGGCTTTCCTGCCGGCAACGGTAAACATATTTCATATGATGACAAAGTGGTTGAATCTGTTTCCCCTCGCAACACAACTTTTACCTTAGCTAATCCTACGAGTATTCATGGAACTACCAATTGCGATTTATACTCTAACCTGCTTCACTATGATAACTCTGAGTTTCTTATTCTTTCGTTCAATGCCCGCTCTCTGTCCAATAAAATTATTCATCTTAAAACTCTTTTATTCCTTGTAAATCCAACCATTGTACTTACTAAGGAAACGTGGTGTAATTTATCTATATCCGATCATTCCTTGAGTGTAGATAACTACGTTTTCTTTAGAACCGATAGATGTTATGGAATAGGAGGCGGTACAATTATCTATGTCCGTTCAGACATTCAAGCATGCAAATTTGAGGATAAGTCCCTTGATGCTATAGACGACTCCACTTGGGTTACTGTAAACTGTGGATCCCAAAATTATTTACTGGTGGAATGCATATATAGACCACCTCATGCGGATACTAAGTTTGATAGATTACTAACAAACATCTTTTCCATTGCTTCGCACCAACCGCATACTTTTAAAATCATCGGAGGTCATTTTAATCTGTCAAAAATTACATGGGGCTCGGCTCCGGTACCAGGTCGATATAACAAGCTAGTTGAAACATAAGAAATTTGTGGATGGGTTCAACAGGTCCGAAAACCGACCAGGGGGAATAATACACTTGATTTAATGTTCACAATCAACATAGACTCTATCTCAATGCATACCAGTCATGAGTTTTTTATGCGTGACCATAGAGTTGTATTGAGTATTATTCACTCTTTAAACGCCATACAATTGAACTCTAAAGCTTCATTGATGTACCAAAGCAGACATTTTGATCAACAAACATGGAAACGAACTGGAACTCTCATTCAATGTTTACCATGAGAAACTTATTTTACCACAAATAATGTTGACATTCCGCTTTCCAATCTATACCACAACCTGATATATTGTCTTGACTACACTGCTCCAGTTATTGGCCGTGTGGCTTATAATGCTAATGGGGGCCAAAATACTTTTAAAAGAGAGCTGGGGAAATTAAAATGCCGCTACTACGAGCAGAATGATGTGTATGCACTTCAGAGTATACCTAAATTAATAAACAGAAATGCTTCATCTAAACGTAGGTATTTTATGAATATAGAAAATAAAACTGTACGTAGTAAAAGCCCAGAATTATCAATACTTCGGCTTTTTAAATCCCGTGTAAAGTCAAATTCCCTTGGCACTACTAAATTCTTCATAGTTAACGGAAGCATTGTTAACGACCCGAATACTATATGCGAACAGTTCAGCAAGCACTTCTCGCAGTGCTACAAAACTGGAACTGAAAACTCCATCATTACATTTCCAATGCTGACATCCAGACATCTGTCGAATGGACTGTTTCGTGGAATATGCCACTTAATGTTGACAAAAGTGGATTTAATCACATTGATCGCTGCCTTAACTTAAATCTAACTGTACACACACACTGAAACCTCTCAACACTGTTCGTGACCTGGGTTTAAGATATAGCAACAGTCTGAACTTTTCTGAGCACATTATATCTCAAGTATCCAAAGCTAGAAAGCTGATCGGCTTGATAATGCTAAACTTTGATAATATCGAATCGAGATTGTTACTATACAGAAAATGTATCTTACCTATTCTTGAATATGGTATTTTAGTTTACAGTAATTGCAGACATAATGACCTGATTAAAATTGAAGGAGTTCAAAGAAAGTTCACCAAAGCTGTTCTGGGGTATTCTGATAACAAAGACTATCACCAAAGATGTCAACAACTCAACTTAGAACCTCTTTGGATCAGACGTATCAAATTAAATCTTGTCTTCATCTACCGGCTTATTAACGGTATTTCCTACTCTTCGGTATCCACCCCTTCATACCTTATGATATCATCCCACAATCTACGCAATAAGGAGAATATTCTAGCGATTCCAAGAGCCCACACAAACTTACGTCAGAATTTTTTCCTTATTCGCTACTCAACCATGTGGGACAGACTGCCAGTGAACCTCCGTTGCAGTGAAACTACAACCCGGTTCAAAAGTCTGCTTGAAGATTTTCTTTCCGACAGTGGACTATGTCACCTATTGAATATCAATGTATTTAGTAAGGATTTATACAAACAAGGTCCGTCATCCACTTAATTGCCTGGAAAACGAAATAAAATCTTTAAATCAATTCACGTCTATTTTATTTTATTTCTATTCATCTTGATATATGAAGTCTGCTTATGTTCGTATCTATAATTATTACTGTTATTAATATCATTATTGTTCCCCCGACATATTAGATATTCCTTTTATATCTTCTTATCTTAATTCCTGACTGTCCTTTGAAATTAATTGTGACTTTCATAGCATCATTCTTAATTATTATTGCACAAATATTTATACTAATATCCGGTTTCACTCTGTATACTATTACATAAATCTAAATGTGTTCATCTGAACGAATCTGTACGTGATCTATCCAGACAGGATAGAATAACGGTTATTTTTGGTGATTGGTAATTTTCTTTCATCCTTTATCAACTTTCTTATTTATTGTAGTTTAGATTTGATCAATTGAACAATTATTGGTTGGATAGCTGAGTGGTTATATTTGTTTGGGTAATAATGTACACTTAAATTTATGATAAATTATAGAACCGCTATCTTACCCAATTACTTTGTTTTTGGTTTCAAACGGGCGTGGGCGCATATCTAACTCATCCAGGCAGCTGTCCAGCAGTTCAAGCGTAGTTTGGATCTTACAGTATCTTTGATCCCGGACATTTTCTCTTCTCTTTGTGTTTGGTCTGGTATATGGAAGATTTGCTCCCAAAACCTAGCAATTGAAATTTTGTTCTGTAACTGTTATAATTATCATTAGAACGGTATCTGGGTTGATTGATAGTAATTTGCAAATGAATTTTGGTTCCATTGCTACTTGGATCGTAAATTACAAGTAGATAGATCTACTGTGCTTCAATAACGAAAGAAAGCAAAAACTCGAAAGTAGCTCTAATTATTCAGACTATGATATTCTCAATTGGAAATTGAAAAGATAGTCTTTGAAGTTCCAGAACATAACAACTCAACGAGTGATGTGATTAGCAACAGAGTGCCCGCCATTTTTGAATCATTTCGTGCCAACGGACGTTCTTTACCATCTGGAACCTACATACATCCGGTCAGGCAACAAGATGCAAGTATCGAGCACAAAAGCAAACTGGTACTGACTATCCCATATGTAGACTATAAAGGACAAGGTCAGGGACTATCTACTTGGAAATTTCAAAGTGGGTAGGTTACTCCCCGCCCACATAAAACTTATTCAGGTAAACAGGAAAGGAAAGTTTGCGTGTTTTAGATCGAAAGTATAAACTGCCTGTATCCAGAAGCGACGAGTTTACAGAACAAAATGCGGGAGTTGCATAAACTAAGCAACGTCATTAATATCCATTTATTAGGAATATCCGAAACATAGGTATCTTCTCCTATGACAGGCCATGAACCGGCAATAAACCGCATGTCTTTGTTCTGCAATAACAGAAGAACAGGAGTGAGGCGGGGTAGTCCTGTGCCTACGGTTCTAGTTGACAGGTCATCACGTACACACCCAAGAGTTTATCGATCTACATGAAGCTGTATGGTGATCGGTCAGATTGTCTGACATCTCAAGCTGTCTAGTATGAGTCATCTACAGAAACTTCACAGCTGACAATGAGCACGACAATTGTAAGCTGGATGGATCATATTGCTCTGTTCGTCTCTGATACGCTTACATACTGATTCTAGAAGACTTCCATCCCCTAAAGTCAACTTCGGCTGACACACGTACATTAGAGTTGACAACACGACCGAAGCTCGATACCTCAAACTCATCAAAGATCTAGAAATACATGAAGAAATAAGGCTAGCAACTCGCTCGAGAAATCGTCAGACGCTATCGCTTTTAGATTTCCTATTTACTGCTAAAGAATTACCAACTGACAAACTCCAGTCCTGACTCTCCTGGATAAAACTGATCACGTAGTCATAGCCTTTAACTTTATCAGCAAAACTGAGCTAAATCACCTTACATATAACAGGCATTGGAATTCCAGATGGTTGGATGTGCCATTTTTGCAGATCAATCTACAGTAGGTGGGCTCGGAAGCCAACCTTCAAATTGATGTGGCTGCTCATTAGAATTTCTAAATGGACACGATCTTAGATGCTACGAAACGGTCTGCTTCTCAAACGGTTGCCAAAAATAAAATGCAACGTACTACTATCAAGAATCGCAAAAGGTACCACTGAGCGAAAAGCAAAAGAATTGGTGAATACAGCATATATAGGCAAATCAAAAGGTAAAGAACTAGTGTGCAAACGCAACAAGAGGAGATAGAATCCATCACCAAATAAATCTAATCAGTATATTCGCCTTACGTTACTGTTATATCCGAGCAAAGATCAAATCACGAGTAACTCCTGAGACATATTAGTTTACTAATATTATCTATATATTCTTATGGTGTAACTAGTCAATAATTAGATTATGTATATTTATATTCCTTTTATTATAAGCTTCATTTTGGCCTATAATTTATTGTTGTACGATCTACTGTTCTTAGCTACGTTCAGTTTATTGACTACTGCCTCCCACGTTTACAGTAACCTTTTGGCTTTATTGTGTAACAACGTTATTTCCTATTTTATGGTGCGTTGAGGTCTGTTTGATTGATATATAAACCCAGTGTGTCTGAAACAAATGATTCAATTTGAGTAGTATATCGAGAGCTGGTATTTGGCATTCTGGACTCAAGTGGACGGGCTAGGCGGACATAGGACTAATACCTGTCGAACGTCATTGGTTTGGCACAACTCGTATTTTGATTGGTGGATAAATCACGTGATAAAAAGCTGGACATAAATTCACAACAATTACACTAACTTTCAAGGGAGTCTGACTTATCTGACCTTAAAGGCGGCCTGCTTGAATATCTGGGCTACCTGTTCCTCCGATCTAGATATTTCATCAAGTTATCTGTTTTGTTGTGCACACAATCTATTCAGGCGCGTTTATGAAAAGTTTACAACCTTTCACTATACGGGATACAAAAAGGTACGATCAGCGACATCATGGTGGCCGGCAATATGCATTGAAACGAATGAACAATAATCAAATGTGGATTACCGAATTCCTAACATCTAACTGGTCATCATTCAAAATTTATCGTCACAATCGATCAAGGTAAAAGGAAAGGAAACTTGTTGAAATACTTTATGCTGAGAATTCTATGTTGTACCAAAAACATAATGTTGAATAAAGCTTATAATAATAATGATAAAAATAAACAATAATAAAGCACTTCTTTCAGCACCCTCAGGAGTTATGCGGTTTCTGATTTAGAATAATTTACGTGAATACTTATTCTTTCCGCCCACCAACAACACAGTTTTAGAAGGAATCACTCGTACATCTAACCTGCTGACCGCGGTGGACAGACTGACAAACATGCTTCATCACAAGGACAAAGTTAATGTCACATACCTTTACTTCTCAAAAGCTTTTGATGGGGTCCATCATATATGCTTGTCAGTAGGCTCGAACGGTTAGGTTTATTGTCGGTGTTCATTGGTTGACTCGTTTCATATCTAAATAATCGACTTTTGGGGCCAGGGAAATATTTACTTCTCAAGCTATAGGATGTCCTGATTAGGTCCCCCAGGGTTCGGTACCAGGAACGCATTTTTCTAATTAACATAAGTGAACTTCCTCATAAATTGCCGTCTAATACAGTACTTTTAGCTGATGTCAAGCTTTGGAGGAAAGTATGCAAACTTGATTAAAACCTGACTTTTCAGGAAGATCTATCTCGACGTCACAATGGGATAACAACGGACTTACTTCTAGCATTTCAGTGTTAAGTAGACCATTTGAGATATGTTCCTAATTATCCATACGACAGGGGTCATTCCCCAGTACCAATATCTGAAGTTAGAAAAGAGCTGCGAGTGTTGGTACCCTATGATCTGAAGTCTTACGCTAACTATGACTTGCCCGCTGGCTTACTAGATGCTTGGAACCAATCCGCAAAAAACTAGCAGCCTACAGTTTGAAAGACAGCTTTGAATTTGGACAAAAACTTGATAACCTTAATGTCTCTGACAAATTCATGGTTTCGTTTGATGTCTCTTCGCTTTTCACAAATATCCCCTTGGAAGAAACGGCAGAGATCATATGTGAATATACAGAACTCCTGCCTTTACCACCCCAGGAATTTAAACAGCTCCTGTTTTTATGTGCAAAAAACATACAAATTAAATTTAACAGTGTTCTGTACCGACAGATTGATGGAATAGCAATGGGCAGCCCTCTAGGCCCAATTCTTGCCGACATATTTATGGGACATCTGGAACAAAAGAAACTGAAGCACGCAACCGACAGTACCACACTTTACTGCAGATATATGGATAACACCTTCCTTGTCTGCAAAAATCACCAACACTCCATGTAACTTCTTAGTCTGTTCAATAAAGTACACAAAGATATAGAATTTACCATGGAACATGAAGTTGATGATAAATTCCATTTCCTAGATATTGGAATTAGGCGAACATCAGATGGCACACTACAAAGACACATTCACCGCAAAAATACTTGGAGCGGAGTTTATCTCAACTTTAACAGCTTCTGTCCAATGAGTTATATAAAAAGGGTATTGTGCGAAACCCTTTTGACCGCGCACGAAAAATCTGCTCAAAAGAATGCCTCGAAGAAGGAATTACTACAATCACCAAATGCTTACGTGAAAATGCATATCCGGATAAATTCATCCACAAATATGCTAATACAAACCCTCCGATTAAGCATGATACAGTTGAAAAGAAAACTTACTTCCTATCCCTACACTTCAAAGGAGATGAAGTCGCCGGAATTATCAATCACAAAATTAATTCCGCTTTAAAAGTGACCTACCCGGCAGCCAAACTGACTACGTTATGGAAAACATACTGCTCACTGAAACAAACGAAAATCGACAAGCCCTCTCCCCTCAGTTGCTTCAACTGCATTTACCAATTCACATGTACGTGCCGTAGCACATACATTGGAAGAACTGAGAGAAGAGTACAGGTTCGCATTTTTGAGCATATTCCGAAGAACTTGACGCTGCGAGGGACTAAAGCTTTTAACAGTGCAATAGCTCGGCATCTACTTGACACCAGGCATACCGTCGATATTATGCGCGCGTTTAAAATTATCAATAGACAGAGATCTACTACCACTCTCCGCTTTGCTGAAGCCATTGCAATTAAGAAACTGAAACCGGACTTATGCATCCGAAAAGAGACTTTAATAAACTTATCACTACCCTGGTAATCTTTTTGTTTCTGTTTGTTTCGTGTTTTGGTTATTTTATTCACTTACTTATTCTAAGATAATTTATACTCCCCCCCTATTACCTAATTCTTAAAATAAATTTTATTCACACATTTCCACCACCTGATCCTCTTAAATTATCTTAACTTTCCAAACCCTATTTAATTATTATTACGTAATCTACCTCATCATTATTTAATTCCATTATTCTCTACAATTATCACACAATTTATGAACTTCACTAAATTATTACACCACCCACCCTGGATTAACCCCCTCTTTTGACCTCTGACCTGTTTCTAGCATATATATATAGTTATTATTGTAATCAAGTTATTTACACTCATTTATGTCATTTGTTTCACACTATCTCCATGTAAAAATTCTATCACAATTTTGGTTTGTAAGCAGCTGACGAGAAACCTCGAAATAATATGAATTCATACTATTCTGCATCAATGTTTGTTCTTGCTTTATTTATGACAAAAACGCTTTTCGAGTAAACCTTGCACTGTTAAGGTTGAGGCACATTTTGACTAGTTCGGCGGTAGAAATTTCCAATAAGGACATTCGGGATATGGAAATAAAAAAATTTCTCTTTTACTTCTAAAGGTTAAGAATACTTTGGAACGCATTCAGAGGCGAGCTACTAATTTACTTTGATAACACAAACTCAAACCTAATGAAAAGCACCATAAGTCACTGAGTTTTCGTACATCAGTCTTCAGTCTTCAGTACTAAGGATAGTAGGTTGATGAACCTGTGTTAATCATGACACATTGCTTTCCAGTGAAGGTCCAGCTTTTCCTTGAAAGTATTAACTGATGGAGCTGATACAACTTGTTCGGGTAAGGCGTTCCAATGATTGACTACTCGATGAGAAAAACGGGACCCCACTTTAAGTTTATTAGATCGTGGTTTATGAAACTTCTTGCTATGATCTCGGAGATTATTAGTGCTGGAGGGAGCAAAAAGATAAAATATATTAACACCCAAGTCATAATTAAAGATACAAAATGCCAGTATAAGGTCACCTCGTGTCCTACGATACGACAAGGGGAAAAGATTTAGGCGTTTTAAACGCTTATCGTAAGGGAGTCTAGAAAGACCCTTCACTAATTTCGTTCCCACACGCTAGACACGCTCAAGGGAGTTAGTATCCTTTACCAGACACGGGCTAGCTGTTTGGACACAGTACTCTAAATGTGGTCTAACATATACGGGATATAAGATTCGAAACGTTTCCTCGTCAAAAGATTTGAACGCTCGGCGAAGTGACCATAACGCACGAAAACCTTTGACAGCGGCTGCTTTGCAATGAGTAGTTGTTTTTAAATCATGACTTAATACTACTTCTAAGTCTTTATGCTCTTGAACGCATGGAAGAGGTTTACCCTCAATAGTGTAACCGTAACTATTACCGTGACCGATGTGCATTAGTACACTCTTCCTAGCATTGATTTCTAAGCCCCACTCTCGAGCCCATCTGACTAAGTCGTCTAAGTTAGCTTGAAGATCCACATGATCAGCCGCACTTTTTATTGTTCTCCAGATTTTTACATCATCCGCAAACAATAATGTCGACGACCTAAGTAACAGCGGTAACTCATTGACGTAGAGAAGGAAGAGCAGAGGGCCTAAGTTGGTGCCTTGGGGTACACCACTTTTGACAGGCTTCCAATCGGATAGCGTTCCATTGACCCTAACTCTCTGTTTGCGGTCACATAAGAAATTTCCTATCCACTCATGTACAGTACCTATTATTCCGAAGCTCGTGAGCTTCTGCATAAGACCTACGTGTGAAACCTTATCAAATGCTTTGCTAAAATCTATGAATATCACACCGACAGACAGACCGTTCTCTAGAGCTGCTGTCCAATCCTCCCTCGCAATAAGCAAGTTAGTCAAGCATGAACGTTTGTTACGAAATCCGTGTTGCTCAGGAGCTAACAGATTGTGTAAATCTATGTGGCTTAGCAACCTAACCCGAATTATCTTTTCAAGTAACTTAACGACTATGCTAGTTACACTGACAGGCCGGTAGTTAGATACTATCTGTCGCCGACCGTCCTTAAATATAGGACTAACTATAGCGTCCTTCCAATTTCTAGGGAGTTGAGCGAGTGAGAGGGACATGCTGAAGAGTGTCGCAAGCGGTTTTGAAATAATGTCCGCAAGAGATGACAGCAACTGTGGACGTAACCCGTCAGGGCCCGGTATCTTACCAGGTTTGAGGTTAGTTATCAACTGAAGAACAGTTTCCTCAATCACCTGTACAGATTCAATGGTTGGTATCTCGGTGTGAGTGGGACAAGTATTTGTTACAATAAACGTAGAAAAGACTTCGCTAAAATAGTCTGAAAAAGTCTCAGCTTTTGCTCGATCTGATTCAGCTAGTAATTATGAATTTTCGTGTAACAGTAACGGGGGAATACCATTACCACGTTTCATTTGCCGTTTAACATACGAAAACAATCGTTTCGGACAAGTACGGCTATCATATACTAACTGTCGTTCGTAAGTGGTACGGGATTTCGCTATGGTTTTCTTACAGATATTACGGTATTTTTGGTACTCACGCTTAAATGGTGCATGACCTGTCAACAACAATAAGTCTCAGAAATGTTTCCCACGCTTTAACAGCTTCCGGGTTTCCTTATTAATCCATGGAGGGCAATGTGATAGCTTACGTGCTGACCATGGGATAAACGGCGGCGTTACGGACTCGAATGTAGCCTTAAACTTAGTCCATTCATCTTCGATCAATCCATCCACGTCGACCGACCAATCAGTCGAGATAGCACAGTTTCTGATTTCCGGAATATTAGCTCGTCAGATTTTGGGACGGGGTGGAGAAGATACGAATTGTATACCATGTGTCCTAAACTTAAAGTGAATTACAACGTGATCACTGTTCACTAGTGGAGGAAGGTGCTGGATATCAAAGACATCCTCACAGTGGTGGGCGAGGGCGAGGTCCAGCAGTGACGGATCATGATTGAAATCAATATGTGTCGGTTTTGTGATACATTGTACAAGTGCACACTGAATAACGGTAGATAAAAGGTCGCTATCGAAACCACTACCTGGAGCTGTAAGCTCTATCCAGTTGATATGCGGTGCGTTGAAGTCCCCAATGATTAGACAACATTCTGCCATACTCCAAGAACAGATGTGTCTTAGGATAAAGTCGTCAGCAAGACAAGACGGACTACGGTATATTCCCCCTATAGTCACTAACCCATTTCTAGATTCAATCTTACAACATGCAACCTCACATGGCCACTGATATGAGCCTCCGACATGGTTGATTGTATACGACAGTGATCCCTAACATATAATATTATACCTCCCTTTTTGCGACTTGAAATTCTATCACTTCTGATACAGATATAACCAGCAATGAAAGGAGAACAGTCTATATCAACGGTGAACCAAGTTTCTGTAACAACGATTGTATCGGGACATAATTCTTTCACCATCAGACTTAGCTCGGATGTTTTATTTCTAAGACTACGAGCGTTCGTGTAGCACACACTTAAGGTGTCTTGGAAATCGATCGTTCTACCCATACAGGCCTCGGAAGCATTGGCTTCCAAGACCTGACTACCCGAAAACCCTTAATGGTAAGGTTATTTTCGTCAGCTTTCGACCATGACGTTAGATCCTGTATTTTAACCACAGGTATCTTAAGATTAGTCTTTACTGTAACAGAGTCCTGGGAGTCGAGCGAGTGACTCACAACAATGTTAGACGGAGCTTTACTATGGGACTTTGGCGGAGTGGTCTGAGAGTCCACCAAGGACTTATCAAGTAAACGGTCATTGGTTTTAGCTGTCTTTCCTAATCTTCTGCGTTTCCGTGTCATCCATATTCCATCAGTCGTAGCATCCACATTAGAACCACTCGCGACAGTAATTGTTTTATCTGGGTCACCGGTTGCTGCTGTAGCAACATGGCCACCAATATCTAATGAGGTGCCACTCATTGATTGTTTCGGGATAGACGGTTTAATAGCGGGTTGCGCAGTTAGATGTCTGGCTTGCGCCGTGACAGTGTAGAATTATAGTCTACTATGATATTAGTACTGCTCTAATAATAGACCTAATCCTAAAATTGTAGATTTGTCATGATATAACTGCCTAATCTATAAGATCTTACGTGGAAGTCACACCATCGACTACACCAACTCACTGTATCGTATCAATTACCAATACATGATTTAGAACAAGGTTAGGCTAGAGGAAGAACAATATATTTAATATGAATAGAAGATATAAGGTAACATTCAGCAGAGACCACGCCTGCATGGCCGAGCCATGCCACTCCATCAACTCCAGTCCATTCAATTCATTGTTCGCGCCTTCTCCATTGGTAGGTATTTCTCCGTGTTAAATATTGAATATCTATTTTCCGAGTAGTGTTGTGTTCAGCTTTGAAGATTGTGTGGATATGGTCTAATGCCACTACAACAGCACTCAAGACACTAACGCAATCTTCGCCATCAGCACAAATGTTATCAGTACAGCCCTCATCAACCTTCTTATTAGCCAACACCAGGAGACTAATTGCTTCCTGGATAAGCAATGTTTTGCTCGAGCAACAAAAACTACAAAACCAATGAGAGTTGGGCTTTGAGCACGTTTTATATGCAGTGGGGCTTAATCGGGTGCACATCTTATGGAACCACTTATTACACTCATCACATTGCATCCTTTCACCCACGGGAAATAAGGAGTATGGTTGTCCACATTTATGAGTAGATTTAGCCATCTTGAAAATCAACTAGAACGGTGACAAAAACAGGATATGTAAAAGGATTATCAAACCTTTACTAAATAAATCAAGTAAAAGTCGACCAAGTATGCTTCGATGCAATAAATACACAAAAGCAAAATCGAAAAACCCAATACAATATCACTTTAACTGAGGTAGATGCAATTAAAGTGTGAACAGTAGTTTTGATACGTAATTTACGATCAAAACAGTTAATTAACTCAACGAGAAAGAATACCACTGTCCTTTTAAATAGAGCGCGTTTTGATTATTCTCAACAATGGCTTTCTGGAGATTTATAGCACCCTAAAAACTCCTGAGCATCCCGTTAGACACCTACTGAACTCAATACCAACATGAACCTTATGAGTATCACCTAGAAATTAGAGACACAACATAGCAGAATAGACGGTGAGGACATTTTTAATCCTAAAATGTAATCAAATACTGAAAGTTGCCGTTAAATAAGAAATTGCAGGCAAATTTCGAGAATTTTTCCATTACAAAACTGCACATATTTTTAATGACTAAAAACAGTATCTTTTCAACGTTGTATAAGCCTAAGTATTTTGAATTAAAGCCGCGCTTTATATCGACTTGCGCTACGTCTCGAGTGGTGGTTACCGTGTTAAGTGAGTATATTTGGTAATTCCTGATACTATGGTGTTAAATTCCCATCAAAAATTCTCGGAAATGTAAACCTATTTGAGATATCCAGTGTCTTATCAGCCCATTCGAACCTTAAGGCAGTTGTTGGTGTGTACAGAAGTATTTCATTCTAGTGTTTCTGTTAATCTCCGAATGTGAGGACAATGATTTCTGTTAAACAGTCTGCAAGGCGTCTTCAGCCGACTTGGAATTTGGTGAGGCTATAACCTATGGGAAAACTAGTCACATGTAAGATAACTGCCCGAGCTCCCAAGTTTGGGGGAATTTTCAAAGTCAGATAACCTTGAACAAGGTTAAAGGGGAGTTTTGGGGAAATATTGGGGAATTTCTCCAGGTCTGGGGAAATGGCACAAAAACCTCAAAACTTCCCTAAAGTTCACTATAGCGGCTTCCCCAAAATGAGTCAAATTTTCCTCAAAATTGGGAGCTCGGACGGTCCTGGGTTTTGGCACGTAACTCATTCATCCATTTGGCTAAATAGCGTTTTGGCATTTTAGCTTATGTCAGTTTGTGATGAAAGCCCTGAATCTAACTCTTAATCCCAACTATCGACTGCGAGTCATAATTTTGATTCATCGCAACTATTTGTAATTCTCATTTTGTGCTAGCTAATAGGTGGACATCATCAAAGTCACTTTTGCGTCCCTCAAAGGTCGTCCATAATTTATAGTTTCACCCTAATTCTTTTTAACGGTTATTTTTCTTTAACAGCAGTCATTGGATAGAAGTTTGACCACTGAAAACTTTCTTGGTCTCACATTATAGCCTCTTCCAGGAAAGCTCTACTCTCCGACTTCGCAAAACTAAGCAGACGTGTTAATGCAACGGAGTTTAAAAACCTTGGTTGCTAACCTATCGTGTATTGTCAGCCCCAGGATCTGGACAGACCAGTGAAATATGAACCTGGTCTTATCATGACTAATAATGGAATATTACCTCTTAGTGTTGCTCCACCCTGACGGATAAAACATTCCCACCTAAAGTTCAGAGAAAGTAGTCCTTCAAGGGAACTAAGTGCCTTATATTAAATTACAGAATGAAAATTTTTTTAGATTATCCACTGTATATGATTTTTACTCGTGTCACTTTTTTGTTTTCTACAGAAAGACCGAAATATTAATCACGACGTTGAAAACGAATTATTTTTGAAGTATCTATCTTACAGAATTATTTCTATATACACCTCGTGAATTTCCCTGGTTCCCTCATTGTCTTATATGACACTGTATAATGGTAGGTTTATGAATTACGTATTTATAACTGTTATGTTTTCATTGACTTGGCATACAGTATCCCAGTGGTCTTGTTTCTAAAAAAACGTATTCAATTTAAGGCACAACCAGGTGTAGTAATAAACAATTCTAACCGATACTGAAGTGGTGTATTTGCCAAATAGAGATCTCTGTACTGAACTTCAGATCTCAAATTAGATGTGAGTGTCAGTGATACCACGTAGTTACCTGAACTAAGATAGGGTGGTCGAGTTCGAATATGTAACCTACTTGACCATGTCATCTCGCCGACTTTCACATCACATATTATTTACCGATGCAGGGACTGAGTGTACAAAGCGAACAACTGGTCACGTTATGATATAGTCCTCTGATATAAAAGATCTATATATAAGACTGAAATCTGTCAGTGCTTAGTTGTTAGGACGTTCGAATTTTGACCTCTAGGTCCTAGTTTCGAAATCTGTTCATTTGAGGAATGATTTCAAGTCTCATCGGACTTAATTCCTTTTAGCCACTTGTAAGATTATTACCCCTCAAAAAATATTGTGATTCAAACTTCCTTACGTCTGTTAGCATAGGCCACTCACCAACATTCTCCATCCAACTGTGTTCTGGAAAATTATTTTCCTGTGCTTTTGATTCACGATGCAGTGCGTTATTTAGTCTTTCTCTTTTCTGTTCTCCTTCAGAATTTCCCTCGGGATACAATTTAATGATTCAATGCTAAGTACATAAAATTCTACTGTGTAAATGAGATGAAGGATTAGTAATAGAAATGATAACTTGGTTTTCCAACACCCATTTAATTAAGATTTGATAACTGATCCTTCTTGATTCTATTATCATTTCGATTATCCCATTGTTTGTTTGTTTGTCTTTCATTGAATATTGATGGCGTCTGCTGGGATCACCGGGTAAGTAATAGTGAGGTTAGACGCAGGGTATTAGGAAATGATGGTAAATCAGTTGATGAGGTTGTGAATCTCCATCGACTGAGATGGTTGGGCCGCGTGTTACGTACGCCCGAACACCGATTACCACGACGTGCAATGCTAACCGGTGTTGGAGATGGTTGTAAGGTTAGGGGTGGCCAATCCAAAACGTGGCATCAGTGCTTGAAGTCACTAACTTATAGTCTGAGCCATGTTGGTAAATGTAGACTACTTGGTTGGGGTCCTCGTGACTATTCTGGCTAATGGTTGGAGACTGTTGGTGACATGGCTCAGAATCGATCACAATGGCGTAGGTGTATACACACTCTGTCTTCCCTTAAACACTGAGGTTAAAATCGCTTCAAATCTTTCATTCTACGAACTAATTCTTTCTTCCTGTACTATGTTCTTATATGCAATCTTTATTTTATATATTAGCACCACTGAATTAACTACTTTTATGAATCCGGTGTCCATCTCGTTGTGTTAATAAGGTATGGCAACTTGGACCGATGTATATATGTGCCTGGTCCTACGTTGTAGCTGACTTTGACTGACATTCAATTTGTTGTAGTTGTTATATCCATAACAGTTTCTGTTTTTCTAATTGTTTTATCGTAAACATGTTTGTTTGTTTTTTTTCTTCTTTTTTTTCTAAAAAAAAACAACATTCATTTTACAGACTTGTTTAAAATCTTCTATTAAAGAGATCATACAAAAAATTTTAATTAGTTCCGGTGAATCATTTCATACATCTGATCTTGTATTAGAATTAATTTATGATTATATACGTATAAATGCTAATCAAATGTTATTCTATTTATCCACAACTAAATTACCAGAATTATATGATTTATTAAATTTATGCAAACATCAACCCATTCGTTTAATTAGAATTGTAAAATATTTTCGTACAATATGTACTAGTTCATTTATTAAAACAAATGGATTAAGTATAATGAATGAAAAACAATTATCATCATTTATCAATGATGATGATGATGATGACCGTCGTGACGACGACGATGATGATGATGATGATGATGACGGTCGTGACGATGACGACGACGACGATGATGATGATGATGATGATAATATAAGAAAACCAAATCATATATTACCTAATTCTAAATGTTTCAATTCTTTTCTCCCTCATAACAATTCAAATTGGATACGTTTAAATAAATTATTTCATCAATTATCTATCCCTTTACCAACTATTCATCATCATCATCATTATTATCATAAGGATAATTCATTTTGGCAATTGTATCCATTGAAATTCAAACAAATTTATTATCAATTATATAAAGGTAAATTATTACGTTTAACAAGAATTGATTTAATGACATGTAATGAATCTATTGAGAAATTTTTATCATTTCATCGTTTAAGACAATCAGCTAGTTTATTAAATTTAACTAAATCATGTAATTTAAAAAAATTTCTTTATTGGTTTTACTATTGTACATTGAATAATAATCATAATCATGATGAAAATAAAATTACATTGAAAACTATCAATGAACAATATTTGAAAATGTTACATAATAGTATGACATGTTCTACTACTACTACGACGACGACCTCCTCCTTCTCCTCTTCGTTGTCATCATCTTCTTTGATCATCGATTCGACAGTACCATCTGGGTCATCATCCTCATCCTCATCATCATCACCTCATGAAGGTTTACATATACTTGCTTATTTATTAAATGGTGATATCTTAGATATAATTGATATGATTTTATTTAATCGACAAAAATTAAATATTAATTTAACATCACCTATTACACCAATTGAAATTAAACAAGTTTTACATATGTTTACTAATATATTGTATCCAAGACAATCATCATCATCATCATGAATAGATTGATTGTAGATAGTTCTCTTACATGAAATTCTGTTTTCCATCTAGATCTATTCAAATGAGATCTATGATAGATAATTTAGATCAAGTTTTGTTCTTTGAAATTGAATAGATAAGAATATTCATCATATTTCCTGAACACACTATCCCCCCTATCATCTCACTGATAGGTTAGATATATCATATGCATTTCATACTTTTTTTTGCATTTTTATATTAGTTCTTGTTCCTGTCTTTGTATCTAAGTTACTATTATTATTATTGGAATATTATTCACTGTTGATTATTCATAATAATGAATAATTACTTTGAACATATAGTTGGCTTTGGATTTAGTCCGATTTCAATGTGATCTGTTGTTGTGTTGTTGTTGGGTTTTTTTTATACTGAGATTATCCATCGGGGAACATTGTAGTGAATTTATGACTGCTGTGTAACATCTCATAGTCTATGGTTTGACAGTATTACATCTAGTGTTCGAATAAGTTAAATGAACTTTATAAAATATAAATTGTAAATTAGATACTTGGCTTATCAGTAACCAGGTTATGCATTCAAATAGTGGTGGTTGAGGGATTAAAGCATTCTACTTGCAATCGTTCAATTGTAGGTTCAAACAATCATTCGTGTAGCCCTCAAATGCCCTGGTAAGGCCGGAAGTGGGAAGAGTTAGCTTTCCCTCTCGAAACGCTCTCACATGGCCACGCGTATACAACCACTACCAAGGGAGTCTTACTCACTGCCTTCTCGCGGCATTACTGTTGTTTATGGAATTGAGAGGACGGAAAGCGAATGTCTGGCGCTTTAACCAGGTTGGTGGATAGAGAGAATCCACCTAGGGGAGTTGGAAAACCCTTACTCAACACCGATGGTGCACATGGTCTCCAGAATCTTGAGTGAACAAATGGCGTACAGACTTACTGTTGATCATCGGCTACCATGGGACTGCATCTCCTGATGTTGCTCCACTGCGTTGTGGATCAGACATTTAGGTCGAAGGCTCTGGGTGTGACCTAAGAAAACCACCTGCTTCGGTTTGGGTATTCAGGCCGTAACACAGCCCACACACAAATCGAGAGACTTGTATGGCGCATATGTACTCGATGCCCCTTTGTACCTATACTTATGTGTTCAAATAAATAAATAAAAATCGTGTACTTCACTTTGAGTGGCTGTCATGTAAAATATTATGGCTTAAACTTCAATAACTAAGTTGCATTAACTGTACTACGGATGGATACGCCAGTTAGTTTAAGATGGCATGTGGAGAATGGTTATTCTTTTTACGGCTGGTACTGTATGTCTCAAATGACCGTACAATCACTTCAAAATACATCGTATTATTCTCTATTTCAGCCATTAATACTTGATAGGTCAACCAAAAATTTATTTGTTACTTTTACAAGCAAGATGACATAATTAGAAATTCATTTGTATTTATAGACTAGCCTTGTGCATTAGACACTAAAAGTCTGGGTTTTAATGGACCATGTTTGAGCTCAGCTAGTATCAGTAAAGTCTTGGAACCCAAGATCGATAGGAAGATAGAGTGAATGTATCTATACTAAAATGAACAATTCTGAACCGTTTTACCCGATGTGTCCAAATTCTGATCGTAATTATCTCACAGAGCCTTACCAGATAATCTCCATCTCCTAACATGCCTGAAACCAACAGTCAATGACTACACGGACTGACGACACGTTTTGATTTAGCTTCGCCTAGCTTTCTTACAACTTATCTCTACATTAGGAAGCATCGTCCGTCGAGGTAGGCGATGGTTAGGCATACGTGACACATATTCTAATCACCTCAGGCAATGAAGTCTCAATACCTCATCAGCCGACTTGTCACTTTTAAAAAATAGCCTATACCTAACCTTAATATCGCTTACTCATCCATTCCATAAAATGTGAGCAATACTTCGATAGTCTTCAACGTATGTACGCCTTCTACTTTCACAGATAATTTTTCATAGTTATAGAGTAGAACAGACAGGATTGCTGTAAATCATGTACACCCTTCGATTGAGAAATGGACAACTCACCTACGTCAGAAGTGACGCAAATTGACAAACGCTAACCGGGCTCTAAAACTTTTAAAATGTAATTTATATTTACATCTGCATTACTCCATTATTAAGAAATCTATCATTTCTATAACTTCATAATCACTGTTCTTTTTAACATAAAGAAATATGACATTGTTTACTACACACAAAAAAATCTATCGAAGGTAATGAGGTTGATGGTTAACTGAAAGTAATTGTATTGCCGTAGTGTATACTCCTTATATGGACAGACATAAGTAGTATGTAGCGGGAACTGGAAGTACAACTTACTGACAGAAGAGAAAACAAATGAAAACACAAATCAATTGGGGTGACAATAAAAATGGAAGAACCAGGGAATCTGTAAGGTATAATTAATGCAAATGGTGCATTTAATATATTGTTTTCATATTTAACAAATGTAATGGGTAATTTCCATCAGCATGGATGATTATGATCCAATTAAGTCTTCGTTCGTTACACTACGATCTTCTTAACAGTTGGTGACTGTTATATCCCGATGAGAATAATGAATGGTAACTATTGGAATCTATTTCTGGACTAATACTATACGTAACGCCCAGTCTCCCACATTCACAGCCACTTTTGACTAAATCTTGTACAAATGTTGTTTGCTATTTTATGGTATGATATGATCTGATTTGCCTGTATATAAACACAGTATGTTTGAAATAAGTAATCCATATCGTAGAGGCTGATATTTGTGTTCTGGACTCAACAGACAGGGCTAAGCGGGAAGCAAAACCGATAAAAATTCTAGACTGCTCGTATGGGTTTTATGCGTCATTAGCTCGGTCGATAAGCCACTATTCTCTAATTGGCGGTATCATTACGTTATTACATTGATAAGGGTACAAACCCACAAGTTATAACAGTGACCAGTATGGTGTAATTTACATCATACAGAATTGTTTATCTCATATTTTGTATAAACAAACATAAGTCGTTTCATTGAAAATAACTGATCTGAAAAATATTTACAAAAACGAATTACTCACTAGTTTGTCGCATGATTCAAAAAGAAACAATCACCTGACTAGTGATCATGAAATAGCGTGTTTTTACATTGGTATAATTAAGTAAATAATAATTTAATTGTTTATTCATTATTAATTGAATTCATGAGCCGATTACAGCTAGACAACCATGGAAAACCTGGAAGCACTGGACGGCCATTTCGTCCGTCCCGCATGAGGGACTCGAACATACGACGTTCGACGTCTTATGCAAACTCTCACTAGAACTCCAGTAAGTACCTCTTAAAGCTCAGTGGTCTAGAGGTTAAGTGTTCGTGTGCGAGACTGAAGGTTCTAGATTAGAATCCCGCGAGTAGGTACATAGATGCGCACTGTTGAGGAGGAGTCCCATACTAAAACGAAACGGTCGTCCAATGCTTTCAGGTTTTCCATAATGGTCTAACTCTAATCTGCTCATGAATTTAACTATTAAATTACTACAATCTCCATAAACTCGCATTCTGAAACTAAACAGTATAAGCTTACTTTAACAATAACTACAAAATATCAAGCAAATAGTGTCTTTCAAATAATCGATAATAGTATATTGTTCTAGTATTTGTAAACATTAGGTCATAGAATGAATTAAGATTGAATTGATTAAATAATCACCAAGAATACACATTGTTTAAATGATAACCAAGATTTAATTGACTTCAGTAATAAAGATGAATGTATATTGGTTAAAGAGTTTGAAATTAAAACAAACCTATTTTCCAAGATTTTAACATAACACATGATGATAGTGGTTAGTAATGAAGATGAACAATGGTTAAGCACCCGCGCTCGAGACTGATAGGTCCTGGGTTCGAATCTCGCGGGGGGCAGGATCGTGGATGCGCACTGCTTAGGAGTCCCATATTAGAACGAAACAGCCGTTCAGTGCTTCCAGGTTTCCCATGATGGTCTAGGTTCAATTGACTCATGATTTCAACTAGTGAAATTTCTAAAACCTCCACAAAACCCCTTCTGAAACTAATTGTTTGACTAAGATTTTACGAATAATAATTTGTAGATTATATTTGTCATAAATCGATATTAGTTGAGATAGCATTGATAATCAAAGTGTAATTTAATAGTAATTTTGTCTTGGTATGTGAAAATTCACTTCAAAGTGCTTATCAGGATTTGAACGAATGTGATTTGTCATGAAATGTAATTTTATGGCTAAACTATTCCATACTTTTAACTTGAATTAACTTTCTACGATTATCCAACAATGTTGGTAATAACTATCACAATCTTGACGCAGATGAATTCTTCTTGTTATGGCATATTATTAGACATGTAGTTGCGGAGATCAGTTTAATTTGTATGTTTTTTGAATGATAAACTGATTGACATTAATTTAGGTAATATTGCTGAATACCGTCTAAAACTAGTCAAACAATTATTTGTTATGTAGGTTATGTTCGTCATAGATTAATCTGATTTAGCGTATTATTGAAAGCCAAGGAGCATAGTATTGCACTCACTTGGTATTGTTTACTCGAATCTTCCTGTTGATATTTACGACGGCAATTGATCAGTCTCTTATTGGCATATATATGCATACTGTGTGTATTGCCTTAGGTTATAAACATTATAAGCAAAGATGGATGGTGTATGGCAGTGAAATCAAGGATGCGCGTTTCGTCCCATTTGGGACTCCAGCTAAATGTACCTGCATTCCAGTGTTGATATTCACTAATGAGTCCTAAGTGGAAAACGCGATGGCATTGGGATCGAATGGCACTGGGTTCGAGTCTCGAAGTGAACACCAACTCTGAGATGCAAGTACATCCAGCTGAAGAGTCCCAAATAGGACGAAACACGCGTCCTGGATCCCACTGTTAGCCACTATCCGTCTTTGCTTATGGAATTGCGCTGTTTGGTAGCAGTCAACATCAACCCCACTAAGAACCCAGCCCATAACCATCAGGTCTTCTGAATAACTTTCTAATCATTAGAACCAATGGGTTGGTATTCCATGGTACTCTACATTATCAACAACCATGTTGAGAACTATTTTACTCCTGACATTGTGATGTATGCTACTGATGTCGATAGATATAGGTAGTATATATCATCAATAGAAAGTGAAGTGAGTGGTGACAGAATGTTAAGAAAATCAAAGAAAAGAGAATGATTAGTGTGGAAACGAAGGAACAATCAAGTCTGAGACGATTGATTAACATTTTGCTAATGAAATATTCACTGTATAGTTCTCAGATTTTACTAAATGATTTTGTAATTTGGGTATTCAAATACATTCAATTATCTCCCTGCTTGTGTCCTTATTCACTACTGATATATCAAACCTCCACTAATTCATTTTAGTTTCTTAGTGAAAGAGAACACAGATGAGGACAACCGAATTATATTCATCGCACCATTACAGAGTTACTTGGTAAAATAGAAAAACTATACTATAATACATAATTTGCAAAATGTTCAATAATTGTCTCGAACTTCGTTGTTCTTGCATTTCCATACTAATTGCTTTCTATTTCCGTTCTTCCTTTCTTGATCTTCCCAATCTTCTGCTGCCAGACATTACATTCCTGACTCGTGTTATATACTACTTATTTCAATATAAGTAGCACGCATCACAGTTTAACTAACATCAATCTATATTGAACACAATATACAATTTAAACTGATCCACTTGATTTGATCATTTAACTGACATGAAATATAAACAATAATAAATCTTATGTATAATGTTTAAATAAATTTCGGCTTTTACTTTGTGTCTTTAAGAAGAAAAAAAAGTAAATTACAATATTTAATAAGTAATTTAAGTAGTCTGTCTAAATTATAAACAAAACAAAAAAACAAACATGCATTTCGTAATTAAAAACAGTATATGTTATTTTATACATATAATTATGAAAAGAAATAGTTTTATAGTAAGCAAAGGTGGATAGTAGTAGGACTTAGTTTGATGCGCGTTTCGTCCTATTTGGAACTTGTCACAGCTGGATGTTCTTTCATCTCAGAGTTGATGTTCACTTCACGACTTGAACTCAGTACTATTCGATCCCAATGCTATCGCAAATAGTTCTCAACATAGGTTGCTGAATAATCTTTACGTGTTATCATTATATTGATTATTGTTGATAATGTAGAGTACCATGGAATACCAACCCATTGGTTCTAATGATTAGAAAGTTATTCAGAAGACCTGATGTTTTATGGGCTGCGTTCTTAGTGGGGTTGATGTTGACTGCTGCCAAACAGTGCAATACCGTAAGCAAAGACGGATAGTGGCTAACAGTGGGATCCAGGACGCGTGTTTCATCTTATTTGGGACTCTTCAGACGGATGTACCTGCATCTCCGAGTTGATGTTCACTCCACGACTTGAACTCAGTACTATTCGATTCCAATGCCAACGCGTTATCCACTTCGGACTCAGTAGTGACGAGTTCCAAATAAAATGGAACATACATCCTTGATTCCATTGCTAACCACTATGCATCTTTGTTTATAGTGCTTGTGAATTAAGACAATAATGAGGCAATACACACAGTATGTATATATGCCAATAAGAGACTGATCGATTGTAGTCCTAAATATCAATACGAAGATTCAAGTAAAACAATACCAAGTGAATTTAGTTTCATAGTATTTCATGGAATTTTATAAATTCGTTATTCATTTATGATAGAAACAAGTGCTAACTTGAAATCCTGAAAGGAAATTGAAATGCAAAAGACCAAAGAACACACTACTTCGAGAATTGGAAGTAGACATGAAAAGTATGAATAGAAAATGGAAAAGTTTGTCCAGGATAGAGTTCGATGACAAATACTGGTGGTTGGCCTATGCTCCTCGAGAAGGGTTAACAGGAGTAAATTAGTAAGTATTTATGATATTGTTATATCCTAGCGTAGATTAAATTATGGGTAACTTCTTATTGTATAACTGTTATGAAACTAAACACGATTTACTATTCTCAATCCATCAGTCAGTTTCTCACAAACACAGCCACTTTTTGACTTGATCTTGTATAATTGTTATTTTCTACGTTATGGTATGGTCGACTTGTATATGTAAACTAAGTATATCGGAAATACATGATTCATATAACGAACATTGATATTGGTATTCTAAACTGAATTTGCTGGGTTAGACGAAAAGCTTCTATCTCAAGGACCAATAAGTCGGTAAGTCAAACAGGCGATCATATATATTAACGGGGCACAAAGGTTCACAAGTTGTAACAGATATAAACTAATTAATATGAATCAAATTATGTATTGTGTTCTTACATGTCTTACAAATCTAATTAATGTAATCCATTGTGTCAGTGAATAAAAATAAAGAGTATTCACTTTTCAATGAAATCATTTACTTAAGCTGTACATTCATACAAAGAGATTACATCATTAAGGGGTCCGACATTTCATATATCATAAGAAAGTTGAGTAATAATTGAGAGGTTCGAGAAGAATAAGAAGACGAAAGATAACTGTCCACTCAACGGATATAAAAAAGAAATGAAAAACATCAATGTCTTAACAATAATTAAATAATAATCAGTATGGGCTTGTGAAGATTGTTGAGTTTCATTGAAATCATGAACCGATCCAAGTTGAACCACTAGTGAAGACTTGAACAGCTGTCTTATACTTGTATGGAACTCCTAAGCAGTGCGATTCCACGACCTTGCACGTGTAAAGACAGTTTCCCAATGTCTTGGAGTAATCGAGGTTGAACATTAACACCGTTGGATGTCAGCTCAGCGGTCTGGAGGTCAAACAATCATACGCGAGATCAAAGTCCCTGGGCTTCATTTCCACATGAGGGGTTGCAGATGCCCACTCCTAAGGAGTCTCATAATAGGATGGAAAGGCTGTCCAGTGATTTCAGGTTTCCAATGGTAGTCTGATTTAGATCAATGAAATGCTTTTCAGCTACGACATTGAAAGATCGCCGCGTCATATCGCGAATTGATTCTAGTTGATGTAGTGTACAATTGGATAATAACCGATTGCTTTTAATGTTCAGGCATTCTCCACCAAATCTGATGGTTATGAATTCGGTTCCTGGCGGAGTTGAGAGTACTTACTGCCGAGGAGTTCACTTCTAGCACTAAACAGACATCGTGTATACCGGAAGAGATAAACTCCTGACAAATACCTTCTAGCCATAATAATATGGACTTCATCTGAAATAATGATTGACAATTGAATGTTCAAACCATCGAGTTAAAACTCCACATTATTCCGAAATTACGTTTAAACTTTGATATCACCTTCTCTAACCCAACTCAATAACTGACCATATATCTTTAACCATACTCTTTACAGATAGTTATACCATATAAGTGACCAAACTCAAGCAAGCAAAGCCTAGTTGGGACCTAAGACATCTTGGACTACAATCGAGAAAATGACCCGCTTAACGAATACACAGACTAAAATCTTTGAAACTTGAGAAAAAAATACTTTAGAAACTTAGGAATTCTTGAGGGACGTTCATATGGCTAAATGTAAAAAGACGTGTATGTGAAGATTCAAAGAATAATTGGATTACAGGACATTAGTCGACGTTCTGTGTTGGTCAAAATATTCAATGTATACGATCTCTTGTGTTTTCTTGTTATGACGGGATGAAAGGTCAAAATTTGATTGATTTATTCAACATTAATTCCGTTTAATTCAATTTGATGATCACTCTGTATAGTATTCGGCTTCGTTTTCACCTATGACATTTTATTCTGCATAACATACGATATTGTTGTATGAAGCATTTTTCATATATGTGATTCATTCAGATTATTAATCAAAAATGGGTGTACAAATCAATATATAAATGAGTGTATTTCCGACTAGACAGGTCGGGATCGCTCGTGCTTCCGGTTGCTTGTGTAATATATTTCCCCGTTCGAACTTCGACTTTTCTGTCTAGTTAACGGGGCTGGAACGCATCAGAATAGCTAGCTTATTGGTCTTTGGTCACAGAGTCTTTATTCCGTTCGCAGACTAGGTGAACTCATAATCGCTTCAAACATAGCATTTCCTCTCCCCGACTCACCGTCTGGATGACTTTTTCTGAACAAACAATTCTAGAAAAATACAGAACAAAAAAATAGCTAAGAAGCCTGAATCAAAGATATCCTGGGGAAGTGTTGAGCTTCTGTAACGGAGTCCATGACTATGAATGTAGAATGTTCTGAACGAGCTAAGACTAGTGAATCACAAACTTCTGCAAAATAAGATAAGGTTTCTTTGAATCCAATGTCATATATTAGTTAATAAACAACAGAGTTGTCAATCTGAAGTAACAAACACGTAACAATAAAAGCATTTTATGACGTTCACCTAATTAGTAATACAAACCAAGAATGTTCAGGAAAATTCCTTTTGTAATCTTAGAGTAAAAATGATATTACACCTATCGAGTACTCACATTTTACATAACACATGAATTAATCAGTTTTCATTTTATTTGAACATGTTTGTATTGAATTTAGAAGTCATTTTATTTATAGTTCGGTTTGCCCCCAAATGATCATGTACGGCCGAGTGCGGTGTCAGCTCTCCCATGGCCAGATGAAAAAAACCACTGCCGGGTAAGTCCTGCTCACTGCATTCTCGCACCGCGGGCGTTATTTACAAAGATGGGGGGATGAAAAACGAATGTCCGGCGCTTTAACGGGGTTGGTAGTTATGGAGGATCCACCTAGGGGAGTTGGAAAACCCTGATTCCAAACCAATGGTGTACATGGGATCCGGGATCCTAAGGAAACAAATGGCGTATGAACCAATCATTGGTCACCGACTACAATGGGACTGCAACTCCTTACGTTGCTCCAGTGCCTTGTGGATCGGACCTTTGGGTCGAAGGCTCTGGGTGTGCCCTCCTAAGAAAACCGCCTGCTTCGATCACAGCCCTCACATAAATCGAATGATCAGAAAGACATTTGTAGCTTGAATTAATTTACATTCAGATCCATGGTGATATGTGACTATATAATCATGAAATTAAAGTCGAAAAGGTTCTAGTAAGACTCGAATAATCAATAAGCTCCATAAATATGAAGTCTCTGACGAATTACCGGCAAATAAGAGTCGAAATAGTGTGATCATTAGAAAAATTAATTAAAGTTCATCTATATACTACAGTCCCACTCAAGAGTCAATGATTTGAGGGAAGTCTTACAAATAGGGCAGAATATTTCTCAAGGTTCCACCTTTTACAAATTATTCACCTAACAACGAGTACTGTTATATTTATACAACCATTTATTACTTTGAGTATGGGGGTTTGTAGGAGTTGCTAAATGTTAATGAAATTACGAACCAGCTTAAAATAGACAATTATTAAAAATCAGAAGGAACTGGAAAGTTGTTTCATTCAAGCATGAAACTCCTCAACAGTGTATATCCACAACTCTACCAAAGTTCGATCCTGGTGGGATAATAATGATGAATATGCACTGCTGAGGAGTATATATTACTTACCATCTCAACCATTTCTTTTATTTTATTTGAGCACATAAATATTAGGGGCACCGAATACATATGCGTCACACAAGTCACTCGATTTGTGTATCGGATATGATACTGCACGGGTGCCCAAATCGAAGCAGGTGGTTTTCTTAGGACGGCACACCCAGAGCCTTCGACCTAAAGGTCTAATCCACAAGGCACTGGAGCAACATTTGAAGATCCAGTCCCATGGTAGCCGGTAACCAACAATAGGTTCATACGCCATTCGTTCTCTAAGGATTCTGGAACCTATGTACACCAATGGTTTGGAATCAGGGTTTTCCAACTCACTTAGGTGGATCTTCCTATATCCACCAAACCTGTTAAATCACTGGACATTCGTTTTTCGACCTCTCAATTTCGTAAATAACACCCGTAGTGCGAGAAAAGGCAGTGAGTAAAACTTTCCTAACAATGATTGTATTCACGTGACCATGTGTGAGAGCATTTCGAGAAAGAGATCTGACTCTTCATACTCTCAGTCGTACCAGATCATTTAGAGGCATTTCAACCATTACTGAAAATACTTAAAAAAAAACACACAACAATAATAATAAAGTAGATAATCTAATTTATTTTACGTTTACAAATCATTAACCAATAAAACAAAACAAGAACAAACTTTTACTCACTCACTGCCTTATTGTTATCAGTATCAAAGGCATTTGATTCATTCATCTATATAA
Source organism: Schistosoma haematobium (assembly GCF_000699445.3). Taxonomy (NCBI): domain Eukaryota; kingdom Metazoa; phylum Platyhelminthes; class Trematoda; order Strigeidida; family Schistosomatidae; genus Schistosoma; species Schistosoma haematobium. The sequence goes on along the minus strand of NC_067202.1, from coordinate 18,178,615 downwards.
AAAAAAAGTTCTGTACAGAAACAAATGTCTATGTATAACGATAGGAAAAATCAATCGAAAGGAATTCTAATCATCATCATAATAAGACGAGTCATTAGTAAACACGAATAGACTTCAACAATAAATATCACACAATGAAAATAGAAAAGAGTAAAGTATTTTATTTAAATTAATCAATGTAACATCTTTCTGATCAAATTAAACACTTAAAATAAGTGATTATACAATTTGTTTTTTTTAACAAAATACATTCATATATGATAGTAATATGTTGGCGCAGTGGGTATATGTGTTTCTGGGTGGGTGGGGGGGGTAACGGAGAGAGATGGGGGGTGTGTGGAAGAAACAACTCATATAAAGAGATTAAAACTATAAGAATTTAAAGAAGAAAAAATAGTTGTGTACAGGGATATTGTGCTGTTTTGTATTGTTTTTCTTCTTCCTTTTAATATTATTAATGATTGAACCAAACTTTGAAAAAACTGGGAGGGGTGGGAAACAACCAAACAATTAGAGTAAACAAAGTTTTTGATTTTAAGTTAAAGTAGAAAAAAAATACATCAAGCCGTTTAACCCCTGTTATTATTTAGTTGTTTACTGATGCATTTGTAAGAAAAATAATAAATTATTCGGTAAATAAGCTTGAACTGATGGATTCGATGCAGTCAATCCATAATGATTTGCTACACGAGCAGCATGACAAGCTAAAGTCACATGATCCAAGATTTGTACACGAGATTCCAGGAGTACATGATGAAAACGTTTATAGAGAATAGTTAAAGAATTCCGATTGGTTGCATCTAAATGAGCACCACATTTAACCAGAGTATGAACAAGAGAGGCCTATCAAAAAATGGATAACATATGAATGAAAATAAATAAATACATTTAAAGCGAGATTCAATTATTGAATAGTACTTCAATGTTGAATGTTATTAGATTTACAGGGATTGAAAGGATTCAGTCGATCAAGTGATCAATAAGTTAATTGATCCAAAGAAGATCTGAGACCTTTTTCATGTTAGTCGTTGGGACTCATTAGCTGAGTATATCCACAATCTAGAGACAATTGACTATGACACAAAATTCAATCTCACGCGAAACAACAATCCTCTAAAAATCGTCCATATGTCACATAGTCCACTTACGAGAAACATTAGTTAATAAGATGTCTCTAAGGAAATAAGTTAACAAGATGATATGTAGGTGAACAAAATAACGATTGGTTGCTTACGTAGTCAGACTACTAGATAATCTGATAGGTATTAGGCGTGTTATTTAATTTCCGACTCCTTTTTATCATTATTGTTGTCGGTTGTTGACATTGAAATACATTCACGTTCTAGTCAGACCAGTCACGTGTTCTTGAGCTTAGTTGTGCTGATGTCTACTATAATAGACACCTGCAGGGTATCATCTAGTGTAGATATTCGTCTAAGGCAACTCATTGTCCCATTGGTGTAAAGGAGAAAATTAAGAGTCATTTCAGTGGCGACGGTAGTTGAAACGGACGTACACGCATATACTCAGTGAAAGTGGATTTTATATCACTAAAATGAATAATCTGAAATCATTATTGAAACAGCAAAATGCTCTTATCGAATTGTTGGTCAAGAATATGTCGATATCTTGGAAAACGCAGGTATCTTTCTCTACTATGACTTCAAATACTGAGATTATTATTATGAAAACTCGGAGTTTTGGAACATGAAAAGTTTTGTAGTTTTATTCTCCCAAAGAATCCAGCCGACCTAACCTTCTTGGGAACAGTTGAGTGCCTGACACATATATTTGATGGAACGGTCATCAATGTTCACATTAGATACTAGTGTCTTCAGTTTGTGAAAAGACCATAGGATGACTAAGTGACGTACTTCAACATCGCAAACCGAATACAGGAAATATCGCCAGACCAGTTTAGATGTTTTACTTTTGTGTGTGGATTACGATCTGCGGCAGATACAGATATCACAACACGGATGCCACACAAATCACTTGATTTGTGTGTGGACTGTGTTACTGCCCGGGTGCCCAGACCGAAGCAGGTTATTGTCTCTAGGTTATAAGTAACAGTTGATGCGAATCCATGACATTGAAATGAATTCTTCTTATTCTGCTACATTTGTTATTTTCGCTTTATCAGAATGGAGATTTGTGAAGACTGCAGATCGGCTCATGAATTCACTTGTTAAAATTACTACAATCTCCATAAATCCTTATTCTGATAATAATCATGTGCTGATTATTGACTAGCTTCAAGATGGAACTCCCGGAGTTCTAGTGAGAAGTCGTGATTAATGGAGACAGTTATTCACTTTTGACAATGGATGAAAGGTTGCGCAAGAACATAAATCAATTGAAATTAGATATTAACAGCGCTGGATGCCAACTCGGTGGTCTAGAGATTAAACGTTCGTGTGTTAGACCAAAGGCCCTGGGGTTTGAGTCCCACGTGAGAGATCGTGAGTGTACACCACTGCAGAGTCCCAGACTAGGACGAAATGGCTTTCCAGTACTTCCGAGTTTTCACTCGTCGTCTAGCCTAGGTCGACTCATAAATTCAGCTGCTAAAATTTTTACTCTAGCTAAATTTATCAAAGGAAAAAACGCTAGACTTCTGTAATTAAATGTTTTTGAATCATGATTGAACAAGAACTCAAAGTTTCCTTTTCATTTAATGAAATGAATCCGTATTATATGGGCTATTATGTGCACAGGTAATTCGATGGAATATTGAAATAGCATATTTACAAAATATGGATGAAAATACACTTCCTGGATTCGACTACCTACCTGGAAAGTAGAAAACAAAGCAGAAAAATTACATATAATTCAATGTGGAATAAAATGCTCACAAACACACACATATATAAGTATATATATTCATATACATACATGTTCAGAACTTTTTAATCGACGTTGTGCTAAAACATGACCAATCGGACGTTGTCCATCAACATCAGCACAATTAGCATCAGCGCCTAATTCAAATAGCAAAGATAAAACATTGACATTTGGAAAAGTACAAATTACAAAACGACCAACAGTTGAAGTTTCTGGTGAACAAGCTAAATGTATTAAACTTTGACCACGATGTACTCTAGGATCTAACTTGACTAATCTATAAACCTAGATAAAAAATAATAAAGAAAATGTTAGTCAATAAATTGTATGAATAATTCTTTATTTGACGAACAAAATCGATTAACTGCACATACCTTACCTTGTTCAAGGTGAAATAATTATTTACTTAATAGTTGAGATCATGAATCAATTGAAGACAGACCACCATGGAAAACCTGGAAGCACTGGACGGCCGTTTCGTCCTAGCATGGGGCTCCTCAGCAGTGCGCATCCACGACCCCAACTCGCAAGATGGGAATCCAGGACCTATCAGTCTCGCACACGAGCGCTTAACCACTAGAACAGGTTTTCCATAGTGCTCTAGCTTCAACTGACTCATAAAAACAACCATTAAATTACTAATATCCACACAAAATACCCTTCTCTGATTATAATTATTTATTTATTGTAATTATATACTGAACATTGAATCTATTCAAAATGAAACAATACAAACCTATCGCTTACACATTATTTATAAAAACAATTAATTAGTGGATTAGACATTAAAGAATTCAGTCATCAATCGTTAAGTCCCAGGTTCGAGATCAGCTTCATCTTGGCATCTAATTAGTAATCAATAACTCCTTGCAAATGAGTTACATTAAACTAATGAAAATTATTCAAAACGGTGATCTGTGATCGGTTAATGAACAACAATAGACAGCCCCCAAATGCCCTGGTATACCAAGAGTGGGGTGGGCCCGCCCTCCCTCTCGAAATGCTCTCACACGGACACGCGTATACAGCCTATCCCAGGGAAGTCCTACTCACTGCCTTCTCGCACCACGGGTATTGTTTACGAAAATGACAGGACGAAAAGCGAATGTCCGCCAGGGGCTTTAACCGGATCCCAAACCAATGGTGCACATGGGCTCCAGTATCCTGTGGGAACGAATTGCGTATGAACCAATCGTCGTTCACCGGCTACCATGAGACAGCATCTCTTCACGATGCTCAACTGCCTTGTGGATCAGACCTTTAGGTCAAAGGCAAGGGGTGTGGCCCCCTAGGAAAACCACCTGCTTCGGTCAGGGCACCCGGGCAGTATAACAGCCCACATACAAATATGATGAAATGTCGATATTTATGGAAAATACTTTTCTTACTTCGATTAACAATCAAACGATTCACATTATTATTATTATTATTACTATTATTGTTACTATTATTTTTTTACGTCATATATTCACTCTCTTTTATTCCCACTCTGTCTATCCTTACTTTTCGACTTATACAACAGCTCGCCCATGGTGAAAACTCGGTTCTATCTAATCGTCCTCGAGTCACAGACTGGTTGAAAATTGTATGCTACCACCAAATACGAATACTGAAGCAGTTTTTCTGGAACCACGTGCACCATTCAAACTGGCTGCCTTCAACGTTCGCACACTTATGCAGGTCGGACAACAGATAGGACTGGCTATGTCTTTGCAATGTCTATCCGAGACCCGTATTCAATACTCTGGTGAAGTACTACAAATTCGCTGTCCAAGTGTCGCTTCAAAAAGCTTGTTTTACGTGCGTTTATCCGACGACCCTGTGTCATCTTCCGTCTGGTCTTGCTGGGGTTGCCCAATCACACCATTCCTCTTCAACTTTGCCATCGATGACATTCTAGAAACAGCTCTGATGGATGTAATTAATGGCGGTGTGGATCTGTTGTCTGGAGAAAGACTTCTCGACCTTGAGTATGCGGATGATATTGTTTTACTGTACGATAATGCCCAAGGCATGCAATCCGCACTTAATTAGTGTTCGTAAGTATGGTAAGTGTTTTGCACCTTCCAAGTGCAAAGTACTTCTACAAGACTGGCAGCATTCTAATCCTGTACTCACCCTCGATGGTGAGCAGATAAAAGTAGTCGAGAAGTTCGTGTATCTGGGTAGCTGCATAAGTGCTGGTGGGGGTGTGAGTGATGAGATCAATGCATGTATAGTGAAAGCCAGAGCGGCTTATGCCAATCTGGGTCATCTTTGACGCCTTCGTGATGTCAGTCTGGCTGTAAAAGGTCGGGTCTACAACGCGTCGGTGAAAGCAGTTCTACTCTACGCTTGTGAAACCTGGCCTCTCCGAGTTGAGGATGTTAGACGACTCTCTGTGTTCGATCGTCGCTGTCTCCGAAGGATTGTTGACATCCAGTGGCAACACCATGTTAGTAATGCAGAGGTTCGGTATCGTGTGTTCAGGCGCAGAGACGATAATGCAATCGATGTCACCATCTTGAAACATCGACTTCGGTGGCTTGGACATGTTCTACGAATGTCGTCCACAGAATTCCACGTCGTGCATTATTTGCCGACTCTGGGACTGGTTGAAAGAAGTAGTCAGTGTATGACATGGTGTCGTGGTATGAAAGAGAGCTGAAAAGGGCTGGCTTCTGTTGATCCTTCACGACTCCCTGGCTGGGGTCCGAGAGATGGTGCTACGCAGTGGCTAGAGACATTATCAGATATGGCTCAGAATAGAAGCCAGTGGCGATCCTGATGTAAACTTCTTTTACTTTCTTCATAAAAAAAAGTGGTTGTATCTTCCTTAACTGAAAGATTTCTTCTGGTTGTACCTTCCCGTTTCCCCCATTATTACTATTATTAATTATTACACTACATTACACTAATCTGTTCGTTATTGTGTTTTTTCTCTTTAAATTCTAATTGTTTTGTGTGGTGCATATATATTTGGTGCCCTCTTGTACCAATATTTATGTGTTCAAGTAAATAAATTACATAGTATTGTAAATTCCTTTCAACTAGTGATTTCATTATACTATACTTTGCATTTACGCTCATAAACGTCAATGTCTATTCATATTATCTAGTTCTTAATAATTAGTCGAAATTTTGTCTGTCTATCAGGTGAACTAATATCTAGTGATTTAATTACCAAGAGGTATTACTTAATGTACCCAGTCGATTATTCATTGTAGTTTCGTATTATATATCGAGTGTCAACAAAACAATCAGAAAAATAAATTTTCTATAATATTGTCTGCACTTTACATCATCAGGTCTAATAGTCCGATACCTCATATTTAATATATTATGATTTGAATAACCTAGAGTTTAGAAGACCATACATATGTAACCGATTTTGAACTACGTCAGTTGAGGTCTTCTATCTATCGATAGATTGTGAAAACTTATATTCCACTATAATTAAAAGTTCGGTTGGCATCTGCCAACTTACATTACTTGTTGAGTAGGCAAGATACTTGTTTCCCAACCAAAAGACGAGAGTGTCCTGTACACTAGTGAGCTCCATTCTATTTTATGGATATGAGAATATTCGTAGGTTACTAGTATTCCATAATATCAATCTTCCAAGAAGTGCTAGTACATGTTAGTACCACTGAGTTAGAGAATCTGAGGTTAGACGTAGAGTACTAAGGGTGGCAAACTACATGACGAGGAGGCAGGTCTTTATTGACCGAGATAGTTGGAATAAATATGACATATGCCCACTCACCATCTACCTACAAGCCTGATGATTGGTGTAAATGTAGGTTAGAAGAAAGCTATGCGTGAACAAACAAAGACATGAAGACACTGAATGTTAAGTCATGTAAGTAAGTGAAGACTACCTGGTTACAGTCCACATGATCATCGTAACCAATGGCCAAAGACTTGGAATGACGTGAATCAGAATCGTTTACAATGGCATAGGTTCTTTCACTTTTTGTCTTCCTTCAGATTCTTAGATTCTCAATTACCTACAAGTTTTTTTCGGTTCTATTTCTAATTTATATTTCCTTCTCCCACTTGTATCTCCGATGCACAATCGTTTCTGTTACCGCTAATCTTTTTACTACTTCTACTACTCAAGGATTTGCGCTGACAATTTGATCTCTCTTATGCTAATGAGTTATGGCATCTTGAGGCGATGTTAACATGTCCCAGGTTCTACGTAGCGTTTGCCTGATTGACCATAATCAGAAAAATTTCATTTCCTAATTACGGCTTAGTTCAGTAGTCAATGAAGTGATAAATTAATGACATCCTTTATGGTCCGTATATTTTTAATCCTAGAATACTATGTAGACAATGGGCATATTATGACTACCATTAGGTTCATTAACCGTGGAAATCATTAATCTAATCAACGGAAAAGATATTATAGACTGACGTGACAGACAAAAACATCATTTGAAAGTAGAAAGTCAGTCAATCGGTCAATATAAAACCTAGCGATAAACCCACAGTGAAACGATACATCAGCACAGAGATAAGACATTATCAAAATGAGTACCAACGTTGTAGAAGTAGAAATAAAAAAGGAGATGAATCGAGAAGGATGGATTCAAAATATAAAATAACTTTGAAACTAAGAATGCACGAAGTGAAAGAAGAGCGATTGCATCTGTGTCATTGAGACTGATAATTAAATTAAGCATTAAGGATAAAAGATAGAAAAGAACAGACGAGATAAGGTGATAAGAAATATTTCAAATGTAAGTTTACGAACCTCTCCGTTGTTTGTGTTAAGGACTACAATTGATCAGTCTCGATTTCGATATTAATCATAAGTGTTTGTAAGTAAATTTTATAGAGTGGTTAACAGTGGAATCTAAGAAGCGTGAGTTATTTTTCAGTTCGAGACTCGTCAGATGGATGTATTTACCACATCCCAGTATTGATGTTCACATCGATACTCGAACCCTGTTTCTTTCGCTCTAAACACTGAAACTGTTAACCACTACAATCCAACTGTGCTCAAAAAGGAAATAAGAAATATAAAATGATATCAGTATTCCGAATCTAATGAAAGATATATGCTGAATATATCTAGATTACAGTGACCAACTTCGAGCCATATCAATCAATCATTGATCATGATTATCACGGTAGAGTGCAAACAGATAATGTACAAATACCATCATGAATAAGACCAATAATTCAGTCAGTCAGTCAGTAACAACGTAGAACTTCGTACGTATGTACATTAGTTCGAGTTGCCACACCACATTAGCACAGAGATGCAGTTGTCGATTCAAATCCCGTAGTGGTAGAGGTAGCAAGAGTATAAGCAGTAATAGGGAAGATTAGGGTTTGGAGATGTTATTTAAAGAGTATAATCCAGTGAAGTAAATTTGGAAAGATGAAAAAAGGGACATGGAGAATTCAGAAGATTAGAATTTGGGAAAACACAAAGAGTGGATGCACTTGCGCCATTGCAAACGATTTTGAGCCATGCCATTCAGGGTCTCTAACAATCGGTTGCTATCATCTCGTGGTCCCCAACCAGATAGTCTACACCTACCAACATGACTCAGTCCACTTGTCAGTGACTTCATGGACTTGTGCCATGTTTTGGTTTGACCGCCTCTAGCTTTCTTCCAACCTACTCCTATACCACTGAACATAGCACGTCGAGGTAGTCGGTCGTTGGGCATACGTAACACGTGTCCCAGCCATCTCAACTGATGAAGTTTTAATACTTCATCAATTGATTTGCCATCCTTACCTAGCACCCGTTTCCAATAATTAATCAATTCATCGATTGATCAGTCAGTCAGTCAGCTACAACGTAGGACCAGGCACATATATGCATCGGTCCAAGTTGCCATACTGTGGTGTTTGAATGAACCAATGATACCTTTGTACTGGTTGAATGTTTGATTTCGAATTCTAAATAAAGTACATTCGTTGTGCCTGTGTCTTCTTAATTCAATTGCGTTAATCCTGGAATTCCTAATTCATACGACAATTAGAATACTATATTGGCGTCGTGATGCAACCTGCAATGGAAAATTTGGATATTCATTCAACTCCTGAAGCTATTGAGGATTATTTGGAAATGTTCGAAATTTGGAGCATGACCAAGAAAGATGTTAAAGGTGAGAAAATTGTGGCACATTTTCTGACATTCATTGGGAGAGAAGCGTACAGCTTATTAAAAACTTTGGCATATCCAGAAAAACCTATCTCACTCCCTTATGCAACTCTTAAAGAGCTATTGTTAAGTCATGTAAAATGCACCAGTTTTGAATGCCGTGAAAGGGCGAAGTTTCATAAGATGGTTCGTCAAAATGACCAAAAGGTTCGGGAATTCATCCTTGAATTACAGAAACAAGCTGCCAAGTGTAATTTCGGTGATCAACTTCATGTGCAACTGAGAGATCGATTAATTGCAGGAATCAACATACCGAGTTTGGAAAGAGAGCTGTTAAGAATGCCAAACTGTTCCTTTCAAGATGCTAGAACTGCATGTATTAACTACGAAGCAGTCAATGAACTTGATATCCAGTCGATGAAGATTTCTAATACTTTGCTTAGTCGTCTTGATGAACTACAATCTCAGGGTCAATCAAACTTGCGTTCATTTAACAGTGATTCCTATTCTCGTGTAAATATGAAAGGTGTTTCAACGAGGAATTACAAAGCAAATCACAAAGGTGAGATGAAGTTTGGTAAATGTTTATCATGTGGAAAGTTTCATGCTCGTAATTCATGTGTATTTCGTAATGCTAAATGTTTTAAATGTGGTAAGGTAGGACACATTCAGTCAGTATGCAAAGCTACTGTCCATTTTGCTTCGAGCTGTACTAAATCTTGTAATTTAAATTTCAATAATTCGGATGTTTCTAGTGATCATTTGTCTTTGTCCACTATTTCGAAAGGTAATGCTCATATTCAGAAGCGACTATATACATCGCTTGGTTCATTTCATGACTTTATTCTGGACACAGGCAGTATAGAGTCCATTATTTCATTCAAGAACTTGAAAGCTTTAGATCCTAACGTTGTTGTACGACCCACTGAAGTATCAATACTGGGGATTACTGGACACAGACTGCCCATACGAGGATGTTGTGAATTACTAATCAGAGATGATAATTCTTCATACATACCTTGTGAATTTTTAGTTAGCGAAACAGGACTGTCAATATTGGGTTTAAAGAATTTGAAAAGGCTTAAGGTGGAGTTGTCCTTCTTAGTTTCTAAAGAAAATTCTGATACTTTACTTAAAGATTTGATAGCTATGTGTGCTAAGTGCAGTGGAGGTATGAAAATTAAGTCTATAAAACTTCAAGTACAGGGTGATCCCGTCTTTCTTGAAAGACGAATAATTCCCTATGGTCTTCGAGAAGCAGTACATAAGACATTAAACGATTTGTGTGTGAAAGGCATAATTGAACCAATTCAGTCTTCAGCATGGGGTACTCCTATCGTTACGCCACTGAAGTCGGACGGCAAGACCCCTAGAATTTGCGGTGACTATAGATTAACTCTGAACTCCCGTTTGTTGAAGCAAACGTGCACGACGGTAGAAGCTGAAGATATTCTAAATCGACTTCATGGTTCTTAAGTGTTCTCGAAAGTTGACCTAAAAGATGCTTATCTTCAAATTCCTTTAGATGAATCTTCATCTATTTTGACGACAATTAACACTCCTTTTGGTCTGTTCAAATACAATTTCCTTCCATTTGGTCTAAGTTGTTCTCCAGCCATATTTCAGGAAGTTATGAATAAAGTAGTTAGTGATCTTGAAGGTGTTGAAGTTTATCAAGATGATCTCATTGTTCATGGCTCTAATAAGGTAGTTCATGACCAGAGACTTATTGCTTTATTGCGTCGTTTAATTAAGAATATAACAGTGAATCCAAATAAGTGTTCATTTTGTGTATCTAGTTTTGAATGTCTTGGATACCTAGTTGATGGTAATGGTTTTAGACCAGATATGAAACGACTAGCTCCACTGATTAATGCACCGTCTCCGAAAAATCTTACAGAATTACGTTCACTAGTGGGTGCTCTTCAATACTATTCCCGTTTTATTCCTAATTTTTCTTGTCGTGCGAATTGTTTATATAATATTTTAACATCCAATTCATTCAAATGGAGTGAGGAACAAGAGTCATGCTTACGAAGTCTACTGAAGTTTCTTCAAAGTGATGCTGTTCTTCGAACGTACTCCCCTAATGTACATTCTGTGCTTATTACTGATGCATCACCTGTGGGAATTGATGCAGTTTTGGAACAGGAAGGTAGACCAGTTATTTGTGTTTCACGCAAACTTACTGTTACTGAACAAGGTTATTCACAGACTCAGCGAGAAGCATTAGCTGTGTTTTGGGCTGTTAAAAGACTTCATAAATATTTATTCGGAAAGAAATTCACTATTGTTACTGATCATGAAGCTTTAAAGTTTATTTATCATCCCGAAAAATCCTTAGCACGTTCCTCAGCAGCTATGGTTCAGCGATGGAGTATTGCTTTGGGTGCATATGACTATACGGTTCAGCACAGAAGTGCCAAACAGATTCAACATGTTGATTACATTTCTCGACAGTCATTACAAGATAAACCTATTAATACTTCGGATTGTTTGTTAGTGCAACCTTTACCAGTGAGACGTTCAGATCTCATTAGAAAAACTCGTAGATATTTTGGATGTATACTCAGTGCTATAAGGAAAGGTTGGAATGCTAATTTGAAACGGAGATTTCCTATTTATTTTTCAAAGCGGGATGAGTTATCTACTACTCCTGATGGTATTCTGTGTTTAAATGATCGTGTTGTCATTCCTCCTTCATTGCGTAAATCTGTTCTTGAAGATCTTCATAGTGGTCATTTAGGTGTTGAGAAAATGAAGTCCTTGGCAAGGCTCACATGCTGGTGGCCAGAGATAAATGCAGATATGTCGTACGGCAAACAATTGTGAGAAATGTCATCAGTTGAAAAATCATCCTTCGAAGTGGGTGCCATGGCCAGTATCGTCTGAGGCCTGGCAGAGGATTCATGCTGACTATTGTGGACCATTTCTTGGTAAATACTACGCACTAGTAGTCATTGATTCTTTTTCAAAGTGGCCTGAAGTTTTTTTCACAACTTCACCAAATTCTGATTTCACAATACAAGCATTAAGAAAGGTGTTTAGTCGAGAAGGTGTTCCCTTGGTGTTGGTGACTGATAATGGCTCACATTTTGCTGCAGATGCAGTCACTACCTGGTTGAACGGTATAGGGTGCAAACATCTATTTACTGCTCCCAGACATCCGTGTTCTAATGGTCAGACAGAGAATTTTGTTAGGACATTAAAGACTGCTATTGATTCTATAGCCCACTCAACATTTAATGAGCTGGAGAGGGGAGTAGATACCTTTCTATTGCAATATAGAAATGCCAAACATTCGGTGACGAAGGAGACTCCAGCGAAGCTATTGAAAGGAAGAATTCTTCGGTCGAATATGAGATGTCTGGAGTCTGCAGAAGTTACATACTATCGAGGAAATGATCTTCGACCATCTACGGGTATTGTTCTGAAGAATGTCGGAAAATCGATGGTGCGAATTCTAGACATCGATGACTTAAGTACACACAGTCGACATGTAGATCAAATACAATTTCAGGAACCAGGTGAGTCAGTTCCAATTTCGATTGTTAATTCTAATGCTAATGAGCATATTCTAGATAATACAGAATCCTTATCCAATACAATGTCAGACAGACTCAGGATGAATTTGAGAAGAAGACGTACGATTGATTACAAACACCTAGACTCCAATTTAAGCTGTGGCGGATGTGGTGTTTGAATGAACCAATGATACCTTTGTACTGGTTGAATGTTTGATTTCGAATTCTAAATACAGTACATTCGTTGTGCCTGTGTCTTCTTAATTCAATTGCGTTAATCCTGGAATTCCTAATTCATACGACAATTAGAATACTATACATACCTCATTAACACAACAAGATGAACACCGGATTCATAAAAGTAGTTAATTCGATGGTGGTAATATATTAAAGATTGCATATAAGGACATAGTACAGGAAGAAAGAATTCTTTCGTAGAAAGAAAGATACGAAGCGATTTTAATCTCTTAGTTTAATGGAAGACCGTTGTTGCTACCTTGATGTGGTGGTCCGGCTCGCCTATCTTCATGAAACAACCAAGCTATACTGGATGGAACAACCGTTCCTCAAGGTCCTACCATGTCAGACATGTCGGTTGAAGAGCGGTAAGACTAAAAGCAACAAACCCAGGGTCCGAAGGCGAAGTCGTACTACTGACTGTACAGAGATGTGACAGCAGTAAGGTGTTTCCTTCAGACAACCAGCATGACAGCGATGCTGCCTTCCCACAAGGAGGTGTGGGGTTAGAAAAGGTCGACCCTAAAAATGCACACCTCGCCTTATTCCACAAATATCCGTCTCCGGTGGTAAGGTCTCAACAAGTACAGAGCTAACACAAAGATTACTCATAAAAAGGTTGTGTGTGACCGACCTCAAGCAGTTGTCCCTTGGGCACTGCGGTCACACTCTCAGGTCACTAAGACCACCTCTAATCCAATTTCCTTTTCAGGTACCTCCAGAACAACCCTTCCACGGTGTGGGAAACCGGGAAGTGATAACCGCCCTCATACCTCTAACTGCACTCAAGACCACTGTATTCATAAGCATCGATTGATGCTCCATCTTAGTTTGAACACCTTCCAAATTTCTTCACACTTGATTTCTACACCATCTAACGTTACATGACAAGTCCTATCACCACATTCATAGTACCATCAACTAATTCATCATCTTTTAAGGATAATGAAGTAATTTTCATCATATAGAGAAGTAATTCACTTACTTGACGGAAAAATCGTTGTTTCAATTCAATTGGCATACGTTTTTTCATATCATTAGATAAACTATCTATTTGTGATTCATTTTCAGTACTACTATTATTATTATTACTAATTAGCTCTTGTTGATTAAGCATAATATTTGATAAATTCAATGTAGAATTTTGTAATAATTCATTAAAATTTTCTTCAACTACTTGTTTTAAATTAGATAATTGACGTCGAATAGAACGTATGGTTGGTAAAGCTTTACAATTTGGCATATAATGAATAAGAATCATTGCTATAAAATGTAAACATAATGATACATGACGCATTAAATTAATCGCTTCTTTATCCGCTGCTGTATATGACCATGGATGTCGATGATGCCAATGATAAAATGAATAATCCATTCCACTATTGTTAATCATTAGGAAGAAAGAAAAAAGAAGAAAATGTATACCAGTACACATACTACTCTGTCCAATAAATATACAGATCAAGATTGTAAAAACTACAAAATTTTCAGAGTTATCAATATGTTATCTGTTGGGGATGTTAGATCCTCAGAGCTCACTTGACAAATACTTTATTTTTGTAATTCTATTTTAAAAATTTGAATTTCTTGTGTTCGCGCCAAAATCTTCCATTCTCACCTTTGTTTCGCATTTAGGAGGACCTTAAGTGTTATTCGTTCGTTGTCACTTTTGATATGCTATGACATTTTTATACTGTATATATAGGCTTGATTTGTGCTTTGTTGTTATTGCTCGTGCTTCTGGCTGCTTGTGGAATATATTTCCCTCTTCTGAACTCGAACTTCTCTCTCTAGTTAGCAGGACTGGGACGCGTAGGAATAGCTAGCTTAGCTGTCATTGTGTCACAGAGTCTTCGATCTGTTCTCAGATTAGGTGAACCCGTAATCTCTTCAGCCATAGCATTATCTCCTATTTTAACTACGCCCCAAACCCCAGTTATGGTAATATGTATATATACACACATATTTGTTTCGTTAGTTTTTATTGTTTAAAACATGCAGGAAATCAAGTTCTTCCAATCATCGCTGTTATTTATCGTTTTCGAACTGTGCTAGTGCCGCCGCTTTCCACCTATATAGTCTATCTATATTTAGAAGACAAAAATAAATCTCAAGAAGACAGGTTTGGTGATTAGGGAGACTGGTGCTCTTGATTGCTCATAAGATTGCTAGTAAGAGACTCGCAAACGAACCCTGTTGAGTAATCATAATTCATTAGTGGCCAGTGTCATTACATATGATTGTTGAAGTGCTTGAAAACCTTCTTATCTCTCACGATAAAAGGAAGAATTCACTGGTTATCTTTCAAGAAGAAATTTATGGCAAGCAATACCATGAATATAAGGGTTTTTATAAATGTCCCATTTACTTTTAACTAATCAATAATGTATAAGATTCGTATTATTTGCTGAATTTTTTTAAGAAAACACAACATACTGAATACTGTAAAATACAAACAGAAACTTATAGCTGATGATAAGTATGCTTTTTCCATTTTGTCTATCCCCCTCTGTGGTAACAAAGTGACACCAATTGAATTATTGTCGCTATGCTCGAACACACAATAGTGAACCAGCCTGCTCCAAGCGAGTCAATCTTTCTTGGATTTTGGACAAACTACGAAGCATGACGGAAGTCAATAGTTTAGACTCAATCGGAAGTAGACATATCTCCCGATAATTGTTACAGAAACGACGTGAACCCTTTTTATAGATAAGAACAGCCATAGAATCATTTCATGATGTTGGAACACTCTCCAATCGCCAATTCTTTGTAAACAACTCAGACAGTTTCTTAACCAGACAGTCATCACAATCATAAAAAAACGCCAGAGATAGACCATCTTAACAATTAACGTTAACATCTAAACTCTAAACTATGACTACTAGAATTACACTTTATAGCTACAGAAAATACTATCGAATCAGCTTTTATTATTTAACTCTTTCACTTAGGATTAAAATAAGATAGTTATATGTTAATGTTCACAAGAACATAAGTATTAATCTCTCCAGAAGAGAACACTATCGTTATATATTGCAAGTGCCTAAAAGTATTTTGCACTACAATCACAATATCACCCAATATATATCATAATTCAATTAGTAAGAGATTGGCAAAGCAAGGGCCGCATTCCTACAATTGAAGAACATATGGAACTCAAAACAACTTCCAACCAATATCAAAGTCACAATCTTAAATACGAATGTCAAGGCAGTTCTACTGTACGGAGCTGAAGCTAGAAGAACTACTACAACCATCATCAAACATGAACAAGTATTTATAAATAGTTGTCTACGCAAGATACTCAACATCCATTGGCCGGATACCATCAGCAACAGCCTTCTCTGGGAGAGAACAAACCAGCTTACAGCTGAAGACAAAATTAGGAAAAGACGATGGAAATGGATAGGAGATACATTACGCAAATCGTCAAGCTGCATCACGAGACAAGCCCTAACTTGGAATCCTGAAGGGAAGCGGAAAAGAGGAAGGCCAAATAACACATTACGTCGGGAAATAGAAGCAGATATGAAAAGGATGAATAACAACTGGAATGAGCTAGGAAGGATTGCCCAGGACAGGGTTGGATGGAGAATGCTGGTGAGCGGCCTATGCTCCTCCACGAGGAGTAACAGGCGTAAGTAAGTAAAGAGATTATATAGAAAAATGGATAATAATCATTAAAAGTTACTTACCGTTCAATATTATCAACAGCTAATTCTAAACAATCTACAATTAATGTTGGATCTAAATCTTTTGCTGGTAAACCAATACAATTGTTTGTTAATACAAAATGAAATAATTCAGCAAAACTAACAAATGCAGCTTGTGATACATGACATAATGGTTCAACAAATGTACGTTGTAATTCTAATGCATAACGCCATAAACTTAAACATTGATGAAAATTATCTGCATCTGCATAAATTGCTCCACGATAACTACAAAAGAAAAATGGGAAAAATACAAAAGAATAATGGTTAAGAAAACCAACAGTATCATTATTTATTTATTTACATGCGTAAACATTGGTACAAGGAGGCACCAAATAGACATGTACCACATAAATCATTCGATTTGTGTGAGGGCTGGAATTCTGACCGGGTGCCCAAATCAAAGCAGGTGGTTTTCTTAGGGCGCCACATCCGGAGCCATTGACCCAAAGGTCTAATCCACAAGGCACTGGAGCAACATTTGAAGATCCAGTCCCATGGTAACCGGTAACCAACGATTGGTTCATATATCATTCGTTCCCTAAGGATCCTGGAGCCTATATACATCAATGGTTTGGAATCAGGGTTTTCCAACTCACTTAGGTGGATCCTCTATATCCACCAAACCTGTTAAATCACCGGACATTCGTTTTTCGTCCTCTCAACTTCGTAAATAACACCCCTCGTGCTCCAGTATCTTGGTCATGTCAGATGAGTCGTGGTGCAAATTATTATTATGGTAGACATGTTTGTTTCTATTCAGTTGTAGGCGCGTGTAGAAATGTGAAATAATCTTTAAGAAAACTACTTATTGTTTTTAATGTCAAATCGACGACTTGATTTATTTTGACAACTATGGAATGCTAGAAAGTACTGGATAGATGTTTCGACTTATTATGAAACCCCACAACAATCCTCATCCACAATTCAGAACTTTCATGTCTCGTGACTTGATCAATAACGGCTGTTGATATGTGGTGAATATGTATTTGGTGCCCCATTGCACCAGTGTGTTCAAATAAATAAATAATGACAGTTGGTGATGTGAGACTTTATCTTCACAGTACCCTATAACTTATTATAATGTATTAAAATATAAATGAATCATGAAAAAAACACTGTTCCATTAAAAATAATAACACTTATTTATGCTTACTTTACAATGTAGTAATTAGATATGAGATTCAATGGCAAGGGATGGTAAAGGATTTGAAAGTTCAACCCATTGACATGGTTGATTAGTGGTTTAAAGTACTTGGTATTCAGCCAAAATATCAATCTTCCTGGTTCGATAATCACGAGGACCTTAGCCCAGTAGTCTGCACCTATTAACATGGCTCAGTTCAGTTGTCAATGACTTCGTGGACGGCTGCCATGTTTTGACTTGGCCGCCCCTAACCTTCTTCCAAAGTACTCTCATACCAGACAACACATAGAAGTGGGTGGTGGCGGAGTATACAGATCACATGTCCAAACCACTTCGTTTAGTGAAGAATTACTATCTCATCAATCAACTTACCATCTCTACCTAGAGAGCCATTCCTAACCCAGGCATTCTTTACACTGCGGTCCCAAAGTTAACGAACAATGCTTCAAAGATGGTGGAATACTAGTGACTAACAAATATCCTCTACTTCCAAAGATCATGTTTCACACTTATCAATTAGAGAATCTCGAAAAAACTAAGACAAAACATCAGCCCCCTTGATTTTCACCAACCCTCCGGCACTAATGTATGCGGTAAAAACAACAAATTTATGTAAAATAAAACACTTTAATTACCGGATAAAATAAATGGTATCTGGATGATCTGGACCTAATATACGTAAGCGTATAAGCAATGATTGTAAGCGTAGAACATGTGTATTTGACATTAAACTGGCTAGATCTTCACGTGTTTGAAATTCACAAACATGTCCAAAAGCTTCTTCACCACATTGTTTTAATCGACGAATTAACGGATGATTTTCAGTGGCAAAATGACATACTGGACAAACATATTTAAGATTGTTTTCATTCTGTTAAAAGATAATCGAATAAAAACACGGTGAATAAGTTAAAAAAGGCGGTTGTCACTTTCCAGTTAGTTAATAGCCGATACAGAAATATAATCTTCCTTTTTGCCCTGATAATCCGTTAGGTTTAATGAAATACGTTTGAGTCTAAGTTCAACAGTCAAACCTAAAGGATAGAGACGGTTGCTGACTGACCGTCAGTAGTATATTCTACCCGTTTACAGTATTTCAATAGCTTAGATAATAGTAACCAACTAGGTTATCTGGATTATCTTCAATAAAAATGTTCATTTTTAGGTTCAACAGTTTGAGGTGTAAAATAAAAAATGCTACCCTAACCCACCTATTCTACATTTCACAACCCTATTCCAAATGAACTAATGATCTATCAACATTTAACTAGTCTAAATGGCAGCAAATAGTATCCAATATGGAACTCACTTAGATAGGGTGTGCAAAAAAGTTGGTAGCCATTCAATGCACAAAAGTTAAGTGACTGTATAATTCAGCAACAAAGTACAAACTTATAAGTACTATATTTTTATACTTTCAAGTTATGATCGACGACTATCAACCCATTATGATATACCGGTTGGAATCATGATTGAATTGTATCTCCTCCGCCGATTATACACTAATCTCATTTATTTATTATTTTATTGTACTTCCTTCTTGTTGTTTAATTTCTTATCATCATGTTGCTTTTGTTTTTATGTCAGATACTCTTTTGATATCTAACAGTAACAGAATATATGTATGTATCAAACAGGTATGCTGTTGTTATCGAACTGTTCAATATTGAAGTAATTAGAGTGGGACTCGAACTTGTAACCTGAATAAATATCAGTCAATTATTATTTAAATCACTAAACCACCGTTTAACTGATATTATTATTGAATATATTTATTGAACACAACTAACAACACTTACATTATTATAATAATTATGATTATTATCATCATTATTATTTGATTCGTAAGGATAAGATACTTTAGAATACTGATTTGTTGAATGGACTGTTTGATTTTCATTTGAAGAATTCACTAAAATATAAAAAACGAGAGAAGCAAAACAATGACTATGATATCAAGAATGATGAAATAGCATATGTACGTACGTGTATACGTAAGTACGTATGTATGTATATATGTATGTGGGTAGGTAGGTAGGTAGGTAGGTAAGTAGGTAAGTAGTTAGGAAGGTAAATTTGGCAACTAAATTTTATGAAATATGAAAAAATATTATTTGATTAAATTATTATGTAATTCATGTGATGCAATTTGTTTATCATATATGTTGGTTTTCATGTATTATTCATAGTTTTATGAGATATAAACTTATGTTGTATAAGACAACAATTACTGCCATGAAAAGGTAATGAGTAGAACTTCTCTAACAGTAGGCTATATACACTTAATCATATGAGAGTATTTTAAAAAGGAGAGATTGAACTCTCTTCACTTTCGGCGATATCCGGGGTATATTGGGGATCAAGGAAACCAGAAACTTTACTACTTACAAGAATAGCTAAACTAAACACTCATGTTATACTAATATAATACAAGATAAATGCTACGAATATCATAGTCAGTCAGCCAGGTACAACGTAGGACCAGGCATATATATGCATCGGTCCAAGTTGCCATACCTCATTAACACAACAAGGTGGACACCGGATTCATAAAAGTAGTTAATTCAGAGGTGGTAATATATAAAAGGAAGATTGCATATAAGGATATAGTACAGAAAGAAAGAATTAGTTCGTAGAAAGAAAGATATGAAGTTAATGTTAATCGTAATAACAATAATAATAATGTTGCATAATACAAAAATAAACAACACATCCAGTAATGTCCATTAAACATGGACTAGATAATGATGATACTATTTACCCAATGAATAATGAGGTTAGGTAGAAAGTATGAAATCAAAATGATAAATTAATTGATGGTGCTATGAATTTTTATCGATTAAAAAAGTCATGACAATTCTTACACCATACTTTGTCAATTTTAACCCTGGATTCCTATGTTATCCCTAATATTGAAACTAAGAGGAGAAGCAATAGAAGAAAGTTAGACATAAATGACAAATTAGTCTATTGTTAAACAGGATATGTGTTTAAATATGGAAGCTTTCAGGTTGGAGATTTGAAATAAGTGTGTAATCCATGGATGAAAACGTTAGGTGATAAGATCCAAGTCTACAACATGATGATGGTGGTGGTTAATAACATCAGACAATAATGATTCAAAATCGATCACATTAGTGTTGAGGTATTCAACCTCTCTCCAACGTCAAAATACAACGTTTACAGTAATCTGCACTCCGTATAAATTACTAATAATTACAGACTCATAAGAAGAATTTCAGATTAATTTAATAATGCAGTTTATTACCAGATATGTATGACTTTCTACCATGTCATAAACGTGTGACTTATTATTATTATTATTAATACCACACTGTTTAGTTGTTTTCATGTTTAAAAAACCAGTTTAATCTTTGCTATAAAAAAATAGATCGATATATAAAATGAACTGGACTAACACAATGGATAAGACCACATAGTTCAGTGAATACGAGAGTGACCAACCAAAACAGATATTTATAAGAGAATCGATCAAACAGCATGATTTTGAGACAGAGACCAAGAACAACCATTGAGAAAATATTCTACACTGCAAAACTGATTGTAATCGAAAAAAAAAAAACAAATTTATTATCCTCTATAGACCTAGATATTCATCAAACGTTTTCATCACATTCCACAGGTTCGGGTGGACATATATACATAGGAAGGAATGATCGAACAATTCAATCAAGGGTTATAGGAACACGTGCTTACATCGATAAACGTAGAAAGTAGAAAGCATCATTCATCGATATAAAACGGGGTATAGAATTGACATCAATAGTTTTTTTTTAAAAAAAAAAAAACGTTGTATACTAATTTTCAAGGACGAATTTTCAAGTTTATAGAAGCCTTGGTTATAAGAAAATCCAAACCCCCTTTATACACACAGAAACAACATATTGTAACCTTGAATGTGCCCTGACAATCTTTAAACCAGTTTATAGAATAAGGTAATGTGACAATTTTCCATTCTTCACATATTATATTAGCTTTCTTCACGTCTTTGTTTATGATTATCACTTTAGGTTTACTCGATCTTTTATTGAATTGATCATCATTTTCTTAGACATAAACAGATTGACAAGTGTCACCAGATTGTTCGGAACGTATAACGCAAACACACCATACTTTTTCAACTCGACTCCGTCTTCCCACTGTTCTATCATAACGGATATTGTACACTCATCTGTAACATCTAATTACGTTTATATTTTTCAATTAATATTTTATGCATAAGCGTGTCTTTATTACAGTGAAAAGTCTACTCCATTGAGCAGATGCTATCTTGTATTCAGATGTTCAGTTCAATTTGGGAGCGTGCGTTGATAAGCTAGTCTCGTGAATAGTTTATACTCTATCATATTGTATCATTCCACAATATCATTAACCGATTAGTGTATTGTGTCGAAAAATAACCAAGTCTTAATTTAGCACATATATATATATATATATACATCTATAATTTAATATGCTTTTCTAGGCAAAAGATAACACATTAGACGGCAAATGTACGAAGTGGTGGTTCAGTGATTCAGATTACTCACCACTTCATTTTGAGAAACCTCGCAGAATCACTAAACTTGAGTTTAAAACCAAGCACAGTCCTCTGTACATTGGTGGAACAGGATTACAAATTAAATGAGAAAAAAAAAACATAGTAAAAGGAAGCAAATGATATGTAACTTACAAGAATGATTTACTACTAGTGATGTCTTACAAATGGGACAGGTGGATTGATTTGAAAGTAGACTTTCTTCACTTAAATTATTCATTGAAACAAGTATTTGTTTACAATGAGGACATTGATTTATGATTTTGGATGGAGTGAAATCCTCTGTATTATTATGCAATATGTTACTAGTGTTATTATGATCAGGTGTTGTCGAAGATCTGACTTGGTAATTTTGATGAATAGGCTCCAGAAGCCATCGACGATATCGTGCAATTTGACAACATTTCGGTTCAAAGCCTAGAATAGGATCGACGGGTATAACAGATTGGACGAAAACACCACCAGCACAACTGCCACTGTGATGTCCTGTTGTTGATAAAGGTGGTAGAGAGGAGGATGAAGATGTTCCAAAATTCAAAGAATTCGTTGGTGATGGTGATGATCTACAAACACCTTGTGATAATATTGAATTGGTAGGAGAAGACTGATCAAAATACTCACTAGAACCATTACGACGTAAACCTAAACGTGAATTATGTGAACCTTGAAGAAACACTGAACAAAACGGTGGTGATTGTACATCAACAGTATAATCTTTTAATGAATTCGAACGATACAATGAATGACCTAAATGTTCAAATTTACATTGATAAGCATTTTGTAAATCAGTTTGTAATTTTTTATATTTTCTTTGAAATAATTCATGTAAATCTTGTGAATATTTCGTTGTAGACTTTTGTCGTATAGTTGATTGATGAATTGAATTATGATGATGAAATTTTGTGGAATTATAACTTTTAAATAAAATGTCATGAATTCTTGTAGATCTTTTATGACGTTGCCAATTAGATGTTAACGAATAATGTTGTTCATCAAATCGACTAGTTTCAGCCATTCCAATTGCTTCACGTGCAGCTAATGAAATCAATGACCAACAATTATTCGATGAATTAGTAGCTGAAGTAGTAGTTGTTGTTGTAGTGGTGGTGGTGGTGGTTGTCATTGTTGGTTGCCCTTCAACACATGACATTAATTCATTCATACAAGAGCATTGTGGTACTGGATGTGGGATAAATTTATTATTACCACTATTAATATTACTACTATTATTATTATAAGTAGACAACTCTTGGCGTAAATTTATCGCATGATACCAAGCAGCTATAGCGTCTTGAATTAAAGAATGTCGATCGAATAGACTAGCACCAAGTAGATCATATGCAGCAGCTTTTTCACTAACACTTATTGTTTGTGTTGAATCAGGAATTTCAACAGTAGCCAAATAATCTACAATCTATAAGAGTTTATATTTTATTGTATATTTTAACATTGTTTACAGATTAAATGAAACCGAAAATTCAACAACAACAACAACAAAAAGAAAGAAAATATACTTAATGAGTATCATTATGATTTGTTAATTAGCTATATAAGTTACAAATTATGTCATCATATATTTATCAAACATAGGTTGATAATCATTATTAGCATTTACATAGAATAGATGAATTAGTACAGTCGAAAGTGGGGAGAGTTACCTCTCCCTGTCGAAATGCTCTCACATGGTTACGCGTATACAAACACTGCCAAGCAAGTCCTAATCACTGCCTTTTCGCTGCATTACTGTTGTTAACCAAATTAAAAGGACGAAAAGCGAATATCCGGCGCTTTAACCGGGTTGGTGGATGTGGAGGATCCACCTAGGAGAGTTGGAAAATCCTGATTACCAACCAATGGTGCATATGGGCCCCAATATCCTACGGGAACAAATGGAGTATGAACCAATCGTTGGTCACCGGCTACCGTGCGACTGCATCTCCTCACGATGCTCCACTGCTTTGTGGATTAGACCTCTAAGTCAAAGGCTCCGGGTGTAGCCCTTTAAGAAAACCATCTGTTTCGGTCTGGGCACCAGGGAAGTATCCCATCCCATACAAATCAAGTGACTTGTGTGGTGCTCATATGTATTCTGTACCCCTTTGTACCAATATTTATATGTCCAAGTAAATAAATAAGATGAATTGGTGGTTAGTAATGGAATTTAGGATGTAAGCATATTTAACTCTATTTACAACTTATCCTTAACTGGATATGTATCTATCACATCCCAGTGATGTTAATCACTTTAGGATTTCAATCTAATACGTTTCTCTTTAAATATCAACGTGTTATTCACTTAACTGATAAACTCAGCTAATTACTCTTATTTGTACAACGAGTATGAACTTGAATTTGATTTGTAATCTTTTTAATTATCCTTTATAATCATACACAAACATATACACTTCACAGCATTATGTAAGAACTGATAATATTGAAGGAAAGATTTGAACTTATAAACCAGTGAATGAAAATCTGATCAATCTATATAAACAATAAACCATAATTCCAAATATATAATATAATGAAACAATTTTAAAGAAAAATCAGTATAAAAAATTATGTCCGATGTACAGATATATAACAGTGCATTGAATAACACGAAAGTTAACAACAAAATATGTAAATCTGTCGCTCAGTAATCCTCGATTCTACGGCAGACCCAAAATACACAAACCAAACATCCCACTACGTCCAATTGTAGCACTCCCCGGAACACCAACGTACAATTTGTCAAAAGAAATTTCAAGAATACTGAGACATCTAGTAGATTCAGCCAAACACTCCATCAAATCCCCTACACAATTCCTGGACCAAATTAAGGACATCCAAATCAACAACGACGAACTGATGATAACCTTCGACCTAACATCACTATTCACCTTAATTGAACCAAAATTAGCAAAAGAAACTATATCCCTGCTACTCAACAACGACACAAACCTCACTAAATGCACGAAGCTTCAAATTCAAAGTCTACTGGAACTCATCGATTTATGCCTGAAAACATATTTTCAATTCAACAACAAAATCTACGAACAAACGAAAGGGACACCAATGGGATCACCAATATCAGGATTGATCACAGAGGCAGTGATGCAAAGACTAGAAGCCGCTATATTACCAGTGATCAAACCAAAAATTTGGATTCGCTATGTGGACGACACCTTCGTCATCGTCAAAAAGAATGAACTAGAAAACACTTACAACCTGATCAACAACGTCTTCGATGACATCAAGTTCACCATGGAACAGGAGTCAAACAACCAACTAGCATTCTTGGATATATTGATCACTAGAACCGACACAGGAAAACTGGAAACTCAAGTATATAGGAAACCGACCCATACGGATCAAATTCTCAACTACAATAGCAACAACCCACGAGCTCACAAAATCAACTGCGTACACAATTTGTTCAAGAGGGCGAGGACACACTGCAGCACACTAGCAGCACGAAAAAATGAAGAGAAATACCTGAAGAACGTATTTCAAAAGAACGGCTACCCCATCAACTTCATCAAAAAATACCAACCGCACACAGCATTAGAACTCAAGTCAAGCACAAAAATCAACAAAAGGATCACCCTACCATATATACAAGGAATACCAGAAACCGCGACGAGACTGCTGAAAACCTTCGGAATAGGTGTGGCACACAAACCGACAAAATCACTACAATCAATCTTATGCAAACCAAAAGATGAAATAACAAAGGAAAACAAATCAAACATCATCTACAAAATAAATTGTGCCAACTGCGAAAAACACTACATCGGACAAACCGGACGCCCCCTCCACCTTCGCCTACATGAACATCAATTAGCAGTCAAACGGCATGATATCTCTTCACTTATATCAATACACGTGGACAACTGCGGACACTCATTCGATTGGAAAAATGTGGAAATCTTAGACAGAGGAAACTCCAAAAACACCAGAGAATTTTTAGAAGCCTGACACTCAGGTCAATCAGAAATCAACAAGCATATTGAAATCAATCCAATTTATCAACCAATCAGAAAAATCATGCACAAACATAAGAACAAAAATCAAAACAATGGGAGACACAACCAAAACAAAGAAGTAAACAATGATAAATTTAAGGTCAATAAGAACCAATCAACGTCGAGGTGCACAGAACAAACTTTGAGACACATATGGAGAAATTCAAACACTTCACTTCTATCTGAAGTTTGTGCTGATGATGTCGTTCAGAAGAACGATGAAAGCTCCACGACCAAACCATCCAGCTCAGAGAACAAAACTCCACCAAAGTAATCTATGTATATTACTCAACTTAGTTAAAAGGGTCAGCTCACCCTAGTGGCTTACTTTAAGATGTTCCTAAAGTTCAACTATGAAGTCTTAACTGATAGAGTTTAAAAATATCGAAAGTGAAATAGTTTTATCAGTATGGGGATTTGTAGAGATTGTAGTAAATTTAACAGTGGAGTTCATGAGTCGATCTAAGCTATACCATCATTGAAAACATGGAAGCACTGAACAGCCACTTCGTCCTGTTATTGAACTCCTCAGCAGAACGCATCCACGACCCCCCACATGGAACTCGGACCCCGAAACCTTCGTTCTCGCGCACGAATGCTTAATCTCTAGACCGATGAGCCGGCATCTAACGGTGTTAATGCCTAGCTTCAATCGATCCATGACTTTGCACAACCCTTCATCCATTGTCTGACGAGACCGAAGGTTCAGGGTTCGAGCATGTGAGGGATCATGGATGCCAGCTGCTGAGGAGTCCCATTCTGGGATAAAATGGCCATCTAGTGCTTCCGGATTTTGAATGGTTGTCTAGCTTAGATCAACTCATGAATTCGACTGTTTAAATAGTTTTCATCAGTGGTATTAAATGATTATTGCGCCATATCGGAAATTGACTGAAGATGAAGTTGTACCATTGAACGCTGACCAAGTGGTTTTAATGGTTAAACGTTAGTCGCAAGACCTTAAGGTTACAGGTTTGATACCTGGCGGGGTTGTGTCCAATATTAATGAGTCCAATACTATAACGAAACAATTTTCGAGTTCTCCTAAGTTTCCAATGGTATCTCAATAGAAACTTATCTGTGAAAAACAAGGCCTGCAAATCCCAAATGAAGTTTTCAAATGAACAGAGAGACTTCAACCCTGACATGTTCCGCATAATGTGTGTACTTAACACGATTATCAAACAGTATTACCATATATACAACTCTATCCAATAGATACACGAAATGAAGTTGTAAAAATTTAATTCTACAGAACCTAAGGACTATTAATCTCATTATCTCATTCGAAATAATCCCTCTATTTATGGCTACACATTATTTTGTCTAAACTATCTCAGAAGTTAAGTTCTTCGAATGGATTGATTTACCATCTCTATATCGTCCCAATAAAATTAGTAGCATAACTGTAATCTTGTGTTTGCCGATAGTATATTTCAAATTAATAAAATAAAAGTGATATTGGTGCTATAGTCGATTGAATTAGGGTTCTGGGGGGGGGTACATAAACTCGAAGATTGTCAATAAGGTTTAGTAATTCATCAGTAAGATGGATGGTAGTGAAAGAGTCAGTACTTCTTTTCCTATCTGTTTATAACCCCTTTAAAAGATTTCATATTCTAGATAAACTCATTCAAAATCGCTGCTTACAGATCATAAAAACAACTATCCTTAACTCAAAGACAGATGTAGACAACCTTAAAAAGTAACCTATTAAAAACGAATAAAGCGCATTACCTCTGACATCTTTGCATAAAGAACTATACAAACTGGAAATTCGACAACGCACTAAGAATCATTACGGTAATCATATTAAAAAAAATACTTGAAGGCCACTAGCAATCACAAAAACTTAACAAACAAACAACAAAATATATCCAATATAAATTGACAATATCACTTGTGGTTATGATCTTTGACCCCCCCAAATGCCCTGGTATGGCCGAGAGTGGGGTGGGCCCGCCCTCCTCGAAATGCTCTCACATGGCCACGCGTATATAGCCTCTGCCAGGGAAGTCCTACTCACTGCCTTCTCGCACCACGGGTGTTGTTTACGAGATTGAGAGGACGAAAAGCGAATGTCCGGCGCTTTAACCGGATTCCAAACCAATGGTGCACATGGGCTCCAGTATCCTACGGGAACAAATGGCGTATGAACCAATCGCTGGTCACCGGCTATCATGGGACTGCATCTCCTCACGATGCTCCACTGCCTTGTGGGTCAGACCTTAAGGTCAAAGGCTCGGGGTGTGGTCCCCTAGGAAAACCACCTGCTTCGGTCAGGGCACCCGGGCAGTATCACAGCCCTCACACAAATCGAATGATTTATGTGGCGCATATCTATTTGGTGCCTCCTTGTACCAATGTTTATGTGTTAAAATAAATAAATAAATTTCAAAAGTGATATATTATTTCACTTTATCTTGGTCATATGTGATCTAATGTAACATTCATATTTCATTGAAAATCTTTTCTTAACCAGTAACAAACTAACTTTTTTGTAAGCTGCATTTGCACCAGACATAATTGGTAATTGACCATATTCATCTTTACGCATAATAGCTCGATGATTTAACAATAACTGTAAACATTTTAAATTGCCACTTTCTGTACAATCATGTAATGCAGTGTTACCTTTAAACAAAAAAGAAACGTAATAAAAATTGAAAATACAAAAAGTGAATTGAATTGAAGTATTTTATCGATAATCTCTTACCTCTATGAGGTGAATCGCGGTTAAGGAGTAGTAAGCCTAATGGTTAAGGTGTTCGACATAATCTGCAAACTCGAACCCACTCCATCTTCACTATGGCTAGGATAACCGCGTACTGGTATATCACTAGTTCTTATAATTAAAGTATGGTTTGAAGCCAAATACACGATTCTGTACATGGTAAATGAATTAATAATGATAATCTCTTCTACCTATTACACATCAATTTCCTTTCTAGAGTAATTTAGTAAATGTGAACTATTGGTTGCAAAAATAATAGTTTGCAGCTCCTATTCAATTAATTTCTATGACAGAATGAAATCTATCTACAATCAGTAAGATGATTAAGACATTCTGTGAACAGAGCATATTTCGAAAGTTCATTGTTTGCATCAAGTAGTATTGTCCAATATTCTCCTCAAAATTAGTGTGTATATTCATGATCAAAATATTGATCAATCCAAATGGACACTTCTAATGTTTATACTACTGAATAATAACCATTATTATCGATTCACAAAATAATTTCGCCTTATATCCAATTGTTTTATCCTCTCAACTATTAATATAAAAGTAACTGGCTTATTAATAGACTACTTTGTACAATATTGTATCTATAAAACAAAATGTGATCTTTTCTATACATTAACATCAAATCTCTTTGATTCTCTTGTCTTATCTTGTTTTATACAAAAAGATATTCCATCATTGAAGAATTTATACCGGATATTATAGTGAACGCGAACACAAATGGGGACAATCAAATGTATCTGAACACAAAATTACAGAACAACTTAGTAAAATCTGACAACTAAACAGTAATTACTTCATTTACAAAATGTTAAACAATCGTCTCAGACTTCATTGATACTTCATTTCAGCACCAATCATTCCCTGTTTTCGTTCTCTTTCCTTCGATCATCTTAATCTTCAACCGCCAGGCAATTCACTTTCAACTTATGGTATATAAAACTTACATCTTTCGACAACAGTAGCACACACCACAATACTATTTATGAATTTCCGATTTCCGTCCTGTCGCACACTGCACTCTTAATATATTGATAATAATATCCACTTTACATTTCTCAATGAAGCTTGAAACAATGATTTGAAGTTCTTACTTAGTAGTTAGGGCACTCAAATCTTTGAACATTAACGTTTCAAGTTCAAATCCTACCTAATACACCTCGATTTCATCAACTGGATGTTAGTAATAGTTTATAATTTTCTTCAGGAACCGATATTAGTGAGGTAATTACAGGAAACTAAATAGCTGATTCGTTCAAGTATAGAACTCCTCAACAGTGTGCACTCACAATATCACATGAACCTTCATGTGATTTGGTATTTAAGACTTAAACGCTCTCTGAGAGACCTGAATGCCTTGTGTTAAACTGCCGACTGGATAAACGATGCCTATGGTTGAGGAGTTGTATACTAAAACGAAACAACTGTCCAGTTCCTCCTGGTTTTCACTGGTTACCTGACAAATGCCAGTTTGTTATGTAAAGCACATAATTCAGCAATGTCTATAAATCCCTTATATTCAGGATAGTAGCAACGTTGAGATCTAAACGAAAACATATCTAGAATTCAATTATTAAAACTCGGTACTTGTGTACTGTGGTGAACGAGAACATAAGTGGGGACAACTGAATGTTCACCCGGCACCCGAAATGTTAAACGCCTGCGCTCCAGAGACCTGCTGAGCCATCTACATCCGATGTCCACCCAGTAGCCGCACGTCCCACTTCTCCTCTCCGTCGACAAAACCCGCTACAGCCAACGCCACTCCGCCAGAACACTCCACTTGACGTCACCTTCTAGCACCTCAGCTCCAGGTCCGCAACGGCGTCCTCAGAACATCACCTTTCCTCCCTTCTGGTTGACAGCGACACCGAATATAGCGAACGAGAACACAAGTGAGGACAACCGAATTTATTTCAACGCAAAATTACAGAATCACTTAGTAAAATCTAAGAACCATCTACATTTGCAAAATGTTAAACAATTGTCTCAAACATGACTGTTCCTTTTGCAAAATGTCAATCAATCACCTCAGACTCCATTGTTCTTCCCTCTCCATACCAATCACACTCTGTTTTCTTTCTCTTTCCTTTGATCTTCTTAACCTTCTGCCGTCAGACATTTCACTTTCGATTGTTGATACATACTACTTATAACTGTCGACATCAGTAACACACACCACAGTACTACTACTAATTATATTTATTATTATTATTATTATTATTATTATCATTATTAAAATCTTGTATGTGAGAATTGATCACGCAAATTTCTCTTTCGAATATCTCACATAGATATGAAATTATTACCAAGCGAAAAATTTTGTAGTAGCAGATCTTGGATAACAGTAACATACATAACGGTAGAAAAACAACGATATCTCGTGTATTGATTAAGGTTAGACTTGTACACCGTCGGACCGCCCACTTAGTGGTCTAGGAGTCAAGCTTTCACGAACGCAAGATCGAAGGTCCTGGATTCAATTCTTGGACGTTGGATTATGGATACGCACTGTTGAGTCGTCTTATATTGGGGAGAAATAGTCGCCTAGTACTTCCAGGTTTTCAGTGACTCGTGATTTAACTTATGAAAATTCTACAATCTCTACAAATCCCGCTATACTGATGTGATAAATTTCCTTAATCATTAACAGTGCGAAAGTAATAGTTTATTGGTCTAAAGCCCTTCGATATTTAGCCGTTCAAAACGCATGATTTCAAGATCTGTTCCCTACATCCTACAATAGTGGACAACTAATTAGCAGTAAAACTAACTGCTAGGTTAAATATGTAGTTTGAAATTTCTTTGTCTAAAGCGCATAAATTATGATGCTTTCGGGGACCAAAATAAAAATGGATCACTTAAATGAATCACTAGTGTTGTGATGAAATAAGTGGGAAAGAAGATGAATAGCCAACGAAGAAATGAACAGAAATAATATTTATTGATAGGTACAGTTTATTTGAAGTTCACAAAGAAAGGATTCTTTCAGTTAAAGATCATCTTACTTTTATAAAATGTAGTCGAGAACTACATCAGGATCACGATTGAATTATATTCTAAGAAATCCGATAATGTCCGAAACCACTGAGTTGCCCCATCTTTAGGACTTCCACTCAGGAACTATGATGAACTGACAGTAGCAGTCATATACAGTTACCTTTCTTACCATCCCACTATGTCATAAATTGGCCATATTTCCCTTGTTTCTAAACAGTCCCTGCGCCAGAAAATAATATGCAATTTGGAAGTCGATAGGATAAAATTTGCAAGACATAATCAAGACACTGAAGTCAGCATTTTAAAATAGTGGTATCAATTAAATCATTACCACTGTGCCTGAACGTACTATACCGAATGTCGACTTTATTAACTTGGTGCTACTACTGGATGGAAGCATTCTTTTAGAGATAGTGATGATTGAACAAAAAGTCACCAAACAACATCAGCTTGAGGGAACCAAGTTTCATAAATCATGAGTAGAACTGTTCTCGCTGACGTGCAGTAAACCCAACGTTTTACAGCTAGACTAATGTTATAATGGCAGCAAACAGGACCCAGTGGTTCAATGACCCAAGCATGTACTTGGTTACTAACTTGTATTCAATTTGATTGCTAATTATATGTTAGATAACTATACAAAGAAATGAAAATCACTTGATGTCATTTGCTTTATTTTTCTTAACTTTAATCAATCACATTTTCAGTTTTTCTCAATTATGTATAAATCAATAGAAAGAACAAGAGAGAGAGAGAGAGAGAGAGAAAGAGCCAGTGAGCGAGCGAAAAAATCGATTTACAACGCACTAGTTTAACGAGCACAAAATTTTTCACTTGATAATAATCTCATATCTACATGAGATAACCGAAAGTGAAATTTGCGTGATCAATCTTTACACACAAGATTTTAATAACAATAATAATGTTATTAAATATAATTAGTAGTAGTACACAAGTACCGAGTTTTAATAATTGAATTCTAGATATGTTTTCGTTTAGATCTCAACGTTGCTACTATCCTGAATATAAGGGATTTATAGACATTGCTGAATTATGTGCTTTACATAACAAACTG
Source organism: Schistosoma haematobium (assembly GCF_000699445.3). Taxonomy (NCBI): domain Eukaryota; kingdom Metazoa; phylum Platyhelminthes; class Trematoda; order Strigeidida; family Schistosomatidae; genus Schistosoma; species Schistosoma haematobium. Next base: position 18,145,655 of record NC_067202.1, on the reverse strand, counting down.
GCATTTGTCAGGTAACCAGTGAAAACCAGGAGGAACTGGACAGTTGTTTCGTTTTAGTATACAACTCCTCAACCATAGGCATCGTTTATCCAGTCGGCAGTTTAACACAAGGCATTCAGGTCTCTCAGAGAGCGTTTAAGTCTTAAATACCAAATCACATGAAGGTTCATGTGATATTGTGAGTGCACACTGTTGAGGAGTTCTATACTTGAACGAATCAGCTATTTAGTTTCCTGTAATTACCTCACTAATATCGGTTCCTGAAGAAAATTATAAACTATTACTAACATCCAGTTGATGAAATCGAGGTGTATTAGGTAGGATTTGAACTTGAAACGTTAATGTTCAAAGATTTGAGTGCCCTAACTACTAAGTAAGAACTTCAAATCATTGTTTCAAGCTTCATTGAGAAATGTAAAGTGGATATTATTATCAATATATTAAGAGTGTAGTGTACGACATGACGGAAATTGTAGATGTATACTGCTAAATAATATCAATCTATCTCGAGCAGTTAAGTGTTCCTTAGTTTCCTACAATTCTCCACTCAATATTAGTTTATAAACAAAACTGACTTCAAATTACTCAACTATTACTTCATTCATGCATGATTGTATCAAATCGTTAGTCACTTAAGAGACAGATATACAAATATACAAGGAAATTTATGAACTAACCTTTAGCACTTCTTCGATTAACTCGAGCATTTTTACTAAGTAGATATTCTACAATACTATCATGACGACGATAACAACTAATCATGAGACAAGTATGGCCGTGGCGATTTGGATTTTCAATATTTGCTCCATGTTCAACAAGATATCGAACAACCTTTGTAGAATGAAGAAAAAAGAATTATTCAAATAGACACAAAGAAATATCTTTTTTTTTAAAGAAAAGCACGAATCTTGTATAATGATGCACTAATTCCAAATTACCATTTACCATACACTCAACTATGGTTTTACTTACTGTATTACCATTGCAAAGGATTTAAGCTGTCACGTTTTTAATAATCTTAACGGAGTTTTGAGCAATTCGTTTTGGTACATGTGTATTCTGTGAGGACTGACTCTATAAAGATGCTATGTAGCAAGTTTTTCATAAAGCAGATAGATCAGTGTCTAGTAGTGGAATTTCGATGGTTGCCGCTTCTTCCCGACTAGGACTCATCAGTTGCCTGTACTAGTATAATAGTGTTAATGTTCACACCCAGATTTAAACCCATTCCCTTTCGTCTCAAATGCTCAATTAGTTATTCACTGAATTACTGAGTCCAGATAGCCACTCGCTTGTGCTATCGGTATGTTATTTGCATTATTATTAGAAAGGATTTGAATTAATCGGTTTATTTTATTTTATTTCGTTTCAACACATAGATATTGGTACAAAGAGGCACCAAATACATATGCGCCACACAAATCTCATTCGACATGTGTGAGGGCTGTGATACTGCCAGGGTGCCCAAACCGAAGCAGGTAGATTTCTTAGGGGACCACACCCCGAGCCTTCGACCTGAAGGTCTGATCCACAAGGCAGTGGAGCATTGTAAGGAGATGCAGTCCTATGGTAGCCAATGACCAACAATAGGTTCATACTTCATTTGTTCCTTTAAGATACTGGAGCCCACGCACACCATTGGTTTGGGATCCGGTTAAAGCACCGAACATTCGCTTTTCGTCCTCTCATTTTCGTAAACAACAACCGTTGTGCGAGAAGGCAGTGAGCAGGACTTCCCTGGCAGAGGCTGTATACGCATGGCCAAGTGAGAGCATTTCGAGAGGGAGAGCGGACTCTCTCCACTTTCGGCCGTACCAGGGTATTTGGGTTGTTTACCCTAACTAGATTTCACTACTAGCCACAAATCCATCTATTTCGTGAAAAAAACGTAGAAAAATAGCTTTAGTGAGGTAACTCCAGCAGGGTACATACGTACTAACAAAGTGATTAAAATTCAGTCAATATTACCAACAACGAGATAACTAGTTGGGCATTTGGGACGAAAGGGAATGGGTTTTAATCTGGGTGTGAACATTAGCACTATCATACTAGTACATGCAACTGATGAGTCCTAGTCAGGACGAGGCGGTAAGCATCCAAATCCCATTGCTAGACACTAATTCATTTACTCACTTCAGTCCCATCAGATACAAACTACGCTCCGGAAACGCTTATCCAAACACTTGTCTTCCTATCATCATTTGGTAAGCTTCTTGACAATAACACAAAGTGTGCAGTATTCTTTTGTTTTATAGAGACAGAGAAAAGATTTATCAAGTTTGAGAATAAATAACGTATAGAAATCGATTATTTAAATCAAGCAGTTCAAAAAAAATCGACTGCATATCACTCAAATTTTAACATAGAAAAATCTGTAAACATAAAAAAACAAGTGATCATATCTTGCTGAGAAAGAAACGCACTTGTTCATGTCCATCAAAGCAAGCAGCACGAAGAGCTGTTGAATTAGTAATTGTTGTTCGATTAACGTCTGCACCACGACTAATTAACAATTCAACTAATTTCAAATGTCCAGCTGCTGAAGCACACCATAGTGGAGGTACACCTTCTACTTGTTCTCCTTCAAACTCTACAACACCAACCTGAGAGAAATATACGAGCAAAAAAGAATGAGTTAACCTTCATTATGTAAATTTTATGACCAGAAATTTAAGTAAGATACGTTTTTAACAAAATAATGTGCCCAATAATATTATATAATATTATATTATACACCTATTTTTCCTATCATCACAATAAGAATCATTTATGATTACTGATGGAACGTGGTTAGTAGTAGAATCTAGGAAGCGAGTTTTGTCCTGTTTCGGACTCGTCAGCTGGGTGTGCTTGTAACCCGACGTTGATGTTCACTCCGGGGCTCGAACTCAGTATCGTTTGCTTCAAACGCCATCATGTGATCCGCTTGGCTACCGATTCCAGGTATGGACTCTCAGATACGATCACTATCTTTTTTACATAGAATTTATTAGTTGAAACTAAACACATGAACATGTGTTTGCTTACCGGATTGTATTTAATTAATCCCTCCACTCTACATTGTATTTACGAAAATTCCTGAATATTTGAGTTTAGTAAAGTTAAAAAATTATTGTAAGAAAAAAGATTACTACCAAAACTGGTGTAAGCCGTATAAAAAAGTTCTTGCTGTAAAACGAAGAGAATCTAAATTTTCGCTCTTTATGATTGTTATTCCAAGTCAGTAATGGTCAATGTATGGTCAGACACAAATATGTAACGGCTCAATTTGTAGATACCATGTTCACTCCTATTTACTATATTCATTGGTGGCACAAAGTAATGTGAAGAGCAACATGAAAAATTTATCGAGAATTGATTTCAACATTTTAATTGTACACTGTAATTATTTAAAAGAAAATGAGATCTAGCCTATGAGTAACAGAAAAGATTACTTGATCAAAACTGAAAAGTTACAACATTGATCAAGAGAACATAAATTACTTTATTATCAGTGTCGGAAAATTATGTTTAGAATTCAGAAGATTGTTAGAATACCAAAGCTGTCAATTCAAAATCGTCAGATACATTAGAGCAGTGGATTTATGGTCAGAGAAATTGGTGTTTAATTAGTAGATCATCGAATACCATTGCATCTATTATGATTTCGGCAACTAAAAAGTAGCACTACGTATCATATTTGTAAAGTGTTACTTAAAACCGAGTGTACTATGTACTTCCAGAGCGAAATGAATTTAAAAACGAGCTGCAAATACAGTGGCTTTAATAGTATAGTTTAAAAATCAAATGTAGTGAACACTAGTGCAATAGATGTGTGAAAGGACGAATTGAGCACACTGAATTGCAATATTGCAATAATTTAAAACTATCTAAATCTAAGCAGAGATGGATAGTGGCTTGGAATCGAATCCATGGCTTGCACTTCGTCCCTTTTGGGACTCGTCAGGGACCAGCTCAAGCAACCAACATAGCTGAACTTAGTTGTGAAAGCAGAAAAATCTAAAAGCAATTTATTCGCTAACTACGAGTGCAAAAATTCCTGTAAAAGCTGAAACTATACAGTATAAGAAACTGACTTGTTCAACATCTGCCCCATGACAGTCGATTAAGTATTCGGCAACATCTAAATGTCCTAGATGACATGATTCACAATGAGAAAAAGAGCAAAGTTACCATTTCTACATGCTACAATGAGACAAGTTTGACCATCAAGTGAATTTTTATGAACTACTTGACCAACAGAACGTGCACATTCTTTTAATGATTTCAAATCACCAGAGATGCAATAATTGAAAATATTTTGCTCTGTAACAAGTCTACTTTCTGTTTTAGAAGCAGTAGCCATCAAATAATTCAACGTCAATGTCTGCTTATGAACCTGCTAATATGAAATAAAAACAACGGAAATAAAATTACATTACAGATTGATGTTAAATTTGTCTAAGAAAAGATTGCGGATAACAAAAAACCAAATGGTAGAAATATATAAATGAGACACCAACTTTGCGATCTAAGAAAAGATGGACAAACTTTGTATACTAACGAAATATTGGTTCAGTACAATCTTGTCAGATGATGAAGCGGACGTTCCTCTTAATTTTTAAATCTAACTTATTTACTACGTATAAGTTTATGTACTAACTTCTAAGTTTTATTAGTACTATTTGTTGGTCAAACTGGAGCGCGGTTTAGACCCATGACTAATTGGTTGTAAGTCCGTTATTCAGTAGAGTGTGTTAGCTGGAAGCACTTCCGATCACTAAAAATCCAAAGTAAGAATCACCAAAAAGACAATCTGATACTGTTGAAAACGGAAAATCGGCGAGACTATAATTCATGGACGAACCAATCAGATTTACGATAACAGGTCTTGGAGTTCGGCGCCAAATTCTTTATCCATTTGACTATATAGCATCTTGACATTTGAGCTGATATCAGTTCGTGATGAAAACCCTAAATCTAATCCCTATCCCTAACCATCAAATGCAAATCACAATCTTCATACTTCACACAGGTTTGAAACCCTCATTTAGCCCTGGTCAGTAGGGGGACATTCTCAAGACTACTTTAGTGTCGCCCAGAGGTCGTCCATAAATTATAGTCTCACAGGAAAATCATATGTACTCTAAGTAATCGGCCATGAGTCATATATTTTTGTATAAGAACTATTTATTTAAAATGGGCCCGGGTTAAGACCTACAATCTATTGATTTAGAGTGATTTGACTCCTAACATTGAGTCGTGAATTAGGGTAGTGGTAGATAGTATGGATCAGGATGAAGCCAGTCACCGCGAAGCCATTTCAAAGCCTTATTTCCTTTGTTTTATTATTTTCATAGCAAAATAAAACAAGTGGTCTCAGTTTTGATTAGTGCATGGATTATAAACTGAATATGCTTTCTGGAACCAGATGTTTGATGGTGCTGTCAAACTATTTTTATCAGCTCTAAATTAGTAATTCACGTTTAAGAACAGTTTAGTAAGGCGGTAGTACAACTCGGCTCAGAATCAAGTAAGCTAGAAACGGTCAGTGGAAGAACTGTTCAGATTTGTCTTTCTTGACATGTGAATAAATAATTTAGTCTGACCTGATACATATTTATTCTGATTGTGAATCTTATAATTTCACTCAACATATAAGCTGATTCTAATTAGCACTACATACGAGTCATCTCAACATTAACAATTTTATTTTATTTAATAATCCTAAATTCACATGCTACAACTTTAAACGATGCACTTTTTCGTGAACCTGACCACTTTTCGGATTATTAATTTGGATATATAATTCTAGAACCTGAAGAGAATTAACTGAAAACAATATTTTTCGTCCGTATATTAGTCTCTTAATATGACTGGGATGTTTAAATAATTAAAGAGTTGTGAACAACTCATTGCGTTGAAGGAGTTCAATGAGTTCCTGAAGTATGATGTAAAGTCCGTTGGGACGAAAACTGTTAGGGGATTTATCAACAACTGCACTGACTCAAGTCACCACTCAAAATTATACCATACATTGTTACGACGGAACGGAGTTTACCAAAATAGAAAAATACTGAAACGCTACGTCCTGAACCAGATTGACACTTTGCATTCCGGTATTGAAGAGATGTAAATAAATTATTTTTGCAGAAAATATGCTGTAGACGACCTAATGGATGGTTTGAGAATGCTCTTTATGGATTATGTTACGAACGTTATGGAACAGAGAGCAGAGACGAAACGTATCCAGCTATTGAAAAGTCTGAAGAATTAAACATTTGAAAGTAAATTTCTAGCTTGTTGCAAAACGGATGTCCATAATTTTTTAAGTGTTGAACTAGATAAGGAAAAACCAGAAATATTATCCTTAAGTATGAAATTCTGTGATACCCGGAATCACTCTAACCACAAACAGGTATATAGTTTGACTATTTATATAGTCATGGCATTTATTTGCGAATTCCGGTCAACAACTATAATATTTGAAATCAAACTTTGTAAATTGTTGTTACCAGCATAAAAAAATTTAATTAAAAAAGCATTTTTACAAAAAAGTAAAAGGACGCTATCAACATGCTCCAAAAGGATGAGACGTTATTGATTACGAAGCCTAACAAAGGTTCAGTTGTCTTTCTTAGTAAAAGTGATTATATTGACAAAATGGGTACCATCTTAGATGAAATTGAAATTTCAAAAACTAACTTGCCAGAAGGTAAAAATGAATAACCTACAGTGGACTCAAGATATCAATCCTCTTGGCATGTTTATATGAACACGAACTACTCTAACGTTGACTTTATAATTAGTCAAGTAAACTTCACTACCCATCATCTAGATCGGAGTGTTAGAATTGATGATTGAGTCTATAATTTATGGACAACCTTATGGCGACGCTAGAGTGACCTTTAGAATGTCCGTCTACTAACTAGGACTGAGGGCTGTAAACCGCTGTGGGAAATTAGGATCATTATATACAGGTAGTGGTTGTGGTTAGTAACTATATTTAAGGCTTTCATAACGAACTGAAACCAGTTAAAACGCCAAAACGCCATTTGGCCAAATGGATGAATGAATTTCGCACCAAAATTCAAGACCTGATATCCTATATCTGATTGGTTCGTCCGTAAATTATGGTCTCACCTATTGGCGTTTTTTGAGATTGTGTTCACTCATATAGCGTTGAGTGAAGTTTTCAAAACAGTTATACGTAAAGTACTCAGAGGAATCGAACTTAGTGTATATTTGTGCTTTTATAGACTACGAAATCTGGAAATATCATGATTAGTGAGTTGGTTATTTTTCAGTAGGGTCCAATACCGGTTGGGCACAAATGGTTCGTTGTATTACGTCGAATGTAACACCCTATGTAGTTATTAAAATTGTTGGTAGAAATTATTCTTATCTCCGTTAACTGTATTAATTAATTCCCACTATGGTGGAAAGTCCCTAGATAAATCTAGGGACATTTGGAGGTAAAATTCTAACAGTCATCATATAAGTGAGCTTAGAAATTACTTCAGATCAAAGTCATTTAAAAACGGAAATAGTCAAATCTACACAATAACAACCGAAGGATAGGCCTACTTAAATGAATTGACTTTCAGACTGAAAATAAAACTTCATGGTGATCTTATTTCAAAATTTTACCAGATCTGTGTCTTAAAACGAATACTTCGCAGGATGAACCTACTCACCTGACCGTACAATCCCAAACAGCGCGCTCAAACTTTCCGATTATCAATAGATTCAGATTCAAGTTTGCTTATTGTAGACAGAAGGCTGAAATTCGGTATTCACCATTTTCTAGGGGGACAACATGAGTCTATTGTCCTCTCTTGAGTCAGTGAGTTCAATGTTTGGACGCTATTTCACCCCGTCGTAGTGGTAAATAAATCCCCGAAATCAATTCTTCGATATTTGATGCTGGCCGCATTAGCTTTAATGCGACAACCTAGATGAAGGCATACAGTCACGCACCCGCGCCAGATCACGAGTTAGTACGCCGAACCTCATATCTCTTACGACCGATAGCCAGCTTAGATTTATCACTTCTAGATATATCGATAGTCTATCAAATATATCTTCGAACCTCTTCGCTCCTGACTTTTGATTTAAATGGGTTGGCATATTTTGATTACAAAAAGTGTTGCTAGTTAAAGTGTCATCAAACTTCGAATAATTGTGGCATCTGTAAGCCAATTACACGGCAATAAGATCTTCATACCACATGAAGTTTATCCGTTGCTGACTTGTAAGCGTGCTCATCATGTCCCCCCAGTTAACCTAACTCAGGCAGAGGAAATGGGGAATATATAATATGTCCGAAGTCATCACATATTACCTTACACATCATGATTATATCTCTTCATTCCACAATTAAATAGCTCAGTATGGTCTAACTTTGAAAGCCTCACTGTGTATTCTGAACTTCAGAATTCCATAATTACGTTGATAATCGTCTCTGATACTTTTTCCAAGATATCCGAGCCTGATCTGGATCTTATTAGGTATGTATACAGTGGTAAATTTCCCACACGTTACAAGACTCGTGGGGTCCCTAAACCCTTAGCTTTAACGAACTAGAAGTCACAGCGTGTCTAAACTAACGACACTGACGTTGTTGTCATTAGCTTGTGGTGGGAATCCTGTCCTATGTAAATGATTTCAAGTCACTGAATGGTCGAAATTTGAATGCTGCATCTCAAACATAGACTCGTGTTGATCACATTGCGATCACCTAAGCTGGCATGGTTGTGTGCTATAATGGCGATCCTTTCGGCGTAAATATTTGGACTCTAATCACTCTCTTGTTTGCGCTAATCTGACCTTACTTTTCGTTGGCCAACAAATTCATCGTCCTACACGTATTGATATCAGCGAATTGTTAGTAGCTTCTGTTGCAACTACATATCAAACCGAGCTAAGTTCACGGCTAGCTGCCAACCCACCATGAAGCATGAATGAGTGCTAGTTGCAATTTTGTACCGCCATGAAAAAGGTGACTAAAGTCGCTTGCAGTTTCACGAAAATTGCTGCCTACAATCACCGGGTTTCCACAGGTTCCCTAGAACTCATTAGAGCCTGTAGCTCTAGCGTGCAGCAGCCGCACCTGATAACTAACGGAAGCTCCTTCAACTCACCCGAGTCACTGGTAGCAAGAAGTCTAGTGTGAGTGTAACAATCTATGAAGGTTACGGGATGCCAGCAACTACTATATTTCGACGTCTTGGACGATCGGCAGAGTTTTTTGGAGGATCAGTTCAAATGGTCTGCTGCCCCGACAATATTGATCAGACTGTCCTACCCTCTATGGCCTATGACGACTGACCCACCAAACAAGGCGGACGTCCTCAGGAACTCCAACTCTCGGAGCGTTAAAAATCACCAAGGCCAGATGACTCACCTAGGATCCTTTGTAAAGATGGCGGTTTAGCTGCAGAAGACTTAGATCTAACAATAATTGTAGACTGTTTAGAATTAGCTGTGGATAATATTGAACGATAGGTAACCCTTATTGATTAACATGCATTTCCTGCATGACCTCAATTCTTTACACAGGACTGTTCTCAGGGATTGTCTATTGAAGAATGGTGTGCTGGAAAAGTTCATTAACATCTTGAAAGCCCTATGTACAAACACCTCAGGCAGAGTGAGAATATACAACCACCTACCTCTATTGTTCCATTCAAGCAATGTGGTTAGGCATGGTTACCTAACCTCACCATCTCTCTTCAACGTTGCTACTGATGACGCTCTGGAAACATGCCTGATGGATGTAGGTAACGGTGGTGTGGATTTGCTGTCTGGTGAAAGACCTTTAGACCTCGGGTGTGCGGATGATACTGTCTTACTGTGCGATGATACCCAATCCATGCAGTCCGCACTTAATCAGTTGGCAATCAATGTTCGTAGGTATGGTATATGCTTTGCACATTCCATGTGCACTTTCGCAAAACTGACAGAATTCTAATCCTGCACTCATCCTAGATAGTGAGCAGATAGAAGTAGTCGAGAATTTCGTGTGTCTGGGAAGCTGCGTAAGTACTTGTGGTGGCGTGAGCGATGAGATCAATTCACATCTAATAAACGCCTGAGTGATTTATGCCAATCTGGACCATGTTTAGCGCTTTATTGATGCTAATCTGTCCGTAAAAAGGTAAGATTTACAGTGTGTCGGTGTGAGCAGTTTTGCTCTATGCTTGTAAGACCTGATGTAGTTGAATGACTCTCTGTTTTTGACCGTCGCTGTTGCCGAAGGATTGCTGACATCCAGTGGCAACACCATGTTAGTAATGTAGAGGTTCGACATCGTGTGTTTGGGCACAGAGACGATAATTTGGTTGGTGCCACTGTCTTGAAACATCGACTTCATTGGCTTGGATATGTTTTACGAATGTCGTTCTGAAGATTTACACGTCATGGAAAAGGTGGAGGGGTGTTCAGTATGACATGGTGTCGTGGTATGAAAGAAAACCGTACAGGACTTGCTTCTCTTGGTTCTTCACAAATCCCTGGTTGGAGCCCAAGGGATGATGCAACACTGTGGCTTGAGACGTTATCAGATATGGCTCGTAATAGAAGCCGGTGGCTATCCTGCTGTAACTTACTTTTACTTTCTTCATAAAAGCAAAGTTTACTTCTCCAACTTAGGGTTGGTTTTATACTCGTATTTTTATTATCGCTATCATGATTTAACTATCGTGCACTAATTTCTGTTCACTGTTTTTTTATTATACGCACTTTGCATTATCTTTCACTCCACTACCTCCTTGTTATTCAGCGGCGCATATGTATTTGTTACACCCTTGTATCAAAGGTTATGTTTACAAGAAAATAAATACACCTGGATATTGCCCGTGCACACATACACACTCAGATGTACTGCTTGACAATAATCATGATCTGTACCAGCTCGGCATGGTGTTGAGTCGCCATGAAGTGCCGAAAATCAGAATCCTATGCCGATCCCCTTCATATTGATATCGGTGTCGAAAAACCTAGTTCACTGACGTAGAATAGAGACAGTCTACCGGATTACTTTCTCTCACACTTCTAATATGGATCCCGTAGGGTTAGCCGGTTTGAATTTCGTTGGATGATTCTCCGACCAATCTCTCAAAGTTTTCGTGGATCTATGTCGGCAAGCAAATCCCCAGGATAAAGTGTCATTAGCCACCGACATTGACAATCAACGTATTGTTTTTTCTCTGGACGTTAACAACTGAAGTGTTTCAGCACAGTATCAGCACGAGATTGAATTTCTGTGCGCCATGTAGCACTTATGACGAATAGTTGGCTTATTTCAATGTCAACGGTAAACAGGTGATTGAAACTGGTCGTTAGCTGACAGTTTCTGCAGCGCTGGATGTTGATCTGCCTAAACGATAGCGAGCAAAAGGTAGACGAGGCTGATTGTATTAGCCAGACAATTCGGTAATGACATAGTTTTTATTCCCCCGGATTACAACCCAACAGTCAATTTCGCTTTAAAATTTACCAGTATAAAAAAGGCGTCTGTTACGTTTTGCTGTTCTACTCCAAGTTCTTTAGCTGAACAGTCAAAATATACCACAACAGTATTAAGACAGCCTAGCGAGTAGAAATGATTACGTCCGAACTTCACTAGTTATGAATATCGACGTTAGACAAATATAGATCGCCTGGATATTGGATACTACTTTACCTTGTAAGATTTAGGACTGGGCAAGTATTAGTGGCATTTTTCTATGCTACCAGAATAATATTCCTAATTCAGTACTGTGGACTTGCCATGATACAACTGCCTAACCTATAAGATCGTACACAGGGATCACATAATTTTCTATGCTGACTCGTCCTGTCATGATGATTAGTAGCATGCTTTTCATAGATTTTGGAAAAAATACACTGGAGCTGGGGACAAATTGACATCCAATAGTCACATTGCCATTCGGTTTCATGGACAGTGAGATAAATAGCCCCGAGAACTGGACTATGTACACAGAACAACGGTTGTTTTCATCAGTCGGATTATGAAAGGTTTACGGGCTATTGACAATAATATGAGACATGGTTATCTTTGAATTAAATGCTCCCACGGTTCTCTGATTCAGATATCGTCTGCGTTAAGTAACTAGTCAACAGAGATGTGGTAAGAACCAATGCAACCAAGCATCAGATATCGGCACCAGAAGAATTAGTTTTGATGCGGCTAAACAAATGTCAATAATTCCGACAACTCAGCCTCATTGGCATAAGTCCTGGGCCTTTGTTCATACTGTTAAACTCCCGATTGTATGAGGTGTATTATGAGTTGTTCACTACATTACCAACAGATATGTGTACAAAAGTGACCTACGATGGATAATGTGAGTGACGGAAATGAACGTTGATGACTTATGATTGTGATGTAAAGAGCTAATACTAACTCATATATTCCGGTGGTATCAGAAGGAAGTTGCGGGCCAAAAAGTTTACCGTGACAATATATATGTATTGGTGGAGCCGGCATACTGACGCTATTTGACCTTGTGTAGCCCCGTGTGAATTCCATTGGCTCAGCTCTCATACGCTAATCGTTGATGAATAAAACGTCTGTTCGAGTGATATAAATCAAAAGCATAAACTCTATTCATTACTTTGTTCTATCAAATGGAATTGTCAGCAATTCAGTCTGCTGACGCAACAATGTATTTCTCTTGAGCTGATCAGCAATTCACTGTCAAATAATTTAGTGTTATTATTGAGCAGTTAACGTCGATGACAAGTGTAACTGGTATTGCATGGTATCTTAGGTTCAAGTATCTACCAGCCGTTCTACTCAGCAGCGACAATGTAAATGAAAATATGATTGTAAGATGAAACAAAATCAGAAAAGTGATGATGATAAGTCATGCTAAATGAATGCTTGGTTCGACTTCCTAGCAGCGCCTATAACCCCAGGCTGAATCTACGCGGTAACTTGAACACAAGAGAAAAGACTCGAAGATTGATGATAAGGATTTATTCCACTTCTTAAATGAATCGAACTGATTTAATAATACATCATATTTAATATTACTTGTTTACAGTTAGACTGATAGTCAGATTTGTGTAATTTGTACTGTGTTGTATTCAACAACAAAACATCACTGACTTACTTTATGAAAGTATTTACCTTACTGTACAATCCGGCATCCACGATACTTATTAATTTGTAAATACATAATCATAAAAAGTTCATATATCATTCGCAATCCAATCAGTTAACTGTTACTCGCCATACCAGGAGCTCGCAAGTACGGAACACTGCTCAAAACTAGCAGTAGTTGAAGGTCTAGGGAATATTCGACTAACGTTCGAGTTAGCATCAAGTAAATTAAAATCCTTGCGCTCAGAAATGTTGCCAGGATTTGATAACATCTCACCATAATCCTGGAAACTTATGAGGACACACCAGTCTACTGTTATGTGGCCTGTTCAGATACTCACCAGAGTACTGTACATACTTCTCATGGCGAAGGTTGAAAAGATGGGTTTCGCTAACCCATTTCCATCTTAGATCACAATTTACCCCGAGAGAGGGTGGTATCAGTTCCTTAATATTAAGTACAAATATGGCTTAGCTTCTGAGCCAGGTCGAAAACATTTTGTGGTCACTTCAGTGTTCACGATGAAATGTATGTGTCACTTTCTTATTAAAAAAACATTTCGGTATTTCCTAAGTATGATCATAATTACTTCGTAAGTTATTTAATGCGGTTTCACCTACCTGTTATGCAATCACCTGAAATCTTATCTCATCTAGATGCTGACATTCGCGCTATATACTTATCAGCTACAAGGAACCGTCAAATATATGAATAATAAAAATCGGCCACTAGATGTCACTCTCATTTTATCGGCTCATGTTTACCAACGGTTAGTGAAAGGAATAGAAAAATTCTTTATTTCACTATTAAGTAATTGAATTGTAGGTTACCAATGTAGATGATCTGCGTCGATGACCGGTTCCTACAAGGGTTGGACAGGAATAATTTTTACGTTGAAGTCACGCCACGCGGTTAACACTAAACCTCGGTTATGCTACTATAATAACCAGGTGACTGGTTAGAATAGATACCACCAGCAAGCAACGGCATACATTAGTATTTGCAGTTAACAAAAGCAAGAGGTGGAACCACAGTTGCCTATTCATAGTACACAATTGAGTAGCGAATGTTAGTTATATCTGACATCGGCGACTAGTGCACTGCACGACATTCAATAACTTCCCTCTCGAAAGACTTGGCTAAGACCTAGTGACATCATTGACCCTACAAAATTAACATCTGCCCTTGAAGTATGTTGAGTACACGGCAATTGAGTGACAAAGCCGTTTGAACTGAAACTACACAGCATTTCAAATTACTTTGTAAACACAAGCACACTGTGTGGTAAATAAGTCCGAAGAAACTAAATATTGCTTCCATATACTCATTACAAATACGAGTAAAAATTGCATAAAATTTTAGGCTGGACGTAAAGTTTTGCCGAAAACGGGTAACAGTTTTGTAATTATTGTGTACGTAGTGCAAATTTGTTTATACTAGTCGTTTGCATTTAAATATACATATTGTTCGTTAATAACTCTCTTTTGGATGTTGCGTTACTCTGTCTGAAGTTGACTGCTTGGCATCCGAGGAACAATTTGTAAAGTTGAAAGTTTTCTTAAGTTGCTTTTGCTTCAGTTACGTACGTTTTGTAAAATGGTTAATCAGAAGTGTGTGAATTGTGACTGAATGTACGTATCCAAATGCATGTGGATATGTTTGTTAATATTTGCAGTTTAGTTTTCGGAATTAGTTATTAGTTACTGAGAGAGTGGTATTTATACTGAAATCTCGTATATAAGCTAGGCTTAGCTGTTTACTTACGCAAGTTGTTGCCGCTTAAACGGTAAAAATATTCTTCCCAGACATTTGTCATTGAATCACAGTGAGCTTTCCCGCTTGACACCATGTTCGTGTGACTGCGATATTCGTTGTATTCAGTTCATGTTCGATCCCAATAACGGTTATTCAACTGAATAACTAGTTCCAATCTTGTACGACTTACTGTAAGTTATACTTTATTATAAGGCTAATCAAATTATTCGGTTGTCGAACTCAAATTTGTAAGTTTGACAATTGTATTTGAATATGTAGTGGCAAACGACTCGCTAGTATAGATTTTTTCCTTGAAACTCAATATTTATTTTGATCTCGTTGTCTCAATGGACATAACTAGTTGATAGCGCTCAGTCAAGCATCACCAGGTCACAACTCAAATTAAAATGCCACTCCTCTACAAAATCAGTTCAAAATCCCTACTTCCACTTTTCTATTATCAGACGTACTATTTCTCCGAACAATCGACCATTCCAATTATTAAATGTCTCCAAGTTTTGTTTGTTCTTGCTCTATCCTAACTTGATTTTTCCATCTTACAGACATACACAAGGAGTTGGTACCTTCATATCAATTTGATAAGCATTTAATTGGGTTCATGGCCACGGAATTAAGAACAAATGTAGAATCAGAAAGAGAGGAACAACCAACTACAGTTGCTGATGTCAATCAGGTGAAAATGTATTTCGAATTTTCTATTGAATAGTTTCCTGGTGATTTGGAAACATGAGAAAAAGTCCAAAACTACATCTACATATTATTTACTCCATGATGTCCGATAAATTGGCTGTAGAGTTATGTTTTGAGCACTACAAAGCCCCTACAGATTTTGTTGAAGGACCTAAATATTTCTGGCTGTTTTGTATGTTATCAGTAATCTCAGTGAGGTTAATAGGTGTTTATTGATATCTTTAATGATTCAGCGACTTTGGACAGACGTGCATATACTGCCTTTATTTATTGATTAACTGATTAGCTATGAATGTTATTGATCAAGTCGATCCCTTCATTAAAAAATATTTTCTGGTTACATTAACTTTATCAAAATGTAAAGTGAATAGATCAAAGAAAACCGAACTGAAAGAATGGTCATTGTATGTAAATACATTTACAGTCCTGTTGAAATTCTAAGAGATCTTAGCTAGAATCTGAGATCTGGTCTCTCTAGGCGACCACCTCAGCCTGTAAGAAGGAAAAAATTCCTCTTGTGATAATCACAAAGAAATCAGTTTAGCTAATATAGTATCTAAAATATCGATCTCAATAATACTTCGACGCCTAACTAGAGATAGTGAATAGCAAACACAAGGAAACCAGGCTGGTTTCAGACCTGGATGCAGATGTATGGATCAAATGTTCACCCTTCGGCAGGTTCTGTAACATAGCCAGACTTTTTGACGCCTGACTATAGTTGCATTCCTTAACCTTATGGCGTCGTTCAACTCTTGATCGTGGGGTTCTGTGCTAGTGCTCGATTAAGTTTTGCCAACTTGCGTCACTTGTAGCGTAAGCAAGATATCCGTCTGCCAACCAAATGACAAGCTCACTATTCAACTGTACGCCCTATTTCTGTGGATGCGAAACATGTCCGTCAAAAACATGATATCCGTAGGTTACTTGTATCCAATCACAGGTGTCCTTGAAGCACTACTCATGTATTTTGGGACCACTGAGTAAGCATTGCCTATGTTAGAGATCGGATACATAATAAAGATGGTAAATCAATCGGTAAGGTAGTGAATCCTTGTTGACTGGGGTGGTTGGGACACGTGTTACGCACCCCTAACCTCCGCCTACCTCGACGGGTAATGTTTTTTTGCTGTAGGCGTTGACTGGAAGCTAGGTGTGGCCAAACCAAAACATTCTCCCTGTCCATGAAAGTCACTGACAGTAGGACTGAGCCATGTTAATAGGTGTAGACTTACGTCGTTTGGATCTGTGTAACTACTACAACCAGTGGTTAGAGACTTTGAATGAAATGGCCCACGACCGTTTGTTAAGGCTCAGGTACATCCATTTTTTGTCTTCCTCCAAATTCTTAAACTTCTGAATTCCTCAGAACTTTCATTTCATTAATTCTTGTCTTCTTGGTCTGTATTTTAGATGCATAGTCTTTTCTATTACCACTGGTACTGTAACTACCTCTACTACTCTGGGATTAGGCCTGTCAGTTTCATCTTGCTGTGGTAATAGTTATAGCAATCTGAACCTGTTTACATGCGTACAAGGTTTCACGTTGTAACTGACTGATAAGGAGTCAGGATAACAGAATTTTTGACAATAACTAAAATCCAGAATCCTACAGTTAGCACTCAAAGTAGAAAAAGAAACTCAAATTTAGGAAAACAACACAATAAAATAACAAGTCGCATAATTTTTTTTCGAGAATAAATCATCTCGAATAACTACCAATATAAAGAAATGCTTCATAAAGTGTACACTAAGTATGTGCTGGTTGATGCCGACCGAACTTGTTGAGTGTACTTATTTCTTAGTTGATGCTGATAAGATAACTACAATCTATTAGTTCTTATAAATACCATCATTTTCGGAAACAGCGATAATCAGTTTAACTTTCATGTCTTACAACTGGACTAGTGCTCTGTTGATAGATGTCAAATCAATGCAACATGTAATGAAGTTCGTTCTGTTTATTTATTTATTTATTTGAACACAAATATTGGCACATAGGGGCACTGAATACATATGCGCCACACAAGTCAATTAATTTGTGTATGGGCTGTGATAATGCCTGGGTGCTCAGACCGAAGCAGGTGGTCTTCTTTGGGGGCCACACCCGGGACCTTTGACCTAGAGGTCTAATCCACAAGGCGTTGTCGAAACGTAAGAAGATGCAGTCTTAAGGTAGCCGATGACCAACAATAGGTTTATACGCCATTTCTTTCTTCAGCATCCTGGAGCCCATGTGCACCATTGGTTTAAAATCACGGTTTTCCAAATCCCCTAGGTGGATTCTCTCTATCCACCAACCCGGCTAGAGCGACGGATATTTGCTTTTCATCCTCTCAGTTCCATAAACAACACCCCTACTGCTAGAGGATAGTGAGTAAGACTTCCCTGACAATGGCTTTATATGTGTGGCCATGGGAGAGCATTTCGAGAGAGAGAGAGCTAACTCTTCTCATTCTCAACCGTACCAGGGCATTTTGGAGCTATTATGTCAGTAAAACTTAATGGAAACACTTGGACATACAATTTTTAAATATAATAAGCCGAAAATAAATGAAAATACTGGACTTTCCTGACAAGTAAGAAACACTGTGACATCATCAAGTTAAAAACTCTTTGTATTTATATGTGTTTGATTAAAAACACTTAGATTTCAGCAGAACGAATCGTTCCCACTGAGTCACTTTGTTTAAGGTTGTCATACTACTCAGTCGACGCTAAATATTTGCTTTAGAACAAATGACGATAACGTGTCACATATGGAATGGTAATTTTTAAAGTTGACTGTTTCTAAAAAAAATACTATTGTGACTAATTTAATTGTTGACCGATTCTTGTTGATTTCATTTTCATCTTAACAGCCTCTATTAATACGAGGAACTAGCAATACTCTAACAGTTGATAATGAAAATAATCTACCTTCTTCTAGTCATGGTCCAGCAATCCGATGGGCTGAAGGTACAGTAGATAATGAATTTATGGGTAAAAAAAAGTCGAATTGTTGTTGCATTTATGAAAAACCAAGAAAATGGAATGAATCATCTAGTTCATCATCAGATTATTCTGATCATTCGTCTGATGATAACAATGATATAAATAAACAAAACACACATAAAAATACACATTGTACAGAACATTGTCGAGGACATACAAAACGATGCTTTCGAAAAAAGAAAAACAATAAAGATACAAATCCTGAAAATTTTGAAAAACCAACTTCATCTGACTTCAATCCAAATGGTTTATGTTCATAATTTAAATAATTTTGTTTTAATATGGTCAACATTTGTTGGGGGAAAAGATATATATACATACATACTAGCTGTTTGAATAGTTTGTTCTGTTTGATTCGAATACTTATTAGTTTGATTTGTATTTTGGAGAATATATTTCAATCTGTTCATTCTTTGTTTTACTCTTACATTTTTTCCTTTTATTACTATTACTATTATGTGAATATTTTCCAATCTGTTGTTACTTATAAATAAAATATCCTACAGATGTATATTTCCGTTGTCTTCAAACATCAAATTTGAAATAAACTATAAACAAACTTATTTTGTGTTTTTTATTAATTATTTGATCTATGTCAACATCTGAACTAAGAATAGGGAGTGAAGTAGTCGAACGCATTGACAACCTCACTTATCTCGGAAGTCTGATCAGCCCTAATGGGTTGGTGTTTGGTGAAATTTATGCACGGATTCGAAAAGCTCGTTTGGCTTTTGCCAACTTACGTCACCTATGGCGAAGGCGAGATATCCGTCTATCAATAAAAGGACAAGTATACTGCGCGGCAGTCCGTTCTGTTTTAATTTACGGCAGCGAAACATGGCCATTAAGAGTAGAAGACACTCGTAAGCTACTAGTACTTGACCACAGATGCCTTAGAAATATTGCTCGCATCTGCTGGGATCACCGGGTAAGTAGTAGTGAGGTTAGATGCAGGGTATTAGGGAATGATGGTAAATCAGTTGATGAGGTTGTGAATCTTCATCGACTGAGATGGTTGGACCACGTGTTACGTATGCCCGAACACCGATTACTACGACGTGCAGTGCTAACCGGTGTTCGGGATGGCTGGAAGAAAGTTAGGGATGGCCAAACCAAAACGTAGCATCAGTGCTTGGAGTAACTAACTTCCAGTCTGAGCCATGTTGGTAGATGCAGAATACTTGGTTAGGGTCCGCGCGACTATTTTTAACCAATGGTTGGAGACTGTGACGTGACTCATAATTGATCACAATGGCGTGGGTGTGTACCCTCTCTGTTTTCCCTTAAACTAAGAGATTAATATCGCTTCATTTCTTTCTTTCTACGTACTAATTCTTTCTTCCTGTGCTATATCCTCATACACAATCTTTTATATATTACTACTATTGAAGTAAATACTGTAAATTTTGTGTTCATCTTTTTATTCTGATGAGGTGTGATAACTTGGACCGATGCATATATGCGCCTAGTCCTACGTTGCAGATGACTGACTGACTGACGCTTATTAATTATGATAGATTTCGCTTGAAATTCAGAACTCAATAACCATTAGTCTTTATATTATTAAGAGTTAAGTAAGTGATAAATGTAACCTAAACTGTGGTGGTTACTAGGATAGTACGCGTATCAATTCTTAACAAGACAAGAAAAGGGTTAAACGTCAACAGCTCTTAAGTAAATGATTAATATGTAGTGGAAAATAATAAAAAAAAAATGCATCGACACACTTTAAGGATAATCTACAAATTTTTATGGTTTGAATCCAGAAAATTACTTGGTTAAGTATTCACAAATGTGGTTAGAAATCATCCTCCCATTCTAAACACATCTGATCTTAACAGTAACGTTCTCGGTTTTTATGCATTAAATTATTCATTTGTATCACCTCCATCTGGACTGAGTGGTAACCGAATCTCTTTCCAAGGTCACTTAAAGGTCGTTAGTAAAATATATATTCACAAACAGTTGCTTAATCTAGTGGTTTTGCTCGTTTTAAGATCCAAGTAAATTGTGGAAATGTTAACATACCAAAGTTTTTCTAGAAATATGACATTGATGATCAACGTCCAAATCATGCAGTAACTAAGCATGATTGAAAGGAAATTCTGTTTGATTTTCAACTAAGGGCATTACGAAGATGTTGCGATCTACTGGGGGTAGAGAAATAACACACGACTATGTTAAGCAAGATATATCATACGTTAATAGAAACAAAGAAAACACTGAATTCCCCTTTATGGACGAAGTTTCAAATAATTTCATACACAGAAGAGACACAATAATATAAGAAGGATACGAATGAATCAGAACTCTGAAATAAAATGGTGCTTAAACAAATACCACGAGGAGGCAAGTTCAAAAAAGAAATATGACGGGAATGGCATAAACGACAAAGTATAATTCAAACTACTTTGTAATAGTAAGTAGTGTGATTCAATCACGTTTATGTGGGACATGGAGTATTTACATTCTCTCGAAGTATGATGAAATTTGTATTATTTCTAACAGTTTACAGTAGTCAAGGGTACTGATTAATAATCATTCCAATAGAGAATAGTATATACGATGAACTTCAGTCATACAATATCTTAAGTGAAGAAAGCAAACTGTTGTATTATTATTTTAGTGGTTTATTTGCATTGTGCTCATCGTAAAACTCTCAATCCCTGGGATTAATTTTGATGTGAAATAATGTGTTCAGTCATCGGCATAAAAAATCGACGTATTTTCAATTTATTCTAAGGTAAGTGTATGGAGGGTATCTCACATATGAATTTCATGTGAAGATCAGTGTTAGACAAGGTTGCTTACCATTTCTTCCGGTGGTCGATTGAATTATGAAGGCCTTGACATCTGACGAGAATCATGGAATAAAATGGACAGCTGGGAATCAATTAGAAGATTTGGATTTCGCAGACGACCTAACTATTCTATGCTATACAAATCAGCAAATGGAAATGAAGACAGCTAGTGTAGCGGGAGTTTCTGTATCAGTAGGCCTCATTATACACAAAGGAAAAGGCAGGATACTCAAATACAACGCAATCACGCTTGATGGAGAAGGTCTGGAAGATGTGGAAACTTTCATGTACCTGGGCAGTATCATTGATAATCATGAGGAATCTGATACAAGTGTGAAGGCAATGATTGGCAAAGCTAGGACAGCATTTTTATAACTGAAGAACATTTGGAACTCAAAACAACTGTCTGTCAGTCAACACCAAAGTCAGGATTTCCAATACAAACGTAAAGACAGTACGATTGTATGGAACTGAGTCTTGAACAACTACTACAACCAGACTCAAAGATATGCAATTTTTATAAACAATTGTCTACACAAGATACCATCATCAACAACCTATTGTGGCTGAAGACAAACCAATTTCCAAATGAAGGAGAAATTATGATTCTGTAAGTGTAAAGGACACATATGGTGGAAATCATCAAACTGCATCACAGACCAAGTTCTAACTTGAAATTCGTAAGCAAAAGTAACAGAAGCAGACATTTAAAAGATTCACAGAACTTGGAACCAACTTGAAAGGAGAAACCAGGATAGAGTTGACTGGAGAATCCTAGTCGACTCCCTATGCTCCACGAGGCGTAACATGCATAAGTAAGTAAATAAGATTATCTTTCTTATTACACAGAAAAACAATTAAATGATAGAATTATATCAACTAAAGCGAAAAGTTGGACATGGGAAATTTACTATACTATGTACTCTATATTGGGGAGGTCCAGAAAACTCGAAAAAGGCTCAGGAAATGCTGAGAAGCATCTTATCCAATCAGCATTCAATAGTTTTACCAGAAACATCTAGAAAGTGAAAAGTCACATGTCGAGATTTTGATTAGATGATTATCTATATTGTTACCTTGTTTAGTAGCGTTCCTGAAACTCAAGGCCATGTAAATTAATATAAAAACCCTAGATTTTCTGTACATAAACGAACCTTTAGAGTAAAGTGTTTGATCCATATTCCGCACCTTTTCTCTCGCGTTCAAGTCGCTGTGTAGATTTAGCCTGGGGGTTACTATAAGAGTTTAGGAAACTGAATCCTGCATTCAATTAACAAGACTAATGCTTAGTTTATATGAAATTATCAAGTTAAACCTTATGAATGATACTTGTGTGAAGTATAGTTTAGATTGTGTAAATGGGAACGAAGTATAAGAAGTTAAGAGTAATACAGAACTGGAGATTTGAACAAAGATAGTGAATCAATATAAACTGACCGTTCTGATTGATCCATTATAATCCTAACTAATCGAGTAGTCTACACCTAATGATATAGCTCAGACCAGTAGTCGGAAAGTAAGTATTCATTTAGACATTCATAATGAGCGCCTAATTACTTCTCTAGGATAACCTTGTTTTTTCTTCTATTTCCCTCATCATTAAATTATTTCTATTTTGATTGATATCCCTATTCCCACTGACTTTGTTGTTATAGTGATTTATAACTTTTTGAGTAATTGGCTTCCTCCTTCAGAGAGAGTATCATGTCGATTATGAGCCTAAGTCTAACGGAGATCTATTAACATACAGAGAGAAATGGAAGCAATGTTTTTTATGGAGTTTTGTTCTCTGAGCTGGATGGTTTGGTCGTGGCTCTATCATTAGCACAAGCCTCAGGTAGAAGTAAGATGTTCGAATTTTTCCACCCACTTACAGAGAAGAAAAATGAAGAAAAATATCTTTCAAAAGAATGATTACCCGATCAACTTCATCAAAACAGTATCAATCAAATACATCAACAGAAACAAAACCAAGTACAGAAACCAATACCGGATCATTCCACCATTTATAAGAGATATATCGGAAATTGTTGAAGCCTTTTGGAATAGGTGTAGCATATAAATCAGCAATATCATTTCAATCAATCCTATGCAAACCAATCGACGAAGTGACAAAAGAAGAAAAAATCGAACATCATCTATAAAATGAATTGTTCCGACCGCGAAAAACACTTCATCGGACAAAGCGAACGCCTCCTTCATCTTCACCTGCATGAATATCAGTTAATGGTCAAACACCGTGATATATCCTAACTTACATCAATGCACGTGAACAACTGTGGACATTCATTCGATTGGGAAAATGTTGAGATCTTGAATAGAGACAATTCTTAAAACATCAGAGAATATTTAGAAGCTTGGTACTCAGGTCAATCAGCAATCAAGAAACACATTGAAATCGATCCAATTTATCAACCAATCAGGAAACTTATGGACAAATATGGAACGAAGAATAAAATCAATGGGAGATGCAATCAAAATGAAGAAGTAAATAATGGTAGGTTAAAGCTCGACAATAACCAATGAAGATCGTTGTCTACAGGACAAGATGTGAGTCATATATGCGGAGAAATTCGAACATTTCACTTCTACCTGAAGTTTGTACTGACGATGTTGTTCAGAATATTGCTGAAATCTCTACAACCAAACCATCCAACTCATAGAACTAAAACTTCATCAAAATCATCGACCATCACAAAAAAATGTTTCATTTCATTCTAGAATTCTTTATCAGTTAATATCCAAGTGTGTTATCAAAAACAAACAAACAAACAAACGAAACAACTGGCAAATGATTTCAGCTTGTTAAACCCATCTAGTACCAGTAATAACTTCTTCTTGTTTTATAAATTTTTAATAATATTTTATTAATATCAGATGGTGGTCTAGCTTCAACTGACTCATGATCTTAACCATTGAAATTACTATAATATCCACAAAAACCCCTTGTGATATTAATCAACATATGCTCACTAGTGAATGACTTCAAGAGTCATTTCCTGGAGTTCTAGTGAGAAGTAATGACCAGTGGAGTTCAATCAGGTCTGTTGTGAGATAGTAACTCACTGAAAACAATGGTGGATGTATCGCTCAATTTCGTGGATTAGTTGAAGTTAGACATTAACACCGTTGGATGCCGGCTCAGTGATCTAGTTGGTTAAGTGCTCGCGTGCGGAACCAGTAGGTTCTGGGTTCGGATCTCGCAGGGGACGAAGTCGTGGATGCGAACTGCTGAGGAGTCCCACAATAGGATGGAACGGCCGTCCAGTACTTCCAAGTGTTCTATAGTGGTCCGACCTCAACTGACTTATGATCTCTTAACCATTGAAATGTTTTATTACACAATTCATGTAATCAATTAACTTAGAAACATACCATAGAAACAATCAGAATAATAATAATTTTATCATTGATCAAAGTGCATGTGATAAGATTTCAAAAAGAAAAAATTGTTTTTTCTTCTTTTTTTTTCTTTTTCTTTTCGGTTAGTCAAGTCTATAAACAATTTCACATTTGTTTTTCTTTTTTTCTTTTCTTTTCTTTTCTCTTCTTTATTCACATCAAACATACAGAAGTTAATTTTAATTATGAATTTATAATAAAAAATATCTCATATGATCTCATATTATAAAATTTATGATCATAATGAACCGATCCAATGAATCCATTAAACAATCTAAATCTCAGCGGATTCCAACAAAAAGATACAATGAATGTATTGTAAACATGTAATTAGATTTGTTTTTTTTGTTTTGTTTTTAGTCATAGTAACCAAGTTAACTCTAGAAGATGTGAAATATTTCATGTATCTGAATAGTATTATTGATGAACAAAGAGGATTGGATGTAAATGTTACGGTGAGGATTAGTGTAACAATGATAGGATTTCTATAATCAAAAAACATATGGAATTCAATACAACTGCTTGTTAACTAATATCAAAATCAGAATCTTTAATACAAACATCAAAACAGTTAGTTCCATTGTATGGAGTTGAAATTTGGAGAATTACTACAACGATCATCAAAATAGTACAAGTATTTATAAACAGTGGTTTATGCAGGATACTCAATATCCGTTGGCAGGAAACCATCAGCAACAGCCTAATGTTGTTGCTACTTTGACGTGGTGGTCGGACTTGCCTATCGTGATGAACTAGTCGAGCTATACTGGCTGGAACAATCGTTCCTCAAGGTCCTACCATTCCAGACATGTAGGTTGAAGAGTGGTAAGACTAAAAGCAACAAACCCAAAGTCCGAAGGCGAAGTCGTACTACTGACTGTACAGAGGTGTGGCAGCAGTAAGGTGTTTCCTTCAGACAACCAGCATGACAGCGATGCTGCCTTCCCACAAGGAGGGGTGGGATTAGAAAAGGTCGACCCTAAAAATGCACACCTCGCCTTACCCCACAAATATCCGTCTCCGGTGGTAAGGTCTCAACAAGTAAGGAGCTGACACAAAAATCACTCATAAAAAGGTCGTGTGTGACCGACCGCAAGCAGTTGTCCTTTGGGCACTGCGGTCACGTCCTGAGGTCACTAAGACCACCTCGAATTCAACTTTCTTTACAGGTACCTCCACAAGAACCGAGGAGTGATAACCACCCTCATACCTCTAGCAGCACTCAAGACCACTGTATTCATGATAAATTTCCTTCTTCAATTCCTATTATTCCTCCTACACTGACTTTCACCTCTAAACTTCTGAACCTCTTCAGAAAGCTAAACGTTCAGACATAGTACGCGTAGCAGGTGACTTTAATGCCCAAGTAGGAAGCTTAAACCAAGCAAAGAGACAGTTAGGTGGGTATTTTAATATACCAGCACAACGAACAAATAATGGTGATCATCTGCTGCAACTGCGCCCAGACAATCATTTAGTTTTAGCAAACACAAATTTTAAGCATAAGGAGTGATATCGTCTAACATGGCGACCCTCTGCATCAGACCAACGGTGCACTAAAATAGACCATGCTGTCATCAACCATCGTTGGAGAGGCTCGATAGAAGACTGTCACTCGTTCTGGAGTACATGTTTAGACTCTGATCATGCTCTAATAAGCGCACTCATTTGCTTGCGCCTCACTGGACACAGAAAAGGTACATTAAGAACACCCATTAGAATTGAATTAAGTAATGTGAAAACCAAAAGTAGGTCCCAGGAACAACTGATGTCACACTTAGGTAGTTCTGAAAACGAGGCTGACCTAGATGTTGCTTGGAAAGATATACAAACAGCTGTGGAAACAGCAGTGACATTTATCAGTGATTTAAACCACAAGGTTACAAAGAACCAATGGATTTCTTCAAGGTCTATTGCACTGATGGATTCTCGTAAACTCATCCCATCAGGCTCTGAACACGATGAAAAGCGTAAAGAAATCAGATCTAGGTTAAGCAAAAGTCTAAGGAACGACCGTGAGCAGTGGTGGGCAACGAAAGCAAAAGAGATGGAAAAGATGGCGGCTGTAGATAACACAAGATAGCTCTACTGACTAATAAAAGAAACTGGAATTAATAAGTTAAGTATAAGTGAGACTATTTCGGAAAGAGAAGACACTCTTATCTGCTCCTAGTCCAGACGTTTAGAACGATGGGCGGACCACTTAAAGGAGTAATTAAGTAAGTAAGTACGGTAATAATCAGCTGAGAGAATTGTGTCATTTTATCATATAATAAGAACTTTTATCTGATCTTTGACTTATTACCAAGTCTATAATGTTTTAAATTAATTTCTGCATAAATTCACTCGGTGTTGTTTATGTGTATCTTCCTATTGTTATTTAGGACTGAAATTGATCAGTCTCTTGTTGGCATATGTGCATCCTGTGAGAACTGCCTCGATCTAGCCTTACTTCACAAGCTTTATAGAAGCAAAGATGAATAGTTGCTATCCAGGAATCGTATTTTGTCCTATTTAGGACTGGTCATCTGCAATTACTTACATCTGAGTCGATGTTCATTCTGGGACTCGAACCCAGTATCGTTCGCTTCAAATGAGCGAGTCACTTGTACTATTTTGAATATTATGTTTGACAAATGTAAATCAGTGTACATATAGGCTATTGTTACATTTGAACTACTGATAGTATTCAGTCTTCAATTCTATTACTACATTGTAAAAACAAAAAAAATAATGAGTTAGTTAGTGTTCTGACTGGATGGTAGTTTGTGTTGCTGGTAGTTTCCACTATTTGGTTTGAATTCTGTAAATGTGTTTATGATCCATAGTTTAAATCTAAAAGATTATCTACTTCCAATAAGCTGTAGTCGTATCAGTACACTTACTTTCTTACGCCTGTTACCCCTCGTGGAGTAGTATAGGCCGCCTATAGCTCTTCTAGGGCTACTGTTGATTCCAACCTCGGGGTAAAAAAGAAAAGACAACCTTGCTAAATAACGCTAACCAAAATAAACAAGTTGGATCATTTAAAATCTGTCCTCTGAGTTGAAGGAAGAAGTATGAAGCCTCATAGTGAAAGCCTATATTCTTCGAAAGTCACTAGGTCGATGCCACTTCTAACAATCAAAGCAACAATTAATATAAATATATGGATCATATCAATATAATATGCAATAAAATGTATTGGCTTGTTTATTGGAAACACTGAATTCCGGCCACTGCATTCTAGATTCTTCAAAGAGTCCAGTTTGAATAGTTTGATATTATTATTAACATTATCATACAGATGCATACAAATGCATAGTGTAATTTGAGTCTTACTTACTGACTTACACCTGTTACCCACAATGGAACATAGACTGCCGACAACCATTCTACAATCCACTCTGTCCTCGGCCTCCCTATTCTAGTTCTATACAATTCTTGCTCATTCTTCTCATGTCTGTCTACATTTCTCGGTGTAATGTGTTCTTTGGTTTTCCTGTTTTCCTTTGGCCTTAAGGATTCCAATTGAAGACTTACCTTGTGACACATTTGGATGCTTTTTTCAATGTGTGTCCTATTCACTAATGATTAAGTCATAATTGTTATTATGACAAAGTTGTTTGAAACTATTAAATTTTCAGGCTTAATTGGTAACTGATTTCAGTTTGAAAAAGAAAAAAACACATTAGTAACTAAATGAGAATAGAAAACTATCTTTTTGTAGTATAATACTATTCCATAGTAAGTATTCAGTACCTGGAAACGGGTACTAGGTAAGGATGGCAAATCAATTGATGAAGTATTAAAACTTCATCAGTTGAGATGGCTGGGATACGTGTTACATATGCCCAACCACCAACTGCCTCGATGTGCGATGTTCAATGGTATAGGAGGAGGTTGGAAGAAAGCTAGGGGTGGCCAGACCAAAATATGACACAAATCCATGAAGCCACTTACAAGTGGACTGAGTCATGTTGGTAGGTGTAGACTACCTGGTTGGGGACCGCGAGATGATAGCAACCGATGGTTAGAGACCTTGAATGAAATGGCTTGAAATCGTTTGCAATGACGCAGGTGCATCTACTCTTTGTGTTCTTCCAAATTCTAATATCCTGAACCCTCCTTGTCTCTTTTTTCTCTTTCCAAATTTATTTCAATGGATTATACTCCTTGAATAACATCTTCAAACCCTAATGTTTCCGATTACTGCTTATACTTTTACTACCTCTATCACTACAGGATTTGAATCGACGACTGCATCTCTGTGCTAATGTGGTGTAGCAACTCGAACTTATGTACGTACATACGAAGGTGTATGTTGTTACTGACTTACTAACTGATTCAGTAGATTAAATCTTATCGGATTTGACATTTGATACCTTATATGTGTAAACTTAATCAATATTCAACAGTCCTGTTGATTTCTAAAGGTTCTTTTACTAGACTTAGTGTATTATACCACCAATAGTAATAATAATAATAAAAGTTGTTTCGAAATTGAGAAATCAGCAGATTAACACACACACCCACCCACCCACACATACACATAATTTCTCACAACAATAAGTATCCATAGTCTCAGCAAGGAACAAATCTAGTACATTAAAGCATTATCAAATATGACATTCAATACTTTGTATATGTTAATTGAATCAATATTCAATAGTCTCCTATTCAAAGTCTGTTGACTTTTTTTTGAAGGTTCTTTAACTAGACTTTGTCTACCAATCATAATATGAATTGTATGGAAATTGAGAGAAATCAGCACATCCACACACACACACACATACACACTTGTGTATACAAAGATGATTTTCATTGTGTACATTTATATATTCATGTATATTTAATATTGACAACATCTATTTACATATACACAAATGGTATTGTACATGGTGTAATAAAGAAAGGTACTATCATTAATTATCCAGGTAACGAAAAGATAATACATTAAAACGATAGATATACATATAAACGAATGACTATAAATATAGATGTACATCTAATGTTCTTCTTATTGTTGAACTATTTCATATACAGAATAAACAAACTAACAATGTTTAGTAAAAAAAAAAGATGTAATTCACGTGTTTTCATCATAATCTATTGAATTTACTAATTAGATTGTCATGTTACTTTATAAATGAAACACAAGACTATTGTCATCATCATTATGATTATCGTCATCATCACCATGATCGTCATCATGATCATGATCATCATTGGAAATCATTTGTTTCACATATATTTTTCATCTAGTTTTGACTGGATACTTTACTTTCAACCACACACACACACACTTGCACACACACACACACATACAGATTGGCGCACATGTACTGACAATAGCCCATTTAAAGAAGCTTTCTATATATCATTCATTCATTTATCCAACCATCCATTTCTCGATTCACTTCGCTCAATTTATTTCCATCAGAATGAATTGGAATCTTTTTCATAAGAAACATTATACTACTGATAATCATTATTCATCTACTACACGTACAATATATGCTCATCATTATAAGAATTTAAATGGTGAATTATATCATCATAATTATTGTAATAATCATATACATTCAACACATTATAAATGGTATAATTTTTTTTATAAAAATTTCTATGAACAATTTCATAATATAGCAAATATTTATTTTTTATTAATTATTATTACTTATTTTTTTGTGGATGATATTGGGAATGCCTCAATAACTATTATCCCATTAATTGTTATCTTAACCATCACAATGATTAAAGATGGTTTAGATGATTTATTACGTTATCATTTTGATCAACAATTAAATTCTATTGAATATTATGTATTAACAATTGATTTTCATCGAAAATCAATAAATTGGATCTTAAAAAAATCTTCTTTATTATTAGTTGGTGATGTAATTTATTGTCAAAATAATCAATCATTTCCATGTGATTTATTATTATTATATTCATCTAATAATAATGGACAAGTTAATATTACTACAATGAATTTAGATGGTGAAACAACCATTAAACAATATTATTCATTAATTGAATATCAATCAATTTATTCACAATATTCAAATAATCATTTAATTCAAACACATTTGAAACAATTCAATTTTCAATTTATCATTGAACAATTATATTTACATGTAATATGTCAACAACCCAATGAGAATTTAATGACCTTTCAAGGTCATTATGAAACCGCTCAACATTTAAATCATCATCATCATGATGGGGATGAAGATGATAATGGAACATATTTACCATTAAATAGGAAAAATTTAGTATTACGTGGATCTAAATTAATATCTACAGATTATATTATTGGTTTAGTAATATATACTGGTAAAGATACAAAATTATCATTAAATAGTAAAAATTCACAAAGAAAATATAGTACACGTGAAAGATTATCTAATATTATTTTATTAATGTTTATGGTTGCCATGGTAACTATCACATTCATTGTTACTATCATATCAACTTTATGGATAAAACAAAATATCAATAAAATATGGTATATTACATTTGAATTATTAACAATATGGCAATTTATTCGTAGTATATTTCGTTATTTATTTATTATTAATTATTTAATACCAATATCTATTATAGTTACTATAGAATTTCAACAATTATTATTAGCTTATTTTATATCAAATGATATTACTATGTATAATTCTATAGAGAATATTAAAAGTTATGCAAATAATTCACAATTATCCGATGAATTAGGTCAAATTGAATTTTTATTTTGTGATAAAACTGGAACATTAACACAAAATTTAATGAGATTAAAATCATGTTGTTTATTATCTAATGAACAATTATATCAATTTTATAATGATCATGATGAGGATCAAGATCAAGATCAGGATCAGGATGATGATCATCATAATAATACTACTGAATTAACTACTTATAATGTATTGAATTCATCTTTGAAATTATTAGAGATGAATGAAAAGTTTTGTGAATTTTTAACTATTATATCATTATGTCATACTGTTGAATTAAAAAATCATACTCAAATGATTAGTAATAATAATAATGATAATAATAATGTACAAGAATCATCAATGAATACTGATGAACCATCTAGATTTTATGAATATGAAGTAAGTCTAAGATAAACTAGATATTATATGTCACATTTTGTCATTCGATTTGTATGTCGGCTACGATTATGTCCGGGTGTTCAAAGTGAATCAGGTGGTTTACTTAGTGGGCCACATCCGGAATCTTTGACTACAAAGTAGTGGAGTAATGTTAAGAGAGATGAAGTTCCATGGTAGTCGGTAACGGTTATAACTTGTGGCTTGTGTGCCCTGTTCATGTATAACGTAATGATACCGCCAATTAGAGAGAAGTGAATTATCAATCGAACCAGTAACACATAAAACACATGTGAGCAGCCTAGAGTCTTCATCGGTCCTGCTTTCCGCCTAGCCCAGCCAGTTAAGTCCAGAACACCAATCTCAGCCTCTGCGATATGAATCATGTATTTCTAGCATACTGGGTTTATATACCAATCAAACAAACCACAACATACCATAAAATAGGAAACAACATTTGTACAAGATTTAGTCAAAAGTGCCTGTGAATCAGGGAGGTAGTGACTAATAGACAGGGTATAATTCAAGAATGGTAAGTCGTATAATAATACTCCATAGGTCAAAATAAAGCTTATGATAAGAGAGACATGAATATGTATAGTTTAGTTACTTAACAACTATACGATAAGAATATATGCATAGTATTGGTCTATAAATGGAACTCAAAAGTTACCATTCATTCATAGTAACCAATAATAGGTCTATACACCATATGTTCCTTCAGTATCCAGAAGCTAATTTTCTCATTCTCTTGGAGTCACATTTTCATCTTGTTAATTATTTGCTTATTAATTTTGGCTATTTCTATATGAGCATATATATGTGTATACTTCCTATCCTATTCATCACATTCTCTGTAACTTATTTTTATCTGGTTATAAATATTGATTAACCGCTTGATGCAATCGAGTTGGCCAGTATGCTTTCTCCACTGTGTGCCATTTCGTTTCGTTTCGCTTTCTCTTCTTTACTTCATTCGTTACGATTCTCTAATTCTTTGTTCCAATCAAAAATTATAGAAAGTAAACGTATTCGAAAATCCATTCCGTTCTAGACTAATTTGAGTGAAGTCAATGATTATATAAGAGGATTGATGTTATGCATATTTCAATATAGATCAGCATATAATCTAATTGAAGTCAGACCTCGGGGCCACTATCATAGCAAATATTAAGTGTTTACATTCAAATTACTAATATTAGTAAGCTGTAAACTACTTAAATAATTATTTATAACCCATTTATATGAAGCGAATATTTCACTTTTCAATTGAGATTATCATCGAATAACAACTGCTACTGAAAAAGAATATTGTGTCATTATTGTGTCAATATAACAAGGCTTGGATTTCCCAATTTACTCCATAGAAGATCTTTATGAATAGAAATTAATAAAAAAACATTTGGAAGCATTGAACGGCCGTTTCCTTCTAGTATGAGACTGCCCCGCCCTCGAGGTTCGAACCCAGGATCTTCTGTCTCGCTCGCGTACGCTTCAACTCCAGACCACTGAGCCGAAATTCAACAATGTTAATGTCTGATTTCAATCGATACACGAAATTATGCCACTGTCTACCACTGTCTTCAGTGAGTTACTGTCTCACAACAGAGTCGTGGATATGCACTGCTGAGGAATACCACAGAAGGACGAAACGGCCGTCCAGTGATTCTAGGTTTTCTATAGTGATGTAGTTTTAATTGACTCATGAATGCAGCTTTTAAATTCCTACAATCTCCACAAAACCTTCTTTCTGAAAATAAATAAGGTTTTTTAATTATACAGTAGTTAGAAATGTAAACCAGTGAAATGCAACTTTAATCTGAATGTTAAGAGCTCACTATTAACCGTCAATGTTCTGGAACTGACCGTCTGATGCAATAGTCGATTGACATTGTTAAACAGTTCCAAACTAATATGAAACAGCTTTCTGGTACTTTTTGTTTTACAATTATTGTCAAACAATTATGCACACAGTATGAAGTTACTCAGATAAGTAGCTATTTTTCACCTTAGTTGATAGAATTCGGCTATCCATGAGAAAAAGATCTACACAAGGTTGGTTAGTACTCGATGAATGCATTTGGTTAAAATCACCTTCATATTAACATATTTTATAATCTATCATCCTATCAATGAAATTGTGAAAACATTTTACAAAATTCCATTAATACACAAGAATTGTTTGATTATTTCAGTTATAATGTAGTGTATGCTACTGATGTTGACAGATATAAGTAGTATGTATCGTCAATCGAAAGTGAAATGCCCGGCAGTATAAGGTTAAGAAGATCGAATAAAAGGGAACGAGAACAGTGAATGATTGGCGTGGAAGCGAAAGAACAATGAAGTCTGAGACGATTGATTGACATTTCGCAAATGAAGTAACTACTGTATGGTTCTGAGATCTTACTAAGTGATTCTGTAATTTAATGCTCAAATGCATTCGGTTGTCCTAACTGGTGCTCTCGTTCACTATTCATATAAGACTAAAACTTTGTGTACTATTACCGACTGCTTCATTATAAGTCAAATTACATTAACACCGTTGGATGTTTGCTCAGCGGTCTAGTTGTTAAGTGCTCGCGTGCAAGACTGCCAAACACTGGTTTCAAATTACGCAAGTGGGCTCATGGAGTCCCACAATAGGACGAAACGGCCGTCCAATGCTTCCAGGTTTTCCATCGTGGTCTAGCTTTAATCAGCTCATGAATTCAACTATTAGATTACTATAATATCCATAAAATCCCTCTCTTCTTTATCTTTTTTTCAATTTTAAGGCAACATCACCTGATGAGAAAGCATTAGTTGAAGGTGCTTCAAAACTTGGTGTTGTATTTTCAGGCAAAGAACCTGATTTCAATGAGACTGGTTCATATAAATTATATATTGATTATTGGTCATATTCATCAACAGGAATAAAAGAGTCAAATGATGAAAAGTTTATTGATCGTCAATGTTATATTATTGATGCTGTATTGGAATTTGATCCAACACGTAAACGTATGAGTGTTATGGTACGTTATCCTGATGAAACATGTTGTGTATTGAGTAAAGGAGCAGAAACTGCAATTTTAGACCCTGAGGTAATTTCACTTTATCTATTATTATCTATATTCCTAGTATGTTAATAGTTTTATGATGAAGTAACATCACTTAAAGCAATATTATGAAGATATGTTAAGTCCTGAACAGTGGTTTCGGTTTTATACGACATTCCAATAGTAGAGTTGGAACCTACCACCATCTTCGAGACCGTTAAAAGTACATTTAGATATCTGCTAACTCTTAAATAAAAGTACTCATTACTTATATGTGATTAGTACTATAATTGTGAATATGTATGTTATCTTATTTAAGGGTAAACATTTAAGAGAATGTACCATAATCTTAGCTGAATTCAATAATGTAATGACTTATGATAGTTACCACTTTTCAACCAATGTATTAATACTATATGATAATAAGGTATCTTTTTAAAGATCATACGTTCATCTTTTGTAAACTTTGAAAGACCATAATGTCGGAATAAGAATCTTCACAGTTACTGAAAGAACCCTATTGAAACTGTGAACAATAGTACCTACTTATTTCCGTTCTGATAACTAAGTACTATGTCTATATGTTATATTTATCATAAATTGATCTTAGTTCGAGTATCTTTGAGAACCAAGAATCAATGAACAGCTGTTCAGTCCGGGTATGAGAATCGAGACCGCGCATCTACAATCCTACTAGAGAACAACCCCAGGTTCTTGAGGTATCATAATAAATGCATAGCCATTAGAACCAATAATTTATTCTTCAGCAGAGTTAGATAGTGGCTCAAAGTGGAGTTCAAGATGCACGTTTTCATCCTGTTTTAGACCCATTGTCTGGATGTATCTACACACATGTTGAAGTTACCACTGGGACTCGGACTCAGTAGCTTCCGCTTTAAATACCGAAGCGTTATATACAGCGTTACTACATCCAGAGAAGTAGAGATGTGTGTAACGGGTTGAATTCCAAATTCACCCATAATGTCCGTTTAAATCTTCTTTCTGTTGATGTTAAGGACTACAATTGATCAGCCTCTTTTAGGATATACGAATTTTGTTCTGATTTATTCAAGATAAACAAGATTCATACATTTCAATAGATATTGGCCAATTGCAGACCTTAACAAAAACAAATAGAAGATTCAAATGACTTTCACCGGTACCATTATTTGTTTACAAATTCTTAGAAGCGAAATTCATTGCATTGCTGATCTAGTAACCTTAGCACTCGGTAGAATATGCACTGATAATACACTTTAAGATCAATTTACCATCAAGATTTTATATCAGCCCCCAAATGCTCTCACATAGCCACGTACACATAACCACTGCCAGAAAAGTCCTACTCACTGCATTCTCGCGGCATTAATGTTGGTTGCAAAATTGAAAGGACAAAAAGCGGATGTCCGGCAATTTAACCAGATCGGTAGATACGAGGGATCTACCTAAGAGAGTTGGGATACTCTGGTTCCAAACCAGTGGTGCACAAGGGTTCCAAGATCTTGAGGGGACGAATGGTGTATGAACATATTGTTGGTTACCGACCACCACAGAAATGCATCTCCTCACGCTTCTCTACTGTAATATGGATCAGACCTTTAGATCAAAGGCTATGGATGTGGCCCCCTAAGAAAACTACCTGATTCGGTCTGAGAACCCGGGGAGTTTGGCAGCCCTCACATAAATTGAATGATTTATGTGGCACATATGTATTCAGTGCCTCTTTGTACCAATATTTATATGTTCGAATAAATAAATAAATATCAGCTTCAGAAGAATAATTGGCAACCAACAACAGTGATCACCTGTTTTATCTACGACAATGAGTGTTCACGAATCATTCACTCAAACGTACATACATTCTTGATATTCATGTGTCATAATATTGGGGATGCCAGATCCCCAGAAATCACTTGGTAAATGTCATAGTTTTGTAATTTTATTTTGGAAATTTGAATTTCTTGTCTTTGCTCATAAAGCTCCTATTTTTACCTTCATGTCGTATTTTCCATTTGGGAGGACCTTAAATATCATTGGTTCGTTGTCTCTTTTAATATGCTATTTTGTAACGTTTCCCAAGGACATTTTAATGCTATATATATATATATACGTTTGAGGTTTGCTTGTCATTGTTTATACTTACGGTTACTTGTGGAATACATTTCTCTCTTCTAAATCTGAACTTCTCTTTCTAATTTGCGAGGCAGGGACGCATTGAAATAGTTAGCTTGTTTGGATATTATGTCACTCAGTCTTTGTTCCATTCGTAGATTAAGTAAACTAGTAATCTCTTGAAACATAGCATATACTAACTAAGATATCATGAAAAACAATTTATCAGTGACAGAGTATGATCTTTATCTTTCTGCTTAATAAACCCTTTACATATCTGGTCAGCATCATTGATGAACACGGTGGATCTGATGCATATGTAAAGGCGCGAAATGACATAGCAAGAGTAGCATATCTAAAATTAAAGAAGATATGGAACTCAAAACAACTCTCTGTCAATCAACACCAAAGTTAGAATTTTCAATACAAATGTCAAGACAGTTCTACTGTATGTTGCGGAAACCTGGAGAACTATGAAAGCAATCATCCAGAAGATACAAGTGTTTATTAACATTTGTCTATGCAAAATACTTTGGATTCGTTGGTCAGACACTATCAGCAACGACCTGCTGTGGGAAAGAACCAGATTTCAGAGGAGAAAGAAATCAGGAAGAAGTGCTTCAAGTGGATAGGACACACATTGAGGAAAGCATCCAACTGAGTCACAAGACAAGCCTTCATATGAAATCATCAAGGTCAAAGGAGAAGAGGAAGACCAAATGAACAAGAATTGTATAGAACTAGAAAGGAAGGTCGAGGACAGAATGGATTGTAGAATGGTTGTTGGCGGCCTATGCTCCATTGTGGGTAACCGGCGTAAGTAAGTAAGTTATTTACATCCATAAATCATACATTATCTATCTAATAAGGAAATTTCTCTTCTTTTTTTCCTTTATTTATTAAAGAGATGCAGTACTACATCTGGTTATCTACGTTCACGTGCTATTCATTATGTTAATGAATATGCAATTCATGGTTTACGTACACTTGTATTTGCTAAACGTATATTACATAAATCTATTTATATGAAATTATTAGAACAGTTCAAATATGCCTCTAGTCTATGCGATAATGAACGTATTCATGCATTAAAACAATGTTATAATGAAATTGAATATGATATGATACCAATATATGTCACTGGTATAGAAGATAAATTACAACCTGGTGTAAAAAATTGTATAAAAGCTTTAAAAGAAGCTGGAATACAAGTAAGTTTAGTATAAATATAATGAGTATCTTCCACTTATTGAAATCATGAGTCATTTGAAGCTAGACCACCATGGAAAACCTGGAAGCACTGGACGGCCGTTTCGTCCTACTGCTAGACTCCTCAGCAATGCGCATCCACGATCCCACACTCCACGAGACTCGAACCCAGGACCTATCAGTCTCGCGTGCGAGCGCCTAATCACTAAACCACTGAGCCGGCGTCCAACGGTGTTAATGTCTAACTTCAACCAGTCCCATACTAGGACGAAACGTCCGTCCAGTGCTTCCAAGTTTTCCATGTCGGCCTAGCTTCAATTGATTCATTGTTTCAATCAGTGAAATTTCTAAGATCTCCACAAAGCCCCTTCTGATAATAATGAGTATCATTAAGAAATGATTGTTGCTATGCCGATTATTGATCATTCACTATTAGACTTAATCTTACTTCACCAGATTAGTTACTTTCAGATTGTAACAATATATCAAACAAAGATGTAGTCAAACGGTTAACAGTTCTATTTTAACCCATCTAATTCAGACGGGATATACAGCCAATATAGAGCAGACTTTAGCAATAGTATATCATGTGAACAACAGTCTATGTAATTCTGTCAGATTGAGAATCTGGCAGACACAGAAAGAGGTGGTTGGTCTAGGCAATTTATCTTTCAAGCTCGGAGTCGTTATTGGACGTATGGAAAACATTAGTTGTAGTTTATCTGAATTAAAAGTCCTTTGAATTGATCTGCTTTACTTCAGCCTTAGCATTTCATTCGATGCATCGCCTCTGAGTTGTAATCGTATATACAGAGGCTTTTTATTCACGGTTAAACATTCTCTATGCCCTTTTTTATTGGCTATGTTGTTACTTATAAATTTCTCGGGATATCCATTTTCTTTCAAGGTTGTGTATAATGCCTTTGTT
Organism: Schistosoma haematobium; assembly: GCF_000699445.3. Lineage (NCBI taxonomy): Eukaryota > Metazoa > Platyhelminthes > Trematoda > Strigeidida > Schistosomatidae > Schistosoma > Schistosoma haematobium. The sequence goes on along the minus strand of NC_067202.1, from coordinate 18,106,526 downwards.
TCATCTTCCACCGTATCTAGAGAGCATATAGTCTTGATTCTATGATGCAGTGTCATAATAAGGTTCCTTTTATACTGTAGATGAACAATACTAAGAAAGTTTTTATATTGGCCCGTCCGATTCGTTTTCTTGTTTATGTTTCGTTTTAGTGACCCGTCTTTTCTTCTTGTATATAGAACATCTAGAAAGGCTATTCTACCTATACTGTCCTTCTCACATGTGAATTTTATGGACGAGTGAACTGTATTGAAACGCTCAAGTGTTTCTATGAAGTCCGTATAGTTGTTACAAAGGATAAATGTATCATCTATGTATCGGCAGTAAAATGGAAAATTGCCGATCTCTTGTGCCAGTTGGTCGTTTTCTAGTTCAGAGAGGAAAATGTCAGCTAATATAGGACCTAGTGGTGAACCCATCGCAACACCATCAATACGTCTATAGATTTCACCATTGAATTTGAAATGTACATTCATAGTACATTTTACTAATAATTCTTTGATGATCTCCACAGGGATTGTCGTTTCTAGTTCATGTTCTCTAAGTTGTTCACAAATATATTCTACAGTTTCTCTGAGTGAAACATTTGTGTACAATGACGTTACGTCAAAAGACATCATCGTTTGACCTTTCGTGTTTATGTTTTCAATCTTGTCAACGAATTGGAATACATCCTTAATACTATGCTTCACTAGGTGTTTGTGGAGTGGTTTCAAAACGGTTACTAACCACTTTGCTACAGTATGATATGGGGAACCATACATGTCCAAAATTGGTCTTAATGGAATATCCGGTTTATGTACCTTCGACAGTCCATGTAACCTAGGTAAATGCTTACCCATCGGCTTAATTGTTTCGTATATGCTTGGTGGAATCATCTGTTGATCTCTGAGCTTTTTTAAAGATCTGTTCAGTTCATTCTCTATCTTATTATTGATATCTTTTTGGTTATTCAGTTTCTGAAATTTTTGGTGATCATTCAAGATGTTATTCATCTTGTCAATGTAGTCTATTTTGTTAAGTGGGACAGTTTCTGTTCCATTATCAGGCTTTGTGAAAATCAGATTTTCGTCATTACTGAGTTCATTGATGGCCTCTTTGTGTTTTTTAGTTAATATACTGCTGTAGTTATATCTACTATTGTTAAACTGATAGCAGTAGTCAATTAGATTTGTTTTCAAACGTTCAAGTTCTTGGTCAGAGGTCGGGACTAGATCTTGCAGACGGCTGAAGAAATTACTATTCGGATAGAAATGATAGAGCTTTGAATCTAAAAGAAATATGTTCAGCCGCTCCTTTTACCTTAGCCAGCTTCGGGGCCAACTAGTTACTAATCAATTTTATAATATGATGATGTAATTTGATTATTGTTTATTTTTATGTTTTTGATAGAGTTTTGTTCTTTAGCTGGATGGTTTAGTCATGGAGCTTTCATCGTTCTTCTGAACGACATCATCAGTACAGACTTCAAGTATTCGAATTTCTCCATTTGTGGTTTAAAGCTTGTCCTGTACACCTCGATGTTGATTGGTTCTTGTTGACTTTAAACTTGTTATTATTTACTTCTTTGTTTAGGTTGTATCCCACAATGGGAGATTATTATTATTATTATTACACTTGATAACCTTTTTGAGAAATTTATTTAGCATCCACCCCTATCTACTATATCTGACCTAATCCATATTATTCTACATATTATGTAATTTCTGATTTGTAGTTCCATTATCCTCTCCCTCTGTCACTCACCCCATGTTGACCATATTTATTCTGATCATTATTTATCTCACAATTTCATTTCACTTATAAACTGATTCAAGTCAACAATTTCATATTATCAGAATGGGTTTAATGGAGATTTTAGTAACTTCAATAATTGAAATCATAAGTCAATTGAAGCTAGACAACCATGGAAAACCTGGAAGCACTGTATAGTTGTTTCATCGTAATATGGGACTTTTCAACAGTACGTCTGCATGATCTCGTATAAGGGACTTGAACTTAAGATCTTCAGTTTCGCATGTGAACACTTAATCTCTAATCTCATACTAAGACATAACAACTATTCACTACACTTGGTATCGTTTGGCTTGTATTTTCCCACTGAGGTTTAAGACTGCAACTGATCAATCTGTTATTGGCATATGTGCATACTGTGCGTATGTCTCGATAGTGCCTTCATTCACAAGCTTTTTGTAAGCAATGATGGATAACGCGATGGCGTTTGAAGGGAATGATACTGGGTTCGAGTCCCAGAATGAACATCAATTCTGAGATGCAAGTACATCTAGCTGACGAGTCCGAAATAGGATGAAACGCATGTCCTGGATTCCACTACTTCTAGGTTTTCAATAGTGATCTAGTTTAAATCTTCACAAAACTCTTTCAACATCTAACTCTTTTTTTTATTATTTCTCTAGATATGGATATTAACCGGTGATAAAGCTGAAACAGCAATTACAGTAAGTCAATCTATTGGACATTTTACATTGAATATGTCATTAATAAGAATAATGAATTGTCAAACATTACAATCAACAGCATATAAAATTTATGAACAATTAGATGCATTATATACATATCATAATGATCATAAACAAAAACCTAATCATCATTCTATATTAACAATGTCAAGGATTAAAACAATAAATTATAATAGAAATTCATTTCATATAACCTCCTCCTCCTCCTCCTCCTCCTCATCATCATCATCATCATCATCATCTACTTCAAGATCATCTTCATGTATGGATGGACCATACAATAATAATACTAATAGTAATGGTAATAGTAATAATAATGATGTTTATTATTATGGTTCAAATGAATTCATCTTCAATAAGAAAGATTGTATAATTAGTCGATATATAAGACGAAAGCATAAAAAGCATCCTGGTATGGCAAATGAATCAATTGGTCTTGTTATTGATGGAAAAAGTTTACAATATGCATTACATGTAAGTAATTTATTTGCTGGTTTCGTTTGAATGATATTTTTCTACTTACTCTTATTTAGTTGTTTGTTTATTTGAATATAGAAAGATTGGTAGAATGGAGGCACAGAATGCATATGCAGTACACAAGTCACTTCATACTGTGATATCGTCACTGTGACAGTGTTTAGGTGATCAGACCGAAGAAGGTGGTTATCTTAGGGAGTCACACTTGGAGCCTTCGATCTAAAGGTCTGGATCCACAAGGCAGTGATGAAACATTAGGAGATACAGTCCCAGGTAGCCGATGACCAACAATTGGTTCATATACCAGTTGTTCAATCAGGATCTTGGAGCCTATGTGGACTAATGGTTTGGAATTAAGGTTTTCCAATTTCTCTAGGTAGGCCCTTTGTATGTATTAATCCAGTTAAAGCATCGGAAATTCACTTTTCGTCCTCTCAATTTCATTTACAACAGTAATGCAGCGAGAATGAAGTGAGTAGGACTTCCATGACAGTAGCTGTATACGCGTGGCTATGTGAGAGCATTTGCAGTGGTAGAGAGAATTCTCCCTACAATCGACTGTACTAAGGATTTTGGGGGTTTCTGAGTAATTGAACAGGAATATTTGTTTAAACTCATTTTCCACTACAGATTTTCATTAACTGAAGATTCATTGACAATTAGAAAATATAAGACAGATATACAAATCCATTACCACTGTACCGAAAATCTATTTATGTTTCCCATTGTTCTTGTGCATATATAACAATCTCTCTTTATTAGGTATTCGAATAACTCTTCTTCATTGTACTACGAGTTGGAATTTATTCATACATCAACTTATCATTGATAATTACTTGATTACAGTTGACTTTATTATGTATGTCACTTTTCTATTCTTTACCTGGGAACTATTCGGAGGGACAGTTACTTTTGAAGTATTCAGTAATAAAAATTGTGATGCATATAAGAATTTAGTTCGGAATTGGATCGATAAAGCAAGGAGCAACAAACCGTAGACCATGTTAGTTGTAATAACCACTTTAGAGCAAAGCTTCTTATAAGTTATTGTACGATCATAAGTTTATATTGTACAGAATTTCCAATTAGATGATGCACTTATTAGATATCAGTATCATCTATAGGGAATAATATTACATGATTGACCGAGTTGTAGAGAAAATTCATCATGATAAGTTTATTTATTTGTTTATTTGAACACAGAAATATTGGTAAAAAGGGGCACAGAATATATATGCGCCACACAAGTCACTGGATTTGTGTGTGGGCTGTGGTACTACCTGGATATCCAGATCGAAGCAGGTGGTTTCCTTATGGGGTCACACCTGGAGCCTTCGACCTAAAGATTTGGATCCACAAGGCAGTGGCGCAACGTCAGGAGATACAGTCCCATGGTAGCCGATGACCAACAATAGGTTTATATGCCACTCGTTCCTTCAGAATCTTGGGGCCTATGTGTACCATTGGTTTGGAATCAGAGTTTTCCAACTCCCCTAGGTGGATCCTCCGTTTCCACCAGTCCGATTAAATCGCTGGACATTCGCTTTTCGTTTTCTCAATTTCGTAAATAAATGTCTGGCCACGAGAAGGCGGTGAGTAGGATTTCCCTGGCAGTGGTTGTATAATTTAAGTAAACAATTATTATTATTATATTCATATTGATAAACTAATACACACGTGATATCTCATGGTCAACCAGTAAACAACTATTAATGTGAATAAACAAGAGTGTTTAACTGAATTTAACCATCCCAATATTCATTATGTAGTTAATTTGTCAACCGATTAATCATGATCTGTTTTAGTGTCAGTTTAAAACGAATAATGGAATGATCATTTTGTATTGCCTTCCTTAACCAACATACATTATACCAAAGCACTACTTCACATCCTTCATTTGTGGTCATTTAATGTCTATAAGCATATATAACCGTATTCTTGAGTAATTCATTATCTTCTTAGTGCTGAATGATGTTATCTTAATTGAAATTCATCATTACACAACTTATAGTCGGGATTATTGTTTTAAATCTATCCTTTATGACACTGAAATCACTATCTGAAAGCTATTTGATTCATCTTTAAAGCATAATTGAACTCATTTCTAAACATTATGGTGTATGCTACTTATGTCTTCCGATATAAGTAGTATATCACACAAACCGGAAGTAGAAAACCTAGCAACACAAGGCGAGAAAGTTCAAGTTGAGAAAAAATAGTAATGAAAATAGAGAAAAATTATGAATTGGAACGATCATACAGAATGTAACGACCGAACCGCCAATATTCAGTTTGAACGTAGAACTAACGAACCAAAATTTATTCGATTAGACCAGACTACTTTCTTCTGTATAGCGTACGAAGCGTTTTTGAGTTACTCGTATTAAATTATATCACAACACAAACTCTGTGCTCAATTTAAACGGTTCTACTTTAGAAAATAGAACAAATTATATCAGAAATGCAAAATACCTCAAATGGTTCGGCCTATCCTATACAGTCAAAAGTTTCTCTAACACAAATTAGCATGCTAAACAACAAAAGGAACAGTGAATATAAAAGAGTTCAGTACCTAGGAATCAATAAAAAGAATCCCTACAAGATGGTATCCGACATCTATCTGCAAGGATTCCAGCAATCTTCCCAAGCAGACAGTCAAAGGTGAACAATCATACAATGAATCACGCCGTGACCTTGAGCTTAGTCAAACACGACCTCACTGTCAATAGTCCAACAACATACAATAGAAAATTAGGTAACAAAAGGTAATCAAAATCACATAATAAAAGCTCAGACGAGGAAGACTGAAGAACAAACGGTGTGGTTAAAAGAGATTTCAACAAAGGTTAAAATACACGACAGGGAAAAGAAATAAATAAATAAAAGTACTGTCCAACATAATGCTTTGGAGGGAGTTTCAGCGTTTTTTTTCGTTACACGGAATATGAAGAACAATTGATGGAAGATTTGAAAATGAAGCATTATATGCACGGTTCTCATAGTTTACAGAGATATTCCTGTAATTTTGCATGAATTAATAAATTGATCTTTCCCAACAGAGTTCTCGTTCATTACAGTAGCACTACAAAGGTTTGATTTGATGATTCCAAATAAAGTAAACATTGAGTAAATTGTCTGTAACAATAGAAAAACTTATTGGAATCGTGGATTGATTATGCAACCATCGAAACCTACAAGCTTTGGACGGCCGTTTTATTCTAGTATAGGCCTCCTCAGCACTTTGTATCTATAATGCCCCAACCGGGAATTAAAACCAGGACCATCGGTCTTACGGGAGAACGCTTAACCTCCAGACAATCAAGTCATAATTTAATGGTTTGCAAGTCTAAGTTCAGTCAATCGACGATATTACAAGATAATCTTCCAACCTCTTTTATGGTAACCTTCTGCACATTCAACGTGATTTAACTCAACCGGGTTATATTCTTCGTTGTGTGATGGTGGATGGGGACTTTTGAGGAGTTCAATACTAGAACAAGACGCCTGTTCAATGCTTACAGGTTTTTAATGGTGTCTGGCTTAGATCCGTCCATAATTTTGATGAAATTCAATAATCTAAACCACATATGGACAATAATGGATTTCAATAGTTGAAATCATGAATCAATTGAAGCTAGACCACCATGAAAAACAAGGAAGCACTGGACGGCCGTTTCGTCCTAGTACGGGACTCCTCAGCAGTGGTCTAGTTGGTTAAACACCTGGTGTGAGACTGATAGGTTCTGGGTTCGAATATCGTGGGGGGCGGGATCGTGGATGCACACTGCTGAGGAGTCCCATACGATGACGAAACGGCCGTCCAGTGCTTCCAGGTTTTCCATGGTGGTCTAGCTTCAATTGACTCATGATTTCAAATATTGAAATTACTAAAATCCCCACAAAACCCTTCCTGATAATAATATATTTCTCATGATTTTAAGAGAAGACTCCACAATGTGAACTTTAGCCAATTCTGTCAGGTTGTAACACTTCAGTTTACTTTATCTTAATGGATTTTAGGGTCAGTGAACAGTCCTGATGCTTATATGTTAAGTGCAAGCTCAAGCCAACATGCACTAATTGGCTAATTTTTGAGAAATCCCTATTAGTGGTTTATTCTAGAATTTTCTCTATTGAGTTTTATGTGAAACCTTGTGTTTTTACTAATGAGTCTGCTGTTGTCTACTTATCTTTGCTCTGATTTGAGAGAGTTCAATGTAGTACAATGACCGAGAAATACTAGTCAATTGAGGATGTAACACAAACAATATGAAGTCTGTTACCCTGTCAGTGTGAGAATCAAAAGGACGGCTGATTGAGGCCAGTGTTACAAGACCTTTAATGCAAATGGATTTTAACACATTAACTCCCTACATTTTAGAACTTACCACTAGCACTGATAATCTATAAGGGTAAGGTGAGTTGTGCTATTTTCCAGATTTTGATCTACTATAACTTCTCCCTTCCTTTGTGAGCTGGAAACATCACTGAAGATGCTTCTTGCCGGAAGGAAATACCTTACTGTTATCAAACTTCAGTTCAAATGGTCGTAGGACTCCACCCTCGAGTTCTATCTTACCACTGTTCAACTAACCTGTTTAGCATTAGAGGACCTCGGTGAACAAAAGTTTTCTGATCAGTATAGGTTGTTTAAGTAGTCACAAAGAGGAAGACCTGATCATCTTGTCAATAGAGCAGGTATAATCGAGATGACAATATCTACTATTCGAATGAATTGTGATACTTAATACTTATATTTAGTATTAATTCAGTTTGTAAATGACCTTTAATCCATACATACTATGATTGAATACATTATTTGTTTCATAATCTTGATTTTTTTTGTTAGACCTCAGTACGTGATGCATTTCTAGAATTATGCATGAATGTTACAACAGTGTTATGTTGTCGTATGACACCACTACAAAAAGCATCTATTGTTAAATTAGTTCAAATTGGTTTGGCGAAACATACACGTTATGGTATGAAACCAGTTATAGCTGCAGTTGGTGATGGTGGTAATGATGTAGCTATGATTTTACAAGCTAATATTGGTGTTGGAGTCTATGGAAAAGAAGGTCGTGAAGCAGTTAGAGCCGCGGATTATTCAGTGACACAGTTCAGGTAAGTAGTCCTACTAAACCTTCTGTATAGTTTTAATAGTATTTAATGCTTAAATTAAAGAATTCTAATAATACTGGATACCAACTCAGAGAACTAAACGTTAATTTCTTACTGAGAACGATTTAAGTCCTGGGTTCGATCTCTGGCAGAGTAATGCATGGTCGCTGATTAGGAGTTCCATACTAGGAAAAAATGGATGTTCAGCAACCCTGATTTAATTTGCGATACCTAGAATTGACAATTATATGGTTACATAGGTTCTCAACACTGTTTTATGGTCTCTGTGTATATGTGGCTTGTCCACCAACAAAATATTTTCTTGATTTCCTCTTCAACTGAATGCTAGTTTGTATTCTGTCACAGCAGGTTGTTGCTAATGGTATCCGGTCAACAGACATAGTGCATCTTGCACAGACAATTGTTTATAAGTACAAGTACATTTTGATGATGGTTATGGTAGTAAGTTTCCAAGTTTCAGCTCTGAACATTGTATTGACATAAGTTATAAACTATGGATGAAAATTTTTGCACGAATAATAGTGTTTATTTTCGTACAATTGTGATGTGCTACTGTTGTTGATAGATATAGGTAGTATATATCATCAATCGAAAGTGAAATATCTGGAGGCAGAAGGTTAAGAAGATTGGAGAAAAGAGAATGATTGGTTTGGAAAGGAAAGAACAATAAAGTCTGAGACGATTGACTAACGTTATTGAAATGAAGTATTTACTGTAAGGTTCTCAGATTTTACTAAGAGACTACATTCTGTGAGATAATTTGGAGGTATCTTTGAAAAGTGTCGGAAGTATGATTAACTTAAGTTGATTTAAGGAAATATGGCACTTAATATGGAACACTAGTAAATTCAATTCGATCCACGATACTGTGCGACCATCTACCATTGTCTTCAATGAATAATTCCCTCACAACAAACATGGTTGAACTCTACTGGATCGATTGAAATTAGACATTAACACTTTTGGATACCGGTTCAGCGGTCTAGAGGTTAAGCGTTCGCGCCCGAGATCGAAGGTCCTGGGCTCGAGTACCGTGTGCAAGATCGTGGAAGCACACTACTGAGTCCCATGCTAGAATAAGCGGCCGTCTAGTGCTCCCAGGTCTTCAATGGTGGTCTAATTTTGATTGGTTTATAATGTCAACGAAATTCAACAGTCTCTATAACCTCAAACTGAAAACTCATTAGCATTTTTTACGGGAATTTTTAAGCTGCTATGCACTCCGAATATGAAATCACACTCTGCACAAGTGAGAGAGTAAACTAAATAGTGCAAAATTAACTAACAATAATTTAAGTGATAAATCTTTCAACTGGACGCTTAAGTCGTTTCCTTAATCTCTTCTAATAACCCCAGACTGAATCTACATGACAACTTGAACGCGAAGGAGAAAGCATAAAACATGAAAGGAACACTTTACTCCAGCGTTAGTTCATTTATAGGAAATCGAGGGTATTTATAGCATTTAAAATGGTCTTGGAATTCTGGAAGATTCTGAAACCCTAGTGAAGATAATAGTAGGATATGTAGTTATCCAGTCGAAAATGTGGGACATGATCTCACTTTCTACATGTTTCTGAGAGAAGTCTATTCAATACTGATTAGTTAAAATGTTTCTGTGTGTTTTCAGGACCCCTCTGTGCTTCTTTTCGAGGAATAATTTGGATCTCCTCAACATGAAGAATACTAGATCGTATTACAATAGTTTATAGATCCATTGAAAGCTTACAATATGAAGAATCTGGCAGTAAAATTATCTCATTGTTATACGATAAAAGTATAGATAATAGCAAAAACCTTTAAATTAGTATCAAGAGTTAAACTTTATTTGATAGTTCCCCCCCCCCCCAACAAAAACGATCACGATCTTCAGAATAAATTATTGTAACTGGAACTTGACTGGAACACTGAAAAAGCTTGTATATTATTTATAAGATTATTGAGACCATTTAGAATAGGCGTAGAGCATTAATCAAATAAAATCACTTCTGTAAATCTTATGTAAAACTCCATCTGGAGCCCTTCTACGGTTATTGTAGGTCTCATGCAAGGATAAAGATAGAGATTTGAACATAGGATTAGCACCGTCATGCCACAAGAAGTGACCTTGTTAAAAAGATGCTAAGATGAAAAAAATATTTATTTTCACCTTTTAAATTCTGCTCTGCGATTTCAAGGATCATTATCTAGAAGAATAATGATGCTATGTGGTGAAAGCTCAGATTCATTCTATTTAAGACTTGTCAGCTGACTGTATCTGTATCTCAGAATTGTTGATGTTCACTCTGGGACTCGAACGCAATGCCTTTCTCTTCAAGTGCCATAGCATTATCTACTTAGCTACTGAGTTTTAATAGCCACTTGCTTGTACAATGGGATGAAGTTTAAAATCATTTAGTATTGTTTACTTGAATCTTCCCATTGGTGTTTAACACTGTAATTAATTAGTCTCTTATCGGTATATGTGTATATTGTGTGTATTGCCTCAATAGTGCTTTAATTCACAAGCATTATAATCAAAGATGGATAGTGGTTAACAGTGGAATACAGTTTGACGTCGGTTTCGTCCTATTTAAGACTCGTCACCTAAGTGTACCTGTCATATATCAGAGTTGATGTTCACTCTGGGATTCGAACTGAGTATCGTTCACTTCACCTGCTTGTACAATGAGATGAAGTTTAATTTATATCTTCTCATTATTATTTAAGAGATTATTAAGTTTCCATTCATATCATGAATAGATCAATATTAGACTACTATTGAACACTTGAAAGTATTGAATGTACTTGTCATAGAACCATTTTGACAATGTATATACATGATCTATGAATCCCAGTAAGCGTTACTATCTATAGAAAGATAGAAACCAAGCCACCCACCACCATACCCATTACCCCCCCCCCATTTTGTTTCATTCTCACTATTCTTTACCCTTCTTTTCTTTTTTCTTTTTTCTTTTTTTTATAGACATATTCAACGATTATTTTTGCTACATGGACATTGGTCATATTATCGTATTACAATAACCATGTTATTTTTTTATCATAAATCTGTAGCATTTGTAACTAATCAATTATGTTTAATTTATTTTAATGGTTATTCAGATATTCCATTATTTGGTACCATTTTATTTGTATGTTATAATTTAACAATGACATTTTTAGTTAGTTTAGGTTATGGAATGTTTGAACGTCATATTCAAGAAAAGATTCTATTGAATAAACCATATTTATATAAAGAAGTAAGTAAATGATACGTTTTCTTTTATACATATAGATACATCATAAGATCATTTATGAAGTATAGAGATTGTGAAGATCATGAACTGATTAATGTTAGACTAATTGTTAGAAACCTGAAAGTATTGAATGGCCGTTTCGTCCTATTGTGGGACTCCTCAGCAACGTGTATCCATGATCTCACTCTACGAGATTCAAACTCAGGAGCTATTAGTTTCGCACGCGCGAACGATTAACCTACTGGACCATTGAGTCGGTATTCAATAGTGTTAGTGTTTAACATCAACTAATCCATGAAATTGCGCGATCATAATTTATTAGATAAAGGGATTCGAACTTAAGAACTTCAATCTTGTAAACAAATCTTTAATTATCAAATCATTGAACCAATTGGCATAGGATAGTGTTAATGGGATTCTTTAGAAGTAAGCATCTATGATCCCGCTTTGTAGGGTTCTAACTTAGGATCTATTAGTCTCACATGCGAACGATTAAATGTAGACCATTCAGCTGGCCAGTATACAACGGTGTTAATGTCTAAATTCAAAGAATTCATGAAATCGAGCCATACGTCCACCATTGTCTTCAGTGAGTTAGTATCTCACAACAGACCTGGTTGAACTCTATTGATCATAGACTCTCACTAAAACTCCAGGAAGTACCTATTGAAGCTAGTCACAAGTGAGCATATGATGTTTATTATCAGATGGGGATTCTATTTGAATTTCAGTAATATAATGGTTGAATTCATGAGTTGATTAAAGTTAGACCATCATAGAAAACCTAGAAGCACTGGAAGGTAGTTTCGTCCTAATTTGTGACTCCTCATCAGTTCGCATCCATGATCACATTCAAAGGATTCCAAACCACTATCTATCTGTCTCATGCTTAACCTATAGAGCATCAAGTTGACATAATATTCTATCTATTTACAATTCATATTGTTATAGTTTAATCAGTTTCTATTCATTATTCTTTCTCATTTTCAATTAGATATCCCATCAAGCAAATTTAAGAGCATGGTATATTCTTTTATGGATTCTAGATGGTATATGGCATGGTGTTGTAACATTTTTTATACCATTCTTTTGCTTAGCTGGTGGTAATTTATATGCTGAAGCTATTTTCTATGAAACTAAGAATAATTCATATAGAATTTATGATTTTACAATGATTGGTAATGCATCATTTATTTATTTATGGATTGCTGTAACATTACGTTCAACAATATGGACAAGAGATTTTAATATGATGTTAATTATGTGTCATATTGGGACAACATTAAATGTTGTTATTTTATTTCTTTTTCAAGTAAGTTAGTTGATTCCACTACTAATTTCATTTTGATTAGTAATATATTCCTACAATGTGAACATCAACTCTGAGATATGACAGGTACATTCAGCTGATGAGTCCCAAATAGGACGAAACATGCGTCAAACTAGATTACACTTCTAACCACTATCCTACTTTGGTTACTCTACCTGTGACTTAAGGGAATATCGAAGCAATCTGTAAAAATTGCATCTATGGCAATAAGAGACTGACCAATTGTATTATACATCAATGGGAAGATTCAAGTAAATAATACCAAATGAATTTAAACTTCATCTCATTGTACAAGCAAATGATTATTAGGAGTAAGTAGCTACGTGGATAACGTGATGGTGCTCAAGGCGAATGATACTGGGTTCGAGTTCCAGAGTGAACATCAACAATTCTGAGATGCAGATACATTCATCTGACGAGTCCCAATTAGGACGAAATGCTCATTCTTTATTCCATTGCTAACCACTATCCATTTTGGCTTATGAATTTTGTGACTTCAGGCAACATCAAAGTAGTCCGTACAGTATGCACATATAACAATAAGAGACTGATTAATTACAGTGTTAAACATCAATAGGAAGATTCAAGTTAAACAATAACCAAGTGAATAAAATATTTATAGTTTTAATCCCATTGAACATTGAATACACTTTGAGTGAATTATCTTCGAGACAGTTCCAACGACGTTGTATAAACATTCGTCTTCATCACTGTTATTACATAACTCTTAACGATGTATAAATTTCATAAGACAATTTGAAGCGTTGACTACAGTTTATTATTATTGTACAATTCAGATCATTAAGTTCTCAGTCACTAAAACAAACTTTAAGCAGCAATTCCCAATGCAAGTGAACGTAAAGGAGTGACTATAGAGGGAAATAATGAGGCGTATTAAGAGTCATATGAATTGAGAAGATTACAGGATATACTACATATACGAAAGCGAAGGCGTCGTCCAGCGATCTAGCGAGAGAGATATGTACGTCAGCTGTAACACATGTGATCAAGTACACAAGTTCGTACAGACATGATCATAATATCAAGAGATATAAATAGTTACCATATGAATGACATAGTTTGATACATAAACTGATTGAAGGACTTTATAACAGCTGACATACAATTGAGTTTGATCATCACATTTAATTTGGTTAAACCTATTTGTTAACTTATTTAACGGATAGAGTCATCCGTATAATAACAACAACTTAGCTTATATCATTGTACCTTTATTATTGTTACACTTGTATGAATATGTATGCTTGAACATTGTGCTTACTGCTTATGCATATATTCATTCTGCTATCCTTACTATTAGTTGCTTAATTGATTCGATGATTTATTCATTTCCCTATGTATATGTATAGATATGTACATTTTAATCTTATTCATTCGACTCGCATGCTGAATTGCTTGCATCTTGGCTTTAGCTTTTCATTCTGAATTCATATGCGTATAGTTTCGATGATCTGTGCGTGATGTAATAATAAATGTGAAAGACGTTCAGAGGATCTAAAATCGTAATACGTGCAGTACAGGAAATCATCCATACGCCTACAGAATAGTCGGCCTCTGGAGTCATGATAAAGTCTCAAATACTATTTCAGCCTCGATCATATAGCTTCACTACTGTTTGTGTGCACTCCGATTGTTGAGTACACAAAATGCTACTAGTGGATAACGACACGATACAAATAACCAAGTCTATGTAGGAGTCTGTACGCTCTCCAGTCATCCGTATGTAGTGTAGTACCTGGCTGCAGCCAGTGTTACTGGTGCTTTTATTATCCAGTTCTCAATAATTGTCATAATTTGCGTTAATTAAGAATTATATATGGGGTTTTCATCACGAACTGACATCAACTATAATCCCAGAAGTTTATTTAGCCAAATGGATGAAAGGCTTTCACGTTAAAATCCGAGATCTATTATCTTATACCTGATTGTTTCGTCCACAAATTATAGTCCCGCCGTTTTATTTGTTATAGCTGCTCAATTATCACGTATTGTACAAAATTCCCTGTGAACCGATCATACGTTAGCATTAAGCACTGAAGTTGGCGCCGTAACCTTGAAATCTCTAAAACGCTTCTGATTGGCTCGTCCATAAATTACAGTCTAGCCGGTTTAAGTGTAATTAAGACGTTATAAACTTACTATCTCCTGCTTTATCTCAACGACCTCACAGAATTATATAAGATTCAAGACGATATGCTATGGGTACTCGCCTACATGTTACATGTTATCGAGTATTCTGGTTAACAGCGTTTTTTGTCATCATACGTCAATTTTTGTAATGTTTGTGCTTGTTACATAACTTTTCTTCTCATTAATGAGTAGTTTGACGTAGTTGTTACTTACTACCTAAGTGAATGTTAAATCAGCTTAATGTAAACTTGAACAAGTGAAACTTTTCGAATCTAGAACCGTTAAGTTCTGCTTATTACGTCGTTCTTTGGATCTTATTAACAAAGATAAGGAGGTTTAATACAGTAATTGGTATCTCAGATCAATTTACAAAGTAACAATCAATCTGACATGTACACTACAAATTAGAGACAGTTAAATTATTGTTTTATACAATGATTTTACTGCATCAAAAGACTAGTTAAGTATGAGAACACTTACAATTCATACAACTTAATGAAGATCTAACAGACCCAAGGCAGTTGAAATATAGAATAACCGCCTCATAGTAAGCCGTTCATGGTCATTGGAACAAAACGGTAGGCACCTTTGAGTGTGTATACCATTTTCTACTATCCCTTAGAAGATTGATTCATTTGAATGAAAACCTTTTTGTGTATAATTATGTTCTCAATTGATCTTGGAAGTTATACAAAACAAAAACGGTTGCTGACAAAAACAAATACTGACGAACTGAAGCATCAATTACCACCGTTCAATTTAAAGATAAAGCTGAATAATTCAATTATCAGAGAAGAGTTTTTGAGGATATTACTTACTTACTTACTTACGCCTGTTACTCCCAATGGAGCATAGGCCGCTGACCAGCATTCTCCAACCCACTCTATCCTGGGCCTTCTTTTCTAGTTCCATCCAATTCTTGTTCATTTTTCTCATGTCTATCTCCATTTCCCGGCGTAATGTGTTCTTTGGTCTTCCTCTTTTCCTTTGACCTTCAGGATTCCATGTGAGGGCTTGTCTTGTGACACAGTTGGGTGCTTTCCTCAATGTGTGTCCTATCCACTTCCAGCGCTTCTTCCTGATTTCTTCCTCCACTGGGATCTGGTTTGTTCTCTCCCACAGTACGTTGTTGCTGATAATATCTGGCCAACGGATCCGAATTATTTTGCGTAGACAACTGTTAATAAACACCTGTATCTTCTGGATGATGGCTTTCGTAGTTGTCCAGGTTTCCGCCCCATACACTAGAACTGTCTTGACATTTGTATTGAAAATTCTAACTTTGATGTTGGTTGACAGACAGTTGTTTTGAGTTCCATATCTTCTTTAATTTTAGATATGCTACTCTTTCTATGTCATTTCGCGCCTTTACATATGCATCAGATCCACCGTGTTCATCAGTGATGCTGACCAGATATGTAAAAGGTTTATTAAGCAGAAAGATAAAGATCATACTCTGTCACTGATAAATTGTTTTTCATGATATCTTAGTTAGTATATGCTTGGTGTTGGTTGACAGTTGCTTTGAGTTCCAGATGTTCCTCAGTTGTAAATATGCTGCTCTTGCTTTGCCGATCTGTGCTTTCACATCTGCATCAGTTCCACTATGTTCATCAATGATGCTGCCCAAATATGTAAAGGTTTTTACATCTTCCAAATCTTCTCCGTCAATTGTGATTGGATTTGTGCATCCTGTGTTGTATCGGAGAATCCTGCTTTTCCCTTTGTGTATATTGAGACCTATTGCTGCTGAGGCTGCTGCCACACTGTTCGTCTTCTCCTGCATCTGTTGTTGCGTTTGGGATAGAAGGGCCAGATCGTCTGCGAAGTCTAGATCATCCAACTGCATCTTAGATGTCCATTGTATCCCATGCTTCCCCTCAGATGTTGACGTCTTCATGATCCATCCAGTCGATCACCAGGAGAAACAGAAAGGGTGAGAGTAAGCAACCTTGCCTAACACCGGTCTTCACTTTGAACGACTTTGTCAACTGTCCTCCATGCACGATTTTGCACTGTAATCCATCATATGAGTTCTGTATGATATTGACTATCTTCTGAGGCACGCCGTAGTGTCGAAGAAGTTTCCATAGTGTTGTTCTGTCCACGCTATCAAATGCCTTTTCGTAGTCAATGAAGTTTATGTAGAGTGATGAATTCCATTCAATTGATTGTTCCACAATGATTCGTAGAGTTGCGATTTGGTCTGTACACGATCTATCCTTACGGAATCCTGCCTGTTGGTCACGAAGTTGGGCGTCTACGCAGTCCTTCATCCTGTTTAACAATACCCTGTTGAAAACTTTTCCCGGTATTGAGAGAAGAGTGATGCCCCTGTAGTTATCGCACTTGCTGAGATCGCCTTTCTTCGGTATTTTGACCAGAAGTCCTTCTTTCCAGTCTGTTGGTACTTGTTCCTCATCCCAAATCTTATTGAAGAGAATGTGGAGTATCCGTGCAGTTGCCGCTACGTCTGCTTTTAGTGCCTCTGCTGGGATGTTGTCCGGTCCTGCTGCTTTGCCACTCTTGATTTGTCTGATGGCCATGCTGATTTCTTCAATTGTTGGTGGGCCGACATTGATTGGGAGGTCCGTGGGTGCTGCTTCGATGTTGGGTGGGTTCAGTGGAGCTGGTCGATTCAAGAGTTATTTGAAGTGTTCTACCCACCTGTTTCGCTGTTCTTCAATGTTGGTGATTACCTTGCCTTCCTTGCTTTTCACTGGTCGTTCTGGTTTGTGGCGATTTCCAGACAGTTTCTTTGTCGTGTCATACAGTTGTCTCATGTTTCCTTCTCTTTCAGCCTTTTCCGCCGTCGTTGCTAAATCTCCCACATATTTACGTTTGTCGGTTCTGATGCTCCTCTTCACTTGTTTGTTTATTTCCGTGTATTCAGCTTGTGCCTTGGCTTTTTCTGCTCTTGTTCGGCTGGTATTGATCGCTGCCTTCTTGTTCCTTCTTTCTTGAATCTTATCCAGTGTATCAACAGTGATCCATTCTTTGTGATGGTGCTTCTTGTGACCCAGGACCTCATGACATGTTGAAGTGATTGCCTCTTTGATCCCCTTCCAGTTGCTCTCCACAGTAGTTCCTTCTCCATTGAGTAGATCATGAAAGGCCTGGAACTTGTTGCTGGGGATTATCTTGAATTTGTTGAGTTTGCTAGTATCCTGGAGAAAGGCCGTATTGAACTTTTGTGATACTGTCCGCCCCGTTGTCCAGTGCTTCTTGAGTTTCAATTTCATCTTAGCGAACAGTAAGTGATGATCTGATGCTATATCAGCTCCTCTCTTGGTTCTCACGTCCTCTATAGTCCCCCTGAACGTTTTGTTGATGCAAATATGGTCGATTTGGTTTTGTGTAGAGTGACCCGGTGAAGTCCATGTGGTTTTGTGTATGCGTTTATGTGGGAATATGGTGCCGCCTATGACCAGCTTATTGAAGGCACATAGATTTGCAAATCTCTCACCATTTTCGTTTCTTTCTCCCAGTCCGTGTCGTCCCATGATGTCTTCATATCCAGTGTTGTCCGTTCCAACCTTGGCGTTGAAATCTCCCATCAGAATGGTCAGGTCCTTTGTTGGGCACTTCTCGACTATTGACTGCAGCCTATTGTAGAAGTGATCTTTGGCGTCTTCATTGTAGTCGTTGGTAGGCGCATAGCATTGGATGATGTTCATTGAAATGCCCTCTTTCTTTGTTTTAAACGACGCTTTGATGATCCTTGGTCCATGAGATTCCCATCCTATAAGTGCATTTTGCGCTTGTTTGGACAGCATCAATGCAACTCCTTGTGTATGTGGTGCATTTACTTCTTCATGGCCGGAGTATAACAGGAGCTCTCCTGTAGTTATTCGTTGTTGTCCAACTTGTGTCCAATGTGTTTCACTGATCCCAAGTACCTCTAGGTTGTATCTTCTCATTTCTGCAGCAATTTGGAAGGCTCTTCCGGTGTCCCACATTGTACGAACATTCCATGTACCTAAATAAATGGTCGCTCTGGTTGTCAGAAGGGGCATCGGCCTCGTAACTTCCGAAGGGATTCGGCTTTCATCATGAGGCGTCATAATTCTTCTAAATGAAGATCTTCTGACTCCCAGGGCAAAGTTTAAAAGGTTTGAATAATTTTTTCTGGTTAGCGTTTTTTTAGCGAGTTAGTTTTCTACGGGATGGGGACGCTAACCCCATGCCCAACCCTCCTCCTTTATCCGGGCTTGGGACCGGCAGTAGCCCCCGGAGGGACTCCAGGCGGAGTTTTTGTGGATATTAAAGTAATGTTATTAGTTGAATTCATGAGTCCGTTGAAGCTAGACCATCATGGAAAACCTGGATGATTGTTTCGTCCTAATATGAAACTCTTCATCAATCCGCATCCACGATCTCGCCTTGCAAGATGCCTCGTATACACAAACTGTTGAAGAGTCTCATACTAGGACGAAACAACCGTCCATTAATTCTAGATTTTCCATGGTGGTCTAGCTTTAATCAACCCATGAATTCAACTATTAACTGTTGAGGACGTTAGATCCCCAAACTCATATTTTGTAAATTTATCTTTGTGGAGCTTGTATACAGATGTATGCTTGGGTATGTCTCACCACCTCCGCACATAGTCGATTGACGAACTTATTGATTAAATGTTTAAAAACTACCATGGCAATATCGATTATCGACGGCAGAAAAAGCTGCTAGAGAAGGAAATATGAAACAGCTCTACGATACAACGAAGAAACTATCAGGGAAATACAGTAAACCAGAGAGGCCGGTCAAAGACAAAGAAGGCAAGCCAATCACTGAAATTCAACAACAGCGAAACAGATGGGTAGAATACTTCGAGGAACTCCTGAATAGGCCGGCTCCAATGAATCCACCGAACATCGAAGCAGCACACACAGATCTTCCTATAGATGTCAACCCACCAACGATGGAAGAAATTAGAATGGCCGTCAGACAAATCAAGAACGGGAAAGCAGCAGGACCCGACAACATACCAGCTGAAGCACTGAAATCAGACGTCGAAGTAACCACAAGCATGCTTTACCCTCTATTCAAAAAGATTTGGGAGGAGGAACAAGTGCCAATGGACTGGAAAGAAGGACACCTCATCAAGATTCCAAAGAAAGGAGATCTGAGCAAATGTGAAAACTACAGAGGCATTACACTACTGTCAATACCAGGGAAAGTCTTCAACAGGGTGTTGCTGAACCGGATGAAGGATGCAGTAGATGCCCAACTTCGAGATCAACAAGCTGGATTCCGAAAGGATCGGTCGTGCACAGACCAAATTGCAACACTACGGATCATCGTCGAACAATCAGTTGAGTGGAACTCGTCACTATACATCAACTTCATTGATTATGAAAAGGCATTCGACAGTGTAGATAGGAGGACATTATGGAAACTTCTTCGACACTACGGAGTTCCTGAGAAGATTGTCAATATTATCCGGAACTCATACGACGGACTACAGTGCAAAGTAGTGCATGGAGGACAGCTGACAGATGCATTCCAAGTAAGGACCGGAGTCAGACAAGGCTGTTTACTCTCTCCCTTCCTCTTTCTTCTGGTGGTCGACTGGATTATGAAGACCTCGACATCTGAAGGAAAACACGGAATACAATGGACAGCTCAGAACCAATTAGACGATCTGGACTTCGCAGATGACCTAGCCCTCCTATCACGTACACGTGAACAGATTCAGATAAAGACAGCCAATGTAGCAGCAGTCTCTGCATCAGTAGGCCTCAGCATACACAAAGGGAAAACCAAGGTCCTCAAATTCAAAGCGGAGAACAGCAATCCAATCACACTTGATGGCGAAACTCTGGAAGATGTAGAATCCTTCACATATCTGGGAAGCATCGTCGATAGACATGGAGGTTCAGATGCAGACGTAAAGGCGAGGATTGGCAAAGCAAGGGCCGCATTCCTACAATTGAAGAACATATGGAACTCAAAACAACTTTCAACCAATATCAAAGTGAAAATCTTCAATACGAACGTCAAGGCAATTCTACTGTATGGAGCTGAAACTTGGAGAACTACAACAACCACAATCAAGAAAGTACAAGTATTTATAAATAGCTGTCTACGCAAGATACTCAACATCCATTGGCCGGATACCATCAGCAATAGCCTTCTGTGGGAGAGAACAAACCAACTTCCAGCTGAAGAGGAAATTAGGAAAAGACGATGGAAATGGATAGGGCATACATTACGCAAATCGTCAAACTGCATCACGAGGCAAGCTCTAACTTGGAATCCTGAAGGGAAGCGGAAAAGAGGAAGGCCAAAGAACACATTACGTCGGATAATAGAAGCAGATATGAAAAGGATGAATTACAACTGGAAGGAGCTGGAAAGGATTGCCCAGGACAGGGTTGGATGGAGAATGCTGGTGAGCGACCTATGCTCCTTCACGAGGAGTAACAGGTGTAAGTAAGTAAGTAATATCGATTATATACATTTTGTATAAATATGCTTGATTTGTGTGCTTGATGAGACTGGTATCTTCTGGTTGTCTGTAGAATACATTTTCTACATCTTACCAAGATTTCTGGATCGAGTTAGCTGAGTCGGGGACAATGGATCAGTATAGCCTATCGACTCTCTGAATCCTTGATTCTTCGTTCCATTCCGAGTAAGACGAATCAGTGGTAGTATTCAAGTTAACGAACATAACATTAACATTACTATAATCAATAATTCACTCAACATAATAAATAGTTGCTAATTGGCTCCGACATTTTATAATATAATTTTATTGACAGATTTTTCTCTTTTGAAAAGATTTAACTAAAATCCTGCATTAAAATCAATTAACGGTTATTTTTCAAATAAATAGATAGAAAATTTTTTGTTACAGACAGACGGTGAAGATACGTGAATGACTGTTGCCATGGTAACTATGGATGAATAATAAGTAATTGAAATGAATTGTGATTTAGTTGGAGTGTGAGAATTTACAGTCAGTTAATAGTTTACTAAGCGGTTCACTGTTATAAGCAAAGATAGATAGTGGATAGATGTGTAATCTAGTTTGACGCACATTTCGTCTTATTTGGGACTCGTCAACTAGATGTACCTACACCTCAGAGTTGATGTTCACTTTTGAGATTTGAACACAGTACCGTTCGCTTCAAACGCTATCGTGTTATCCACTAAGTTACTGATTCTTGATAGCTACCTGCTTATGTGATGGTGTGAAGTTTAAATTCACTTGGTATTGCTTTACTTGAATCTTCCCATTGATGTTTAAAACTGCAAGTGAACAGTCTGTTATTAGTATATCTGCATACAGGGCGTATTGCCTCGATATTGTCTTAATTCACAAACATTGTAATCAAAGATGAATAGTGAGTAGTAATGAAATCCAATTTGATGCATGTTTCGTCCTATATGAGACTCATCAGCTAGATGTACCTAAATCTCAGGTTCATTGTTGTTTCTAATCCGATTATGTTATAATTTTAGATAATCATTTAACTATAATTAAGATTATTTTAGGTTTATTTGACATAATTTCATTGAATGTTATTACAATTGAATGATACTTTAGAAAGACTAGCTTAATTTTTACATATGGATTATATTAATCTCTGCAAAATCTCTCAGATAGATTGCAATCGTGTATTCATTGGAGATTCGCTTGAAGACAGAGTTTTTCTGTGTGTTTCGAATTCCTATCACAGTTCTAGATGTTACCGTCAAGCTATTAGAACCTTAGACTTTAAACTATGCTGTAACAAGCTGGAATCCCTGTAGTGGGGATTATTTCCTTCAACATTGTATGTAGGTAAATCTTGCCACTGTAGAGTGGTGACTATCACAAAAATCTTGGTACATGATTTTCTAATGATCATCTCTCACCACCTAAGTTCTAAGCACAAATGATCTCAAATCTCTTGTACTAGGGATTGCAATACAACTCAATCGATTAAATTCAATCAACACTAACGAATAAACAAGCAGTACGTTTATCAGTACTGACCAATCAGTCCCTATGAAGATGGAGATCCTGAAGTTTTAGCAAGCAAACAATGCTTATTGTATTGATTCAGTTATGTTAAGAGTGAGAGGTTTAACACAATTGATTGTAAATGACTAATGTCATTATATTATTATTTAAGTGAGATCAAAAATATGAATCATAAGATCCTAAGTTAGTTATCATTCGGTTAACTTGATGAAACAATAATAACAACTATTTGAGTAATAAACATCGGGTTCAGTTTTTAGAGGCTCGTGCAGCTGACTACAATCAGAGGAGTTGGCTATGTTCTATTACATTCACTTTACATACAAAATATATGTATTCAAAGGCCATTCTCGTTAATTGACTTATCTAAATTCCGTTATTGACTAACGCGATTTAAGTCGATGATTATATACGAGGATAGGTGATAACAAACATTCATACGATCTAATTGGAGTCAGATCCACGGGCCTCTAAATGTTCAACTTCCTTGATCCTTTTATAGATAATCAGTTAGTTGTACTATTTCAATGAACAACATGTTATAGACCTAGTGAAACCTCCTGAAAGAAATGATATCTCTCAAATATATATAAGATATTTCTTTAGAAATATGTAACTTTGTCTCTTATAGTAATGGAATCGCTTGTCATTGTCGTTTTCTAGTTTAAATAGAATACTTATATGGTAATCATTTTCATCATGAAAGTGAATCTTAAGTTTTACCTTAAACAAAAGTTTCTTTAGAAAAGATGGTCGTTAGAGGTAGTCAAATTCTATCAACTAAGGTTTCTTGTCGATTACTTTCAACAACCATCTTATCTCAACATAGAGCATCCAAGGTCGAGTCACCTAGACCGATGACCATATTGCATGTTGGTCGATAGGATTCGATCTACACTAGGAAGGACTTGATATACACGACATTGATCATCACTCAGTGATCAATTAATTGTATATAAACGTTTCTATAATATAAAATAGGAATTTCTACTATTCTAATGAGACCTTATCACAACAACCATTGGAAGTATAAAAGAACAAGGGATCTATTTGTTTTATCATTGGAATTGATATTACAGTGTTGATCTCATCTAGATGCGGAGAATAATCTATGATATATTCAGAGTAAATTCATCGTTTAGCTCATATTGGAACACTTCTTAATGTATGTTAGAACAAAGAAGATAGATTGAGATTTCTTAAAATGAATTCATAAGACAAATTAGAAACATATTCCATCATTTCAGTCCTTACTAGTTAAACTTGCTCTAGAATATCTGCTTTATAATTAGATTAGATATCAAAAATACTGTTATATATATATGTATATCGGATATAACATTCTAAATATTATTATTTAAGTTCTGAAATGACATAAGAAGCGTCACAAGACCAAGAAACCTTTTGAACTGCCCATTGTTTCATGGATATTCTTTACTATAATTTCTTTTTCTCCTGGTAATCGACCGGATGGATCATGAAGACGTCAACATCTGAGTCGAAGCATGGGATACAATGGACAGCTAGAATGTAGCTGGACGATCTAGACTTTGCTGATGATCTGACTATTCTATCGAACACCCAACAACAAATGCAAGAGAAGACGACCAGTGTGGCAGCAGCCTAAGCAGTAGTAGGTCTCAACACACACAAAGGGAAAAGCAAAATTCTCCGATACAATACAGCATGCACCAATCGACCACACTTGACGGAGAAGATTTGGAAGATGTAAAAACCTTTACATATTTGGGCAGCATCATTGATGAACATAGTGGAACTGATGCAGATGTGAAAGCACAGATCGGCAAAGCAAGAGCAGCATATTTACAACTGAGGAACATCTGGAACTCAAAACAACTGTCAACCAACACCAAGGTTAGGATTTTCAATACAAATGTCAAGACAGTTCTAGTGTATGGGACGGAAACCTGGACAACTACGAAAGCCATCATCCAGAAGATACAGGTGTTTATTAACAGTTGTCTACGCAAAATAATTCGGATCCGTTGGCCAGATATTATCAGCAACAACGTACTGTGGGAGAGAACAAACCAGATCCCAGTGGAGGAAGAAATCAGGAAGAAGCACTGGAAGTGGATAGAACACACATTAAGGAAAACACTTAACTGCGTCACAGGACAAGCCCTCTCATGGAATCCTCAAGGTCAAAGAAGAAAAGGAAGACCAAAGAACACATTACACCGAGAAATGTAGACAGATATGAGAAGAATGAACAAGAATTGGATGGAACTAGAAAAGAAGGCTGAGGACAGAGTGGGTTGGAGAATGGTTGTCGGCAGCCTATGCTCCATTGGGGATAACCGGCGTAAGTAAGTAAATAAGTAATTTACCATTCTTTATAATCAGTGACTTTAAGTAAGTGGATTTCCTTATTTTATAGTGATATGAGCAGTCAGAATAAAAAGTCTATACTGCGACACTTTAGCTAGGATTTAGTCTTAATGACCACCGATTTGTTCATTACATAACATTGTTCAAATAGCTCATTAAGGCTTCTGTATAGGATCTACATCTAGAGTATCCTGAAGGTTTTTCTTCAATTCCATTTAGCCCCAATTAATTAAAAACAAACGAAAATATACAGTGCTTTACGAACAGAATACCTATATTCTAACTACATTTCCACTTTAAACTAACGTATGTTTTGTAAACCTTTATCCTGTCCTAATTACACAGACATTTGTTCCTTCTACAAGTAATGAATATCAAAGATATGCTCAATTATGTCGAAGTCCTGCATTTTGGTTTGCATTCCCATTAACTGTTTTTATAGCCAATATTCCAGGATTAATTTGGCGTTTAGCCTCAGATACATGGTGGACTATACGTATTGAATTGAAAAATTTACCTAAAAAAAATAAGCGTAAATCTTATTTGAATAATCCATTAGTTTGGTTGAAAGCATTCGTTTTTGGTCAAACAGAAGAAAATGAATCAATCCTTCAGAAAAATGAAAATGATATAAACACTTTTAAAGAACAAATAAATCATAGTTACCAGTCATAAGACATGTTATTGTTACTATGTGTATCCCTTGGATACAAAGAATAATTAGTTTATCTTGTGAATTTTTGTAAAAAATTCAAACTGTTACATTTAAAGAAAAGATTCATAATCTTCATTTACGTTTTTCTATTTCATTTTGTAACTAAATACTATAAATATACTTTCATTTCTTCATCAAGTGCAATAATACAAAGGTACATTGTAATATAAATTTCGGTTAAACTATTTGCCTACTCATGAGTAAGCAAACTTTGATAGACAAATTATTTGTTACTTGCCTTGATTATTATTAAAACCTGTTGTGTACAATGTGATTAATTTGATGAATCATCGTTGTACCTTTGATATATTACACAAAGTGTTCGTGTGTTTCTAAGACGGTTAACATTTACCCATACATAATAAGTGTACAAAATATATTGCATGCATTACTTGAACATGAATGGTTTTGTTTGTATTGTGTTATGATGTACTGAATTTCAACAATTTCATGACAACGTCACATATTGATACGATCATTATTGTCAGCTGATTCTGATAATGTTTACGTGGCTTTAAAAGAAAAAAGACAAACTCAGAATGAAACGTTTATCCATCTTAAAATAGCTGACTGATAACAACTTTATTTTTGTTTTAAATCATGTGCTCTACAAAGTTTTCTTTATCACAATGATGTATGTGTGACTGAGATACGTCTCATTTCTATTTATATCCGATGAGATAATTTAGTCTTTTTGAACCATAAAACTCCAATTTCATGGATGTATAATGATAAAATGTCTCCTGATCAATGGTCACTAAAGTTGTTTCAAGATTGACTTAATCGATCACTGAAATTCAGATGTCAATTATCATCAGTGACGTTTAGTCACAACTCAATATAATAGCATGTCATGATGTTGTGGTTTAAAAGAATTTGATCATATTAACATCAATTATTATTAAATCGAGAGCAGAGAATTATAAGACAACTCAACTTCGTTAGTTCATGAAATAAGTGAACCACGTAATTTATACTACATAGATCAAATTCACTAGTTGGTTGATATAGCAGCATTCCATTTACCTGTTGGATCTCCCATGAAACTATGAAGTCAGGTGACATGAAGAACATTTCAGGTATGTTCAAAGGCTGAACCTTGAATGTGAATGGTGATAATGGATCATAAAACTTCAGGGTGATCCTTAGCAGGAGGAACTGTACGAACCAGATTGTGAGACTTGGTGCAAAACATTTGAATACAATCACATAAATATAAGTGTCATGCATGAACATTCAGGTTAAAATATCCAATTTCTTGTTTAATGCACCACCACACAGTGGTTTAGTAAAATGTGAAGACCATACATCATATACTTCATTTGAACATCTGTCAGTTGTCCCTCACAAATTCATCATTCCTTTTTTTCGTTATTATAATTACTCTCTGCTTATGTTTCTACCCTCCTCGATTCGGTCTTCTCAAACTTCTGCCGCCAGACATTCAACTTCTGACTGGTGTTACACACTACTTGTATCTGTCAACATAAGTAGCATACACCACACGTCTATAAAGAAACCAAGCGCATAAATATGCTCAATACTTTTAGCGGCCTGCTGACTTCCACACAGACGAGATTTATGGATCTTAAAACAAATCGTAGAGTAATTTAATCATATTAACCACAATAAATCGCAAGTTATGATGTAGTTCAATGTAGGCCACATATAGAGACAAACTTTAGAGACTGTTGTAGTATGATCATTAGAAGTATTGAAACTGATTCACTTACTAAGAATTCCCTCAATTTAACGCAGGTAAAATTAGATGAGCAAAATTGAACGTATTATATTTGGGATTCGTAGTAAGCGTATAATCATTTACAAAGGGATCCTCAGTTAGTATAAAAATAACAGCCGCCATGGCTTAAATGAGAACCCAGATTTCTATAGTGTACTGTACGTCTTTTCTTTAGGTCTATCATGTGTATGTCAGGCTGTGTAATGGATAAACTTTGGATAATCTATGATGTACTCATTATTACGACAATAGACAACGTAAATTGGAACAGGCTTACCTGGGTCATTGCGATGTATACGGCTTTTGTGTCTGACTTGCATATATATCCTAGATTTATCAAAGATTTTTAGCAGACCTCTAGTAGACCGCAGAAAATTAGTTCCTCGGTAGTATGCGGCAACAAAAAATATGCAAGCCACATTTTTCGATGAATCTATTTCGCTTAAGTGCACTTCTGAGTCCCTTGTTAGGATGGAATGGCTTTTCAGTGCTTCCGGGTTTTCAATGGTGGTCTAGCTTAAATAGACTTGTAGTGACCTACTTTTGTCAACAGAACGCGACTGGTGTAGTGGAAACAATTACTATTATAACCAATTGTACCGGGGATTGTTTTACCGTACATTTTGATTAACTGTACCAAAACACATACATTCTTTCGTCGCTTGTGACCTTACACGAATTTGGTTACTCTCAGCAACCACACTTGTAGCCCGGCACGACCGCTAACAAATACATCTTGACCACAGCCATCAACTACCTCCTGATATTTGGCCTTATCTTATCGGTTAACTGACACTTCATGTAGTGGTGATCATAGTCGACCGCAACTCGACGCCACACTACAGACTTATGAATTCAACTAATAACATTACTACAATATCCACAAACCCTCATTCTGATTTCATAATTGTTTTCATTGCGTAATTCAGCACAAAAGACTCCACCTAATTAGTTAATTTGTGCTAACTGATGACTCATTTATACTTGATCGAGCGGTAATTACAAATTTCACATATAATACATCGATTTTTGTTCAACTACTTTTACCTACCTTAAATTGCACTTCCTTGAGAATTTTTATCTATTAAACCAGTTTGAATACTTCCAATTATGATAACGACGATGTGATGGGGCCTGTCACTGAACAGATAGATATACGTTCAAATTCTGAAGCTTTCGAGGATTACATTGAAAGGTTTGAAAGCTGCAGTATGACCAAGAAAGATGAGGATGGTAAAATTGTGACTCATTTCCTTACATCAACTAGAAAAGATTCCTACAGCTTACTAAAAAAATTTGACATTTCTAGATAATGCTCTCTAAGACCTCTACTAAATCATGTAAACGGTACAAATTCTGAATACCATGAAAGAGCGAAATTTCACAAAGTTGCTCTTCAAAACAACCGAAAATTTAATGGGTTTGTCTTCGAATCGCATATACATGCCGCTGAGTGAAATTCCGGTAGTGAATTTCATGTCCATGTGCGTGATCAAGTAGTCGCTAAATCTGGGAATAGAGCTCATACAAATACCAAAGTGTTCCTTCTAATCTGCTACAACTGCGTTTATTAATTGTGAGGGAGTGCATGAAATTAACTCTCGGGATACCAAGAATTCTATCACATTACTTTGTAGTGACTCACGTTTATCACGAGAACACGACTGGTCTAATAAAAACAATTATTATTATAACCAACTGTACCGGTGTTTGTTTTAATGTGCTTTTGTTTAACTGAGCTAATTATAGCCATTTTGTGCTTCCATTACCTTCCATCATTGTTCCGCGGTTTTTGGTACTGTTCACACGCACTCCTTTCTTCTGTTTTCGCTTGTACCTTTTCTTGGCACGATCTCGGTATTCGTTCAATACCACGAGATCGCCAACGAAATAAATCTGGTTACGTTCAATCCTCGCCTTCTGATTTATCTGGCACGTGTTTCTTGGTAGCGGTGTTCACAGTTAATCTCAACTCGACGCCACGCTACAATTGGTGATCCCAAAGTTTGGAACACGCCTCAACCTCGGGTCAAATCTTCCAAAGAAGCCGATTTGGTGAGTCTATTATTTATCTATCCACGTCTGTCGTATATTTTCACATTAATTTTTAATATATAATATACACGACATGACGGATAGCGACAAGAATACTATTAATGTTATAGACTCAGACGTACAGGCCATTGATTTTCGACCTGTATCATTTATCCCCCACGACCCTGAGGTCTGGTTTGCTGCAATAGAGTCTCAGTTCGAGACTCGACGCATCACGAGCCAAAGGCAAAAATACGCCTACGCTCTCGAATCGTTACCCGGGGACCATTTAGTAGCTGTTCGTGAGGTTGTCCTCAATTCTAACGTGCCTAATGTTTATGACCGCCTCAAGGAGGCAATTCTCCGACATTTCCTCCCATCGAGGGAGGAACGATTGAGGACACTGTTAGCACGTCAGCCCCTGGGTGATGCTAAACCAAGCCATCACCTCACGCGCCTGCAATCTATTGCAGGACCAACAGCATCTGACTCGGAGATAGTTAAGGAATTATGGCTCGAGTCACTACCAGCCCATATCCAACCTACTGTGACGGCACTGCTCGAGGACTCATCGCTTAACCAGGTAGCCCTCATAGCAGACAAAATTTTGGCGAGGACTAGTAATAGAGACACCTATGTAGTTGCTTCGACGGCACGTCCTAAAGTAGACATGGACGCCGTTCATTCCTCAGCTCATGGTGACAGGGCCGGGTGTATTCACACACGTCTTAGTTTTCGAGACCGTTGTAACGTACCCCAACCCTACGTCCCCCGAGCTCGCTCAAGTTCTCGCAAACCTGTCACCACCCGCCCAAAAAGGGCATCTTCCAGGCCACGCCGAAAGGCGGCTACGGAAGCGAGTGACAGTTGGTGCTGTTTCCATAGGTCCTTCGGGTCTGGCGCCCGCCGTTGTCGAGCACCATGCTCATACAAGGCGGGAAACTCGCCGGCCCTTCTCCCCAGGTTGGTCGCCTATTCTATGTGCACGATTATCGCACAAACGCTAGGTTCCTAGTAGACACTGGGGCCCAAGTTTCTGTCGTACCACGAGGTAGCAGCAAGTCACAAGCCACAGTGCTTCGACTACGCGCTGCGAATGGCTCAGTCATTCCTACCTACGGTACACGACAACTCGCGGTCAACCTGGGCAACCGACGACGGTATCTGTGGACGTTCATCATTGCTGATGTTCCCACAGCCATACTAGGTATCGATTTTCTACAGCACTATGAATTGCTTGTCGATTCACGTAGGCTGCAGCTAATCGATACTTCGTCGAACAGCAAATTCATGGGCTGTAAAGCCCACATGAACGCGTACCGAATCCTCGGCACTTTTTACTCGCGTGACGATAAATTCCACGCTTTATTCGAGAAATTCCCCACACTAACTAAACCACTCGAGGAGCCTCCATCGGTGACCAATCGTGTGGTACACCACATAGTCACCCGCAGACCGCCAGTCACGGCACGACCTCGCCGACTGGCACCGGACAAATTAGCTTTTGCCAAGCGTGAGTTTGACAATTTGCTAGCTACTGGTATTATTCGTCCTTCTCACAGTCCATGGGCCTCTCCTCTACACATGGTGCGCAAAAAAGATGGGGTTAGTTGGAGACCATGCGGCGACTACCGAGCTCTAAACGTAGCTACGCGCTTTGATAGCTACCCCATCCCCCACATACACGACATCACGGCATCGCTCAAGGGTACGACTATCTTTTCTAGGATCGATCTGGTACGAGCATATCATCAGATCCCAGCCGCTCTTGAAGATATCGAAAAGACCGCTATCACGACTCCTTTCGGTTTGTTTGAGTTCCTACGAATGCCATTTGGATTACGGAATGCTGCTCAAACTTTTCAAAGGTTTATCGATAGCATTGTACGAGACCTCGATTTTGTTCACGTCTATATTGATGACCTGCTAATCGCATCATCAAACGTAGATGAACATTATCAACATCTTACGCTATTATTCCAACGCCTTTCGGATAACGGAATAGTAGTTAACCCAGACAAATGCGAGTTAGGTAAACGAGAAATAATATTTCTGGGTCATGTTATCAAGCAAGAGGGTATTCTATCTTGTGAGGACAAAGTGCAAGCAAAAATGGAGTACAACATGCCGTCCTCACTCAAGGAACTGAAGGCTTTTCTCGATGTGGTTAACTTCTACCGTTGTTTCATCCCACACGCGGCAGAACGGTTACGACCACTAACCGACTTACTTCGCGGCAACCCACGCAAATTAGAAATGAACGATACTACGCCTACTGCATTTACAGAGATCGAAACAGCTCTGGTGCAAGTTACACTTCTTGCTCATCCCGACCCATCAGCCACGCTTAGTATAGCGGTTGATGCATCCGATGTTGCTATAGGAGCCGTTATGCAACGGAACATCTCCGGTAGTTGGCAACCCCTCGAGTTTTTCTCACGACGCCTTATACCCACGGAGACGAGATATAGCGCTTTTGGTCGCGAACTGCTAGCAGCCTACTGCGCCATCAAACATTTTCGGCACGCAGTAGAAGGACGTCGATTCATCTTATTCACCGACCATAAGCCCTTAACGTATGCTTTGCATACCAAGTCTGACCGCTACTCACCACGAGAGTGCAGACATTTGGACTATATCCCCCAGTTCACAACAGACCTTCGTCACATCCAAGGCAAGTCGAACTGTGTTGCCGATGCTCTATCACGAATCCAAATGAATGCAGTTACCCTGCCGGTGCTCGATCTTCCTGCTATGGCCGCTGCCCAAGCAAACGATCCCAGCTGTACAGAGGCACCACACTCTACGTCCCTTCAGTATCAGGAAGTACCTCTAGCCACGACTTCTGGCACCATTCTATGTGATACTTCTACCGGTCTTCCTCGACCCATCGTACCCTCTGCTTATCGCCGTCTCGTTTTCGATGCCCTGCATGGATTATCTCACCCAGGTATCGCAGCTACATTACGCTTCATCTCTGCACGATACGTCTGTCCGTCCATGAGTAAAGATGTTCGTGTGTGGGCGAAGCAATGCTTACAATGTCAACGATCAAAAGTGCACAGGCATGTAGCCGCCCCCTTTGACACTTTCGCTACGCCTGATGCTCGCTTCGACCACGTTCACTTAGACATTGTAGGACCACTGCCACCATCGCACGGGTATGATCACATACTCACGTGCATCGACCGCTTCACCAGATGGCCCGAAGCTATACCCATCACGTCTATCACGGCGGAGACAGTTGCTCACCGCTTCGTAGAACGATGGATAGTTCTATATGGTTGTCCCTCAACTGTCACGACTGACCGAGGACAACAATTTGAGTCGGCATTATTCTCCTCACTTACTCGGCTGCTTGGTACGGAACGCATACGCACTACCGCCTACCATCCAGCTTCAAACGGTTTAGTGGAAAGGTTTCACCGTCAACTTAAAAGTGTTCTTCGAGCACACGAAAACGACGACTGTTACGAAACCTTACCGCTCGTTCTTTTAGGTATCAGAACGAGTTTAAAGGCAGATATCGAATGTTCCGCCGCTGAACTTGTATACGGCACGACATGGCGTCTGCCCGGGGAATTCTTCACACCACGGAGCAGACCTAATTTCGCCAAATCAGACTACGTCCAACGACTGTCTGCATTTATGCGAACGCTGTCTTCGGTGTCAACTCGAATACAACATCGACAGGTCGCTCTCCCTCGAGAGTTATCTACCTGTTCACATGTTTTTGTACGAGTAGATTCGGTACGCAAACCTTGGCAACAACCTTACGAAGGCCCTTTCGCGTGATCGCTCGTCACGAAAAGACCTTCAAGGTTGATCGACACGGCCGCGTCGAGATCGTCAGCATTGATCGTCTCAAACCAGCACACGTCGATGACAGTGCCTTATCTGACAACCTGAGATTCAATGCTAGACCTAGCAAACCTACTGGCGGAATCCTCAAATCATCTTCAGGTCCCACGCTAGATACATCTGAGACCTCATTCTCACGTCCCAGTCAACAGCACGCGTCATCTGCACCGTCTACGGACGAGACGACAGTCTCACGTCCAGATCAGCAGACCACGCCGCCCTTGACTTCGGATGAGATTGCAAGCTCCTGCGACGCGAACGAGACTACCGTCTCACGTTCCGGTCGCCGAGTACGGTTGCCCGTACGCTTCCGCAACTAGTCGCACAGTCAACAACCGATACGGTGTAGGAATATTCCTATGCTACACGCATGCTACACTCTTCTCTTTTTTTGATTTTCTTTTTGTTTCCTGAGCCCACGCCTTCGACCATCTCCGTTTGATACCGTCGACTTCAGTCAACTTTGGCAAAAGCTGGCCTGATCACCCATGCTCTTGTCAACGTACTCAGTCGATATATTGGTTTCGAGTGCTTGGCATACGCTTGGTCTCGAACTTGATCGTTATGGTCGCTTCTGGTTCATCGGCTCAACGTGGTTTCGTCCTACGTCTGCAGCGTTTCTGGTCCGGACCCCTACGAACGCCCTCTTCAGATTCTGGATACAAACCACTCTGGTGTAGCATGCCGACTCAAGCAACAAATACAAGACATCACTCCTGGTACTGTTCTCCGAAAACGACCTTCGTTGGCAACTCGACGATCAACGATCGCTTTCCTGTTCGCCAATTCTTCCGTCCTACAATCGCTCGTCAGCCGATCAGTCCCACGATTCAAACCGCTATTTATCGAAAGTGTAAACCCTTTTTTAGCGGGGGGCTCCTGTAGTGACTCACAATTATCACGAGAACACGACTGGTTTAATAAAAACAATTATTATTATAACCAACTGTACCAGTGTTTGTTTTAATGTGCTTTTGTTTAACTGTACAAACTGTACAAACGGTACAAATTCTGAATACCATGAAAGAGCGAAATTTCACAAAGTTGCTCTTCAAAACAACCGAAAATTTAATGGGTTTGTCTTCGAATCGCATATACATGCCGCTGAGTGAAATTCCGGTAGTGAATTTCATGTCCATGTGCGTGATCAAGTAGTCGCTAAATCTGGGAATAGAGCTCATACAAATACCAAAGTGTTCCTTCTAATCTGCTACAACTGCGTTTATTAATTGTGAGGGAGTGCATGAAATTAACTCTCGGGATACCAAGAATTCTATCACATTACTTTGTAGTGACTCACGTTTATCACGAGAACACGACTGGTCTAATAAAAACAATTATTATTATAACCAACTGTACCGGTGTTTGTTTTAATGTGCTTTTGTTTAACTGAGCTAATTATAGCCATTTTGTGCTTCCATTACCTTCCATCATTGTTCCGCGGTTTTTGGTACTGTTCACACGCACTCCTTTCTTCTGTTTTCGCTTGTACCTTTTCTTGGCACGATCTCGGTATTCGTTCAATACCACGAGATCGCCAACGAAATAAATCTGGTTACGTTCAATCCTCGCCTTCTGATTTATCTGGCACGTGTTTCTTGGTAGCGGTGTTCACAGTTAATCTCAACTCGACGCCACGCTATAACTTAGTTGTCCTAATCCGATTAGTACCTAAGGTCATACGTGTAGATGTCAACTTGGCAATAATCTCCATGTGGAA
Source organism: Schistosoma haematobium (assembly GCF_000699445.3). NCBI lineage: Eukaryota > Metazoa > Platyhelminthes > Trematoda > Strigeidida > Schistosomatidae > Schistosoma > Schistosoma haematobium. The sequence continues at coordinate 18,071,312 of NC_067202.1, read as the reverse complement.
AAATTTATTCACTTAATCCATGAGCATTTCATCATGCTATATGTTCCAAGTTTGGTAAAAGTGTATACATGAAGTTGAATTGCAAAGTTACTGTTCATTTCTTCGTTCTCAATACTAAACTCTGTAGTTTGGATCCTATTAATTTGAGTGATTCTAGTAATCATATATTATCATTTTTTAGTACTTTGACCAATTCGCTTCATATTCGTAGGTAACTGTATTTGTCCAGTGGTGCTTTTCATTTCATTTGAGAATTTGAAGTTATCAAAACCCAATGTTATAATCAAGCCTACTAGTGCTTCTGTTTCCAGTATTATTGGTCATAAACTTCCTATTATTGGTCATTGTAATTTGTTGGTCAGAGACGATAAATCTTCAATCCTAAATTGTGAATTCCTCGTCACTGATTGTGGACCATCTACCCTGGACCCAGATAATCTAAGAATTATCCAAGGACAACTTTCCTTACTGACCACTGAAGGTAGTTCTGATGAAACGCTTGATAGCCTGTTGACTACAGAATCAAAGTGTGAAGATTTAAGCACCACTTCGAAGGCCTATAATTCTAACGCTTAAGCAGAAAACCTCATGGAGTAGTTTTACCTCTTCAAAATTGCACTATTTCGAGAATTCTTAGCAAATCAGTTAGAATACGTCCACTTATCCTACTACTCTCTTTCGTAGGGCTTTGAACTTTGCAGCAGTAATACATTTGACTGTTTATTCATTACACAATGTGAGAAGTTATTGTATTTCTTCATTTATATGTTTCACACCCACAGTTTGTTTATTTTTTGACACAACTCATAGTGTTTATCTTCACGTATTTGTGCGTATTAGTGATGATAAGAACGCAAAAGTTGACTTCAACCAGTATGTTCACTGGTTGGTATTTACTCAGAGTCTTACTAATCTGTAAGCATATTAGATCAGACTTCACAAATCATATTAACACCTAATAATGTTTTCTCTGAATAATTTTCCTTAAACGTGGACTTTTTTAACAGGGACTTTTGGCCATCACGTTTATTTCGCATTAGTCTTTATCAAATAGTTGAACCCCTGTTAGACCACGATCGTCACACAGGTAAGCCGTGAAAACTTAAAAAAGGGATATAGTTCGTTTACAATTCCTTAACTCTACTTATATTAGAGATAATATACAACCTTGTCTCACGCCATAGTAGAGCGACCCCTCCATGAGCCTTTACAAGATTTAAGTAGTGCTGTTATGCTCATTTTTATATGGTAATAGGATGTCTAACTCTTGAAAAAATTTAACCAGTGTTATAAGCAACATTAATCTCTCAAACGTCTTCTGGATCTTCATTGGTGGTTTCTTATTCTCTTAAGTTCCGAGATATCTAGTCAGCATGAAGTCAACCACTGATTTAACAACAGTATGTTAAACTAGAAGAGAAACCTAACGAGAATTATTACGCGAGGGGATCGTGGGCCCTTACCTATTGTTGAAAACTGATAATAATATGTTATTTCCTCTGAACACCAAAGTTGCACATTACACTGTGGCGGTTTCATTTCACAAACCATAAAACACTTTATACACCTTACTTTTGTTAATCTGTATCCGAACTGACTGAAAGCACTATTAATACTTTCAAATTCTGATTATTTGCTTCGTTTGAGGCATGATTTACTGGAACATTTCATATATCTATCTTTACAGTTACAAAATTGGTAGTTTATAAACCAACTGTTTGTTGGAGATACGAAGTCATATACGATAACTTTACTATTGTCAGATATTCTGTTTACAACCTATCTGATATTGAACTAAGAGAGGGTGTCTAGTTGTACTACAACTAATATAATCGGGTTGCCGATACTGATACATGAGTCCAAATCCTACTGTAAGGTTAAATGACAAAGTACAGCAAATTAATTTATTCATTTTCAAGCTGACATTATAATATCCAAACATGATTTAGTTTAGCACAATAGTCCAACTGTATTGCTTCTTTAATTTGGTCAAAGGAAACAGACGACACTGATGTTCAGAAATATATTCAAGTTGGTACTTTGATGAGCATTAACAAGTTTTCGCATACCTCTGCTCTAATTATTCAATCAATCGACCATTCTCAGTCTTCGTTGACATTGATGAGATGAGACAAACACTTCAATATTCAGCGTTCAGTCTTCAAAGGTAAAGGTGCGTTCAATACAACACATTATTCGTGTAGGGTTAGGCACTATTTTCCCCACTCTTCCAGGTGGTCCGAAACCGGAATTGTTTATCTGCACTTCAACAACAAATACAAAACCGGGTAAAAAGCAACCAACAGGGAAAGATTATTTAAAATACCACAGAATCGACAACTGATAAGAATCTACTACAGAAACATATTATTCGTAAAGAGCATGGGTACGCTTTTGATTTTCATGAAAGTATCTCAGCCTAGTCTTTCTTGGACTGGAATTTTCGTTCATTATGGGTTTCCTGCATACCACTTAAAGTAATATGTGAAGTTCTGTCGGCTCTGAATAAGCAAATGTATTGAAAAATGTGCAGTTTAGAAGCTAACTGCGTTTTATAGTGACATCGGATTTGGGACAATGATCCACTGTTTTCTGGTGCTCTAAACTGTTAACTTCAGGTTTCTGTCTGAAATAACGGCTCACAGTGAGATCGAGCGGAGTGCAAACTCTTCCACACAGTGACTAATTAACCAACAGACATGAGGTTCCAGCAGCTCGTGTATCATCTTCACGAAGATCGTGTGATAAGGTCATAATCTAAACAACTAAAAACAGTAGTTCAGGCATAAGTGACCTGTGATATTCCATCCATATTCCTAGACTTCGGTCTACTTTTCACACTATCTACCTCTTTGTTTATCACGAATGCGACGTCACAGGTGTTTACGGATACACTAAACTATTGATAGTTTGGAAATTCCAAATCGCTTACTTCTTAGTTCAAATAATAAATAAGGTAGCTATTCATATTCCTGCTCTCCTTTGGTAAGCCAAGTAAAAGTATCTTACGACAAAGAAGCGAGTCTCGAGTCTGGTAGAATGAAAGTTATGTTTTGCTACAGTGGTGATTATAGTTGTCTGAAATGATGTTAATAAGGACAGATGCTGTTCAAACTTTCATACACTGATCCCATTGACCGTTATACCCAACTATAAGTTTTGGAAACTACAGACACTATAATAGTTTCAACCAGGGCTATAAATATTGGGACATCGGTGTCGAAAACTTAGACGCTGGTGTCACCCCAAAAGTGATAATTTCGTTCTTTATAGCGCACAGTGAAATGTTAGACCAGCATCCCCTCGTACAGATATATTCAAGTCACAATTATTGGACTGGTATGGTTGTAGTCAGAAACATTATGAACAGGAATTATACAGAATACTCAGACGTAAATCACGACTAAGATATGCAGACAAAAAGATTACTTATAAAGAAGTTATGCAGCCAACCATGTGAGGGTGATTCTAGCAACCCCCAAAACAACGTTCTGTCCAATGAAGTAAGAGTCCAACAGACCAAATTGGTTAGAAATTAATCGGTTGATCAACAGTTAATGCGCCAACATGCTGATATGTAGTGGCATCGGTCCTTAACCACGCGATATTTGAAGCTGAACATAGGATAACGCAGAAAATACACATTCAACGTTTAACACGAGGAGGTCATAAGTGGTGAACATGAGATCAATTGGTCGGTATGGCATGCCTCAGCCTTTCAAGCATGCGTATTCGTGCCCTCCAACATTAAACACATCATTTTATCCCGTCAAAATGTGTTTTTCAGAAGTACTTGACATCATATTGCTGATTATCACCATAAGACGAGTTGGTATAGACAATGATGTGACTTGCACGCAAGGCATTATAGATTAGGTCGTCACGTTATGATAGATGTATGATTTTTGAATTAGGTCAACATTACAGTAAGAAAGATAAATGTATTAATACCAAACGAGACCATGAATAAAAGACCTACTCCGCCTGCCGAAAGATGGATTTAAACAGGTTTTACTAAGGTGCACCAAAGGCATTCAATTACTGTTCAACGATGTCTTATATCGTTTAGCTGGTAGAGTGGCTATGGATGAGTACAGGGTCCAATTCCAGCAGATATTTTTACGGGAAACCTAGAACAAACAGTGATGAAATCAGTAATCAGATTTGTTGACAATACGTTCGTGGACTGTGATGACTACCAATGTGCCTACCATATGTTGAAACTTCCTACACACGAATATTAGATTTACAATGGATCATGAACATGACAGTGTGCTCCATTTTCTCGATCTTAGTATGAAGCGCAACACAAAAGGTCGATTGTAAAGGTTTTTATCGAAAAGTTACACGGTGTGATTATCCTTACACTTTAATGGCTTCTGTCTAATAGGTTAGAAAAGAGCCTTGGTTGGAACCCTGCTCACTCATGTCAGATTTTGTTCAATAGGTAAAATTGACGAAAAACTAACCATAGTTAAACGTTGTCAACGTGATAGTGGTTACCCTCAGAAATTTATAAACAAATATGGGAATACTAAAGTGAAAGAAATGGAGAAGAAGCCTGCATTCCCAAGAATTGTTTTCAAAGATAAAGAAATTGCTGTGATGCCTGATATCAGATTAGAAGTCACAAAAATAAGGATTTATCTAGCTGCCAAACTGATCTTTCTGTATCAAACGTAGTGCTCATTAAGGCAACCATGTGTGGACAAATTCTCACCACAGATTATCTCCAACTGTATCTACCGGTTTATATGTACATACCAGAGCAAAACACGGAATGAACAGAGGGCGTTAGCGTCCGCATTATTGGTTCTAATTTCTTAACTGATCTGTACCCAGGTAATTAATTTTGTTTTAAGAGTTACCTGATTATAACAATATTTTATTACTTATAAGTAGTTCTGTCTCCATGTCCTCAGTTGTTTGGTTTCGAATGTTCTTGTGTTCAATCTCTAACTGATAGCATTATTGAACACATTAAAATCTGTAATCGTCCTTTCATACATATTGCTCTGTTCATTACTTCTCACTGAATAGAACTCTTCCGATATTATGTATTTATACTGACTTTTAGAGAATAATACTATTATGTTTGAGCTGGAAACAGCTAATGAGCAACCGCGAAATATAATAATTTCATGTTATTCTGTTACATTTATTGTTCTTGCTTTAGTATAAACAGGATCAATCAAGAACACGGTCGCTCAAAAAGGGAGCCACCAGAAATCAAAATGCTAATTGAAACCAACATAAAAAACAATCAGGAATTCCAATGACATCAAAATGTTGACCACAATTCAGAAATTCTATATGATGTAAAACTAACAGTTGTGACTAAACCAATAAGTAAACAAAATATACGTAAATAACAACGACAATAGAAGAGTCGTTACATGTAAGGCGAAGCAAGAGAATAGACACAGAAAAAGTTTATTTAGTGGGTTTTTTTAATATCTGACTTACCTTTACTGGTAGCTAATTCGTAGAAGAATCTTTCGCTTAGGTGACCCAAGCAACCAACAGAAAGTCTGTAATAAGTTGGGTGAATAAGAGCTAGTCGAAAATTGTCTGATGATGTGGACACGTCATAACTTAAGTATTTATCTGTCCCCCTGTTTTGTGTAGGCATTATATTTCCTGTTACCCCATAGTGAATGTTGTAAGTTTTGTGTTTGTAATCAGAACTTTGAGCTCCAGTTGTTGTATTTCACAACCTGAATAACAATCTAATTCTGAATTTTTTCAGGACATAAAATAGGGGTGATTACCAGCATCAAAGGTCCTAAAATGAATTTGATGTGGTCATGACAAATCAGAAGGGCATCTCATACTAAGTTATCAATACTTCCCTTCCAATCAATTACAGTTGCTACTTCAGTGACAGCAGCAGCGCTTTAAAAAGAATCAGTTGAGATTTATAGACAAATCACTCACAGCGTTTCTGAATCATCCATGCTTCGGGGACTTGACGGGAGTGAATGAACTAATTTCTAAATTGCGTACAGTGCTGGAAAATGATTGCAGAATGTATGAATATGTTGATGAAAGTCTCTATGAATCCTTGACCAGCAGTATTGTAAGCAAAGTCGTAGCAGTCATTCATGATCCGCTCAGTGGTCCAGAAACGTTGGTTTCAGAGACATTTTCTGTCGTAGGTTCAAATCACATTGTCTCCGAAACACAATGTTGTAAACACTGACTTGTCTAGCTCACAGAAGGATGATGTCTTGTTAGATGCACATGAAATTGTTGCAGTACCCGCTCACGAAAAGACGTAAAATGAATCGAGCAGCGTAATGAAGACAGTCGCATCAAATGGAGCTCATAGTTTTAGTTCTTATCTTAATGGCTCACATGTTCTGGATCAAATTTCTAACAAAAATGAGAAAAATATGTCAGATGTATCAAACGATGATCAAGAACCTAATAAAATTTTGATAGATGCTGGATACCTTAGTGATCCACTATCTACCAATGACATTTTCAAGAAATTCAAACAACAAGGCATGTCAGAGGCTAGTTAGTTGAAAGCATTTTCCACTATGTGTAGAATTTGGACTATTAAAACCCCCTATCGAGAAACACGTCCAAAACAAAAAACCGACAACAAGTAGTCAATCAGTTAGTGGCGTCTCAGAAGAGAGAATTTGAACGTTTCCTTCGAATACTGTCGCTTCAAAAGATACCGCTTGTTCTCCTACTAGGCTGTGACTGAAATATGTGTGACTTCTTACATATTGCTGGTTTGATTTACAATAAGCCTATTTCTACCTCTTAAGCTACCTGATATGTCAGTTCCTCTGTTATTCATAGATTTGCGTTCATTTTACAAATTTGTTTAACTGATTTATTTTATTCTCAACACCGTATTTTTTTCTCTCTTCTGCATTAAAATTTGTTTAGTTTTTGCATTGCAGTTAACAAAACCTCACTGATCTATGACAAACATTCTTTTTAAAGTTCCTGATATACAAGCTTGCAAAAGCTCGGATTCATTAAGATTGCTGTTCAACAGAGGATCTCTGAGGAAAGATTTTATGATTTCATTCCTTGTTTTTTGTGCCGTATAGACTCATTACGGAGAGAGTATGGAGATCAGCAATTTAGGTGATCTGTGTCGACGACTGAGATCTACTCCAGTTGGATGGGAATAGTGTGATATTTTGGCTTAGGTATAATTGACACATCACAGTTGATATCTGGCGTGGATCACTCGTTTGTTATATCTATGTGCTGCAGCCAATATGATGTCCTTAAAAACAAACATGGTGTTACTAAAGTAATGTTTTCAGTTAGACTAGTTCAAAGAAAGGGTGCGCGGCCATAACCGCACGATTCCGTCTAGGGAGTGAGAATTTTGATACACAATGGTTTTCCTTGATCTCAAAATGTTAAAACTCCAGCGGCCGTCCTGCTAGATGATTTGGATAGGATTCTGTGATATTTCACTGACGCTGCACAAGTTATGCAGTTAAGGAAGGTGATATTGTAAAATACGAAGTTTATTTTGATAGCACGCCGGCAAACCAATTTAAAAAAGCTTGGAAAGAGAGCTGCCGATGCAAGAAAAAATGGAATATTTCCGAATAGTTTCGTCGCGCGAACGAACATAAAACGTGCGAATAAAGAAACATCAGTGTTAAACCATGTAATATGATACTGAGCTGATACAATCGACTATCTCAATTAAGTTCTACCAAGTTCCTAATGCTGTGATGAGGCAATAGGAAGCGTACGCGAAAAATCACTTGGTTTACATCAAATGGTCACAGAGAACCTGGATATTGTATCTCTTAAAAAATGCATAGTCCACGATCACAAATATAGTTGAGTGGCTGGACTACCAAAACTGGGCTTATGCAATGACCTGGAAAGGTACATTTACACTCACGAAGTATCTTCAAAGTAACCAACGAGTTTACACTAGCTGATCACAGAAATATTGGATAATAGGTGTTACGAATTTCTGACGTAGCATTTTGTAGGTCACGTTCAAGGTCACTCCTTGCCAAGATTTCAAAACCTTCACGTTATGGATGAGTCTGTACTTTCAAAGTGCCAGTCTAAGAAGCTGGCTAAGCGTGAAAAGAAAATGGCTAAATTTGAAGCCAAACAGGAAAAACTTTCTTCAGACGCCTTAAAGGTACATTTTGTCCGTTTTTCTCGAATTTTCAGAATCAGAAGTCGTCAAAAAAAGACAAATTGAAGAAAGAGCAGGTTGTTCTGAATGCAGTGACAGACGCATCTGGCAAAAAAGGTTCGTGTGTCTTTTTTATTGTTGCTGTTTGAAGATATGACTGGTGAAATGCCCGAATCTTACTCCCCCAAATATGTTGAGGCCACGTGGTACGAATGGTGGGAGCGTAGTGGACTTTTCAAACCAGAATTTCAGGTATTCTTGGTTATTAACTTCTAAATTCGTGTATTTACAAACCTTATTTATCATTTTTATCTCATTTTGTAGTCAGCAAATAGATTATAGTTCTAGCTTTCTTTGTTAACATAATGAAAACTTCATAAATGCTACCGAATCGCGTTGCTTCGCTTCACTAGTTGTTAGGCTTTCAGTTTCAGTTATATGACTGGGCTTTTAGTCTTTTTGAAAGTTACATCAATCTGCTTAGGATCTGGTTGGGTGCTGCTGTAGAGGAGCACCGGGTGACGAGACGAACTATCAAGTGCCTCTACAGCAACGTAAAAGGACTAGAGTGTAAATTAGGAGCGATCAGAAAGATTGTACATCAAAAGGCAAACGCCAAGGTACACTCCCGCATTCATTAAAAGCTGCCTCTATTTGGAACATCCCCTCAGCCGGTGACCACAAGCCCCTCTGGATAGCTTTAAGAGGAGAATTGACATATACGTATTCACCCATGTTTTAAAATCTCCCTCTTGGATTAGGTAAGCCTGATGCACGTCTCATAAATTACCACGGTTGTCATTACGACATATCAGCAATTACATCATATCATTATTGTTATCATCTCTGTTCCCATTCTTATTCTTTCAATTCCATCTTCTTACCTATTACCAATTAATTAATTAATTAATTTATTCTTGAAACGGTCGTCTTCTTTTAGCGCTTGAATTACCACATCATTTTTCACATTGCAACCGACCAACATCGTGTGTGGTAGCTACCGGTATCCAGAATCCCTACTGCCCTGAGACAAATGCACTCAAACTAAGATATATGCAAACCCACAGATAACTACCACCCTGCCTAGGACTAGTGCACTCGAGTTGCTAGACCGCCACCCATTGAATATTATCAAAAACCTGGAACCGTAGTGAAACAACAAGAGGCGAGCACAAGGAAATCAATCGGTTTATTCAAGCGCGTGATAAAGAAGTTGGATATATTGGGTCATTTTGCAAAGCTCCGAAGACTTTTTTCGTACTATGTCACAAGCTCATGGTCGCCTTAAATAAATCAACACTGTCGAGTTAGTCACACAATCCATTATCTTATGGTAGTTTACAAGCGTTTGTAGGAATTAAAATCTGCACCAACAAGTTCTGTTGATTATTAGTCGTCTTACTGTGATTGCATTCAACATTTCTGGATGTTTCACCACATGTTTTACTTTTGTCTGATCACTTCAGGTTATTAAATCCTCACAATAATGAATCGACTCGTTATTAAGCCTTAAGAAAAAGGCAAACTGTCCTAACCACGGACTTGTGATATACTCAAATCACTGAAAAATCAGAGTTACTGTAATCGTCAAAACTTGAACTATGCTGTCAAGTCAAAACTTGTGGGTAAAGTGGATAACTATTTCACAGTAAATTTAACTTCGTATGATACACGAATCTGTACATAATGTGCACAAATACATCTAGAAAAACAGTTCTGTTTCATATTCGCTACATAAATCATTGTTTTGCAATTGTGATTGATGTGTTTGAGTGAACAAATGTAGATTGATTTAGTACATTTCGCTACCTCTACAGTAACATAAGGATACAGTTTAATTTCAATAAAACGTTCCCTTTTTCGTTATGAATCTTAAGATTGAAAGCCCAGACAAATTCGTTATGGTTATACCTCCCCCAAACGTCACTGGAGTCTTGCATTTGGGCCACGCTTTGACAAATAGTATTGAAGATGCCATTACACGATGGCACAGAATGAATGGAAAAGTTACACTGTGGGTTCCTGGATGTGACCACGCTGGTATTGCCACTCAGGTGAGTTCTCATGTTATATTAGACAGCGATATTTCTTTACAAGAATGAACTTAAATAACTGGAAGCACATTTTGTTAACTACATCCGTGTTTTTTTATTAATATACCGATTGAAACCCATAAGGATCATTGACAATTGCTAAACAATAGGTAAAATATGCCGTAAATTTTCATATGAGTGAACATGATCAGTGAAATGCTCGTGATTTGAAAACTCACCCAAACATAAAAGCTTTTTAAATTGACTGGTTCTGTTGATGTTTTCTTACAATTCGTCCTATAAATCTCTTTTCTATTAGCCACTTAACCTGAATCTGTCGTTATTGTAGATTTATTTAGTCTCTGCATTAGTCCGTTTCCATCTAGACTTAAATAACTTAAACTCGATAATTGCATTTCGGAAAATACGTTTACTTATTATTATGGTGTAGTGTCTAGTGCTATGTCAAGCCCACATTGGTTATTTTAGCTTTCGGACAGACTAGTTTCTTCATTCTTCTCAAGCCACATTTTGGCCTTGTTAATTATTCGCTGTTTTGATATGAGCGTATGTGTGTGCATTGCATATCCTACTCGTCAAATGTCTTTAACTTAATTTTGTCTGACTATAAATATCGAGCCACGCTTAATCAAATCGTGTTGGATCTCTTGCCGTCCCTGCCTTTTATTCTGAATATCTGTCCGGATAAACAAATGCTTCGAATGAATTTCATCAACGCAACCTGTATTTGGCTTCTTATTACCGCTGTGACACAAATGGGGTTAGCCTAGGTAACATAAGCAATTAAAAGGAAGATTTTGTAGATGTTGGTACTACGTCAAGTCTACATAGGTTATTCTAGCCTCTGAAGAGATCATTCTATTCATTCTTCTCAAGCCACATTTTTACCCTCTCACTTATTCGCTTACCAATCTTGACTGTTTTTATGTAAGCGTATGTGTGTGCATTTATTTTACCCATCACATGTCTGTAACATATTTCTATTCGACTATAAAGATCGATTCACACCTGGCTAAATTGAGTTGGCTCACTCGCCCTCTCCATCGCGTGTTGTTTTCTGTTTCGCTTTTCAATCAACGATTGTACGGAATATACGTATTCAAAAACCTATTCTCATATTTGACTTATTTAATTCCGTTATTCACCAACGCGATTTAAGTCGATGAATATGTACGAGGATTGGCGCAGATAAAGCACCGTTTAAACGTACCATTACTTTAACCACCGAGCCAGTGGATTCACAGTTTTCTTACCACTTAGATTCATATATATCATACAGTTCTCAATACTACATTTTTGTCCACTGTAAATTAAGTATATGATAATTCATACCAAAAATTTTAGGTTTGCTTCTATTGTTTTTATTCCCAAGCAAAATGTGTAGCCAGATAATCATGTCAAACTTTAGTAATGATAATTACAAATGCATTATTTATTTATTTATTTTAACACATAGATATTGAAACAAGGAGGCACCAAATATATATGCGCCACACAGATCTCATTTGATATGTGTGAGGGCTGTGATACTGCCCGGGTGCCCAAACCGAAGTAGGTGGTTTTCTTAGGGGGCCACACCCGGAGCCTTCGACCTGAAGGTCCGACCAACAAAGGAGTGGAGCAACGTAAGGGGATGCAGTCCCATGGTAGTCGGTGACCAACAATAGGTTTATATGCCATTCGTTCCTTCAGGATCTTGAGGCCCACGTGCATCATTGGTTTGGAATGAGGGTTTTCCAACTCCCCTAGGTGGATCCTTCGTATCCACCAGTCCGGTTAAATTGCCAGACATTCGCTTTTCGTCCTCTTAATTTCGTAAATAAGTGTCTGGCCACGAGAATGCAGTGAGTAGAACTTCCCTGGCAGAGGCTATATACGCGTGGCCATGTGAGAGCATTTCGAGAGGGAGAGTGAACTCTACCGACTCTCGGACGTAACAGGGCATTACTAACCAAATTAAACTACTCATGGACAATTGTAATTGGTATGGTCAGATAGTCTAAAGATTTCTAATTTTTAACGTTTGTAAACCAAGTAACTACATTTAAGTTTCCGAAATGTCAAAACACCTATGATCATCTTAAAAACAAAATTTACATTATCATTTCATCATAGGTAGTGGTAGAAAAAAAGTTGTGGAGAGAGAAAAATCTCACTCGACATGATATTGGACGTGATGAATTTGTGAAAGAAGTTTGGAAATGGAAAGAAGAGTAAGATTTGTTTCATAAATTAAGCATTTGTGTTGGTTTTTAGTATGATGTTCATTAAAGAGCATTTAACATTTCATATAAATAGATTAGTTATTCATTTTTGTACGCACAATAAATCAGATTTAGTATTTTAACCATACAATATATTAGTCAGACTGGTTCTTCCCCTGTAGTTATCACATGATATATACCCTTTCTTTTGAGCTGGTACAATAAACAACCTTAACTCGTGTGATGGAATTACATTGAACTGCTCAACCGTTAGACTATCTCAGTCAATCTAGCTGTTAAAACTGAACCACTATCCGTAATTATTTTTGTAGTCAACGTGTTGTGATTTTTCCAACATAACTAAAAGTTGGATATCTAATGTCGATATCTTTTCAAGGTGTTCATGAGTAGTAGGCAAGTAGAAGGAATCTTGAAACCAGTTAAAGGTGACATCCTATCAATCACGTTAGCGCAGTTGGGTTCTTTTTTATTTGCCTCTAAATATTAAGGTTGCTGTTATGCTATATTTTCCACTCTTCGATCTTATTTGTTCCTTACTAAACTAAATTTTTGTGGTTGATTTCCCGTTCCATTTGATATTATTACTATTGTCATTGTTATCATTATTTCAACCCGTTGCGTACTTCTCACTTTATTGATTTTCTCTGTCGGTTTCCAAAAGTGGTTCGATTCACATTTTCTCCAGTTCTTACATTCTCTATAATTGACCATTCGTCCTTATACGCTTCATGTTAATTAGTATTAACGAGTTAAAGGTTAGTGTTCAACCTGCTAAACTATTAGACAGTACCTGACACTTGCTTTATTGACTCTGTGATACATTCTACAGTATTTATCTTGTTTTACACAGAGGCTACTACAGGATTGTTTGGTAAATATTCATAGTCAACGTAGGACGTGGCACATACTTGCGTCGGTTCAATTTGTCACACCATATTATCTCAGCGAGATGTAAAGTTAAACAATGGGAGCGTCATGTTTAAACGAATGTTTACAACGAAGTTAAATAGAAGTGAAAAAAGAACAGCCCTTAAAGTGGACAAATATAGTGACAGTTCACCACAGGCTCCAAATCTAACAGTATTATTCTAGTAGAGCTTATACGAGGTTGATACACTTTGTTACGCCTTTCAATGTCAGACACTACCACAAAACCCGAATTAGCTGTGTCGACTGGTGCTTTATGGTCAAAGAACTATAGTCGGACGTCGGAAGGTGTGGCTTTATTCCAGAACCTGACAAGGGTCAAACACTCGCGGGGGTGAATCATTGGTTAAGATATTTGACCGTCGGTCACTAATTTTCAGATCCGAACCTTACTCCACCTACCTCGGTTTAGGTGACTGGGTAACAGAAGTCGTCCTCATACTTGGTGTGGTTCCTACCCAAATACCTGGCGAATGAGTTAGTCATAATGATGAATAAATCCTATCCGGGTCAAAAGCCTGCCTAGTTCTCCCAGGTTCACTCTTTACTAGCCACAGCTAAATGTGCGATGATTATTAAGGTTGTTGTCTTAGACACTATATTTATCAAACTGATTCTTTTATGGCCGTCAAAAAAAGATTTCTGTCCTTTCTTATAAACTGGGACAAGCAACCATTAAAATCAGTCAGGTGAGATTATGTCCAGTTCCTGGATTCTAGCTAATATCTCAGTCAATACAACTAAAACTAGACTGCTATTCTTAAAGACCTCTATAAGAGCCCGCTCGTCTCCCTTGTTCTAGACTAACTGTGCCTTTCCCAACTTCATTAAGAGTCGGAAACCTAGAATTCTACGTGATCGGTGTTTTTGTGGTGGACGGATACTTGGATTAAAGTACCGTAGTTAAGTTCCATTCATTTCTTTACGCTACTGCACGACAGTAGCTTTTACACTCACAGGGTGATTTTACTTGCTAATCTTGATCAGTCGAGCTATATTGGATAAAACGTATTTTCATTGAGGTCCTACCATGCTAAACAAAACGGATGGATAATAGTAAAATCAAAAACATAAAATTTGTATTAGAGCCGACTATAATGATGTGTCCTTATCAAATCAGTTTGTTCCATGCATTATTTTCCAGTACCAGTTGCACCATTTTCTTTTTCTCTTCATCACGACAATTTAAATAACCTTTATTTATCTTTTTAGAAAGGGTGATCGCATTTATCAACAACTCAGAGCTTTGGGAAGTTCTTGTGATTGGTCTCGAGCTAGATTCACTATGGATCCATCCATGTGTAAAGCTGTTACAGAGGCTTTTATTCGTTTATACGATGATGGTTTGATTTATCGAAGCCTCCGATTAGTCAATTGGTCTTGTACTTTACGTTCAGCCATATCAGATATCGAAGTAGATAAACAAGAACTTTCTGGACGTACTTTACTTCGTGTTCCTGGCTATAATAAACCTGTAGCATTCGGAGTTATCGTATCGTTTGCCTACCCTCTTTTGCCTGGTAAACATTTTTCCCATCTATTGTTTCTCTTCATAATTTTCTTCTATCATTCCAGTTCGTTTTAGACGAAATCAAACATCCTTATCAACTTAAATTGGTGATGTAGAACGTTGGCTTAATGGTCGAAGTCATTCAATAGGCATCTTTATGAATTTGTTTCTAGAATTTTCATGTTCATAGCAATAGTTTAAACCGTGTAGAAAAAAACGAAAACTTTCGATCTCTTTTTTTCAAATGTTTTTGAATCCTATAGATTATTCTGAATGTCCATAGTGTGTATCATCAACCATATAAGTGTTTATTTACTTACATTTATTTAAAGGCTAGTGATACTACTACTCAGCTACTCAAACTGAGATAATTTTATAAGTTTAAAACCTATGATGTTTGTAGTTAAAATTCAAATAATTTTGCTATTAACTTATTTACTTACTCCTGTTACTCATGGAGGAGCATAGGCCGCCCACCAACACTCTCTATCCAACCCTGTCCTGGGCAATCCTTTCCAGCTCTTTTCAGTTGTTATTCATCCTTTTCATATCTAATTCTATTTCCCGACGTAATGTGTTCTTTGGTCTTCCTCTTTTCCGCTTCCTTTCAGAATTCAAAGTTAGGGTTTGCCTCGTGATGCAGTTTGATGATTTCCGTAATGTATATCCTATCCACTTCCAACATCTTTTCCGAATTTCTTCTTCAAATGGAAGCGGGTTTGGATTCATGTGAAAACCACGATCAATAGTTTGAGACGTTGGTTCAGAATCAATCGCAATGGCTCAGATACATTTAATTCTCATTATCCCTTGGATCCCGAGATTCAAAATTATTTCTTATGTCCATCCATTATGTTTTGTATATTTAGTTCCTTTATGAATAATATTAGTACGTTGTGTATCACTAACTTGCTTGAGTTTGGTCATATAGCTAGCATTGTTT
Organism: Schistosoma haematobium; assembly: GCF_000699445.3. Taxonomy (NCBI): domain Eukaryota; kingdom Metazoa; phylum Platyhelminthes; class Trematoda; order Strigeidida; family Schistosomatidae; genus Schistosoma; species Schistosoma haematobium. Next base: position 18,055,510 of record NC_067202.1, on the reverse strand, counting down.
ACTTTAGCATTAGATGTGTAACTCACTAACCAAGAACGGTAACCTTACAATTGATATATTTGCCCTTCAACTAGCACTCTGCCTTTTCGAGACCTATATTTGTCTGGGGAGCGGGTATGGTATCGCCAGCCTAAATGTGTACTTGGTAAAGATACATGATATTATTCGTACAATTTCATTCTTTTGTATATATTGTTTTGATAACTTTTTCATCTTAAATTGTTAAACTTTAGTTCATTTTATGCTGTTTTCTTCTTCATTAACAGATCCTAGTAAAGTTGGATCAGACACTGAAATTGTTGTCGCAACCACACGACTTGAAACAATGCTAGGTGATACAGGCGTTGCTGTACATCCTGACGATGATCGTTATCGACATTTAATTGGTCGTCTAATCAAGCATCCACTTATTCCAGATAGATTAATTCCAATCGTTGGTGATACATTTGTTGATCCGAACTTTGGAACTGGTGCTGTAAAAATAACACCTGCTCATGATTATAATGATTGGGAAATCGGGAAAAGGCATTCACTTCCGACTATAGTAGTAATTGGTGAAGATGGTTTGATGACATCTGCTTCAGGTCCCAGATTTGCAGGTATGAATAAACCATGTATTTAGTGAATACTTGTTGTTAGACTCATTCAATAACGTTTCTCAAAATTGCACCTCTGTACTTGCGGTACAAACTTCAAAGAAGTATTTACTATCGAAGTATGTTTTTAACCAATCACGTCGATAAGTTAGATAAAGAAAACATAAACACTATAAATATTTTCTTTAAAAATAGTTTGATAAAAATATAGAAATTTGATCTTTCAACTTGATCATCAGTGTCCGATTAAATAATCAACCATCAACGTGGTAATATACTGCTTTAATATGCTGCGTCTTATTGACAAACAATACTACAAGACTTTTCGATCAATGGAATTTAGTACTATTGTTTTACGAAAACAATTAACTAATTATCAGTATGGGGTTGTAGAGATTATTCAGTTTTTGATTGGGATCATGAACCAATTGATGTTAGACCACCATTGAAAACATGGAAGCGCTGTATATCAGTTGGTTCATGATCCCAATCAAGAACTTAATAATCTCCACAACCCCATGCTGATAATTACCATGTGTTCACCAGTGACTAGCTTTGTGAGGGAATTCTCGGAGTTCTAGTGAAAAGCCGTGACCAGTGGGATAAAGACAGGTATCTACCTCAGTACAATGGAAGATGGTCGCGCAATTTTGTGGATTGGTTGAAGTTAGACATTAACACCGTTGAATGCCGGCCCAGTGATCTAGAGGTTAAGCGTTCGCGCGCGAGACCTAAGGACCTGGGTTCGACTCCCTTTGGTGAGGGGTCGTTGCTGCGCACCGCTGAGGAGGAGTCACAATGAGACGAAACGGCCATCCAGTGCTTTCAGGTTTTCAATGGTGGTCTAACATCAGTCGGTTCATGATCTCAACCAGAAAATTAACTAATTAGTACAGATTTGACTGGAAGATTCACTTTAAGTCGAAAGTTTTTTGTTGTATGAGTTTCAGTTACGTGTTAGATAATTATGCAAGTTAGGCTGTTAAAAACGTTAGTCATAGTGATTTTTTCGTAATCATCGCAGCAAAAATAAACGATTAAAAGCAGGCCAACTCTTAACTTAGTCAATTGCAATAACACTATTATTCCTGAACTATCATTCTTTAAGACTTCTGAAGTTCTCCTTTCAATTGTGGTATTTATCTCAATCACTCTAAATTACTTCCAATCATCTTAACTACACCAACACATAGATGTCTAATTTCGACCATCCATTTACACTGTCGTTGAATAGTTAACAACAGTAGAGTATAAATAAAGACTAGTTGTTTTGTTCTTCAAAGTAGTATTTTCACTCTTTTTGCTTTACTAATCAACTAGATTCCATTGTAATTCTTTTTAAAGGATTGTTTTTTTTTTGTTTAAGTTCAGTGGGTGTATTTCAATTTATAATTGCTTTTAATACAAACACATCACTAAAGTTCACGTGGAAATATTTCGTTCCCATTTCCCTACTTCAATATGAAGCGATCCATTAAACTGACTTAAAACTCCATTGGCAATAGCCAATTAAAATGGGGTTTGAATTTATGGAGTTTCAGAGGCATAAGATTCAGTCTAATGTTGATAGGATACTATATAAATGAAGTAGCATTATATTCAAATGTCCATCGTCTTGTTTCGATAAACCTAGCATCCATAAGATCACTCTACCAGGGAAGTCCTACTCATTGCCTTCTCGTGGCGGGGGTGTTGTTTACGAAATTGAGAGGACGAAAAGCGAATGTTCGGCGCTTTAACCGGGTTGGTGGACATGGAGAGTCCACCTAGGAGAGTTGGAAAACCCTCATTCCAAACCAATGGTTCACATGGGCTCCAGTACCCTGAGGTAACAAATGGCGTATGAACCAATCGTTGGTCACCGGCTATCATGTGACTGCATCTCTTTATAATGATCCACTGCCTTGTGGATCCAGACCTTTAGGTCGAATGCTACAGGTGTGACCCCCTAAGGAAACCACCTGTGTCGGTTTGTGCACTCGAGCAGTATCACAGCCCTCACACATATCAAATGAGATTTGTGTGGCGCATATGTATCTGGTGCTCCGTTGTACCAGTATTTCTGTGTTCAAATAAATAATAACATAAAACCACTTAAAACCGCTACACAATAACCTGTTTGATCATATGAGATACCTTAAGTGAATCAAAAGTTTTGTTGTCATCATCCGGTTGCGTAATATGTAGTTAAGGAGAAATAACAAGACAGTACAGTTAAAGATTTGTTACTGTGTTGTGGGTGCCTGGACAAGTTTATACATCACTTGTATGATATGATTGATAATAATAATTATGTACTGATCTTTAAAACAGTATCAACATAGTTGACATAAGTAACTGCACATCAGAATCATTATTTGTAAGATCCTATCAGGGAATTATAGAGATTGTTAGGCTCTTTTTCCTAAACCGTGCTGATTCTTGCTAGTTGTTCAGCATCCAATGGCGAAAATAAAATTTATGGACGAACCAATGGAATTAACGATGGCAAGCGTTGTATTTTGGCACACAGTCGATTTATCCGTATGTCTGAATAGAATTTTACTACTAGTTGATGTCAGTATATGATGAAAACTCAAATTTTAATACCTAACGCTAACTTCTAACTCTCTACCTTCATCCTAATTCCTCATATTAATCTATAATCCTCTTTTAACCCTAGTAAGTAGGTAAGTTTACTCAAGGTCGCTTAAGCGTCATTCAAAGGCCATCCATAAATTATAGTCTCATTCATCCATGGCTTAAAATCGTTTAAAATAGCACAGGTGCATCCACTCTTTGTGTTCCGATCTTCTGAATTCTTCATGTCCCTTGTATTTTGTCTTTCCAAATTTATTTCACTGGATTATACTCCTTAGATAACATCTTCAAACCCTAATCTTTCCGATTACTGCTTTACTATCTCTACCACTACGGGATTTGAATCAACAATTGTATCTGTGTGATAATTTGATATAGCAACTCGAACTGATGTACGTACGTACGAAGTTCAACGTTGTTGCTGACTGACCGAGTCTCATTCATCCAATACCCTACCTTTACGTTTTTATCTTTTCCTAATCGACACTGAATTAAAGAAAAGTTTAGTCACGTACTTTACTTCGTTTAAATTATTTTAAAATAATAATGATAAATTTAATATTGGCTTTACAGGACTTCAAAGATTCGTTGCTCGAGATGCCGTTCGGAAAGCTCTCGATGAATTAGGCTTGTATAGAGGTGAAAAAGATAATCCTATGGTTGTGCCGATATGTTCTCGAAGCAAAGATATTGTTGAACCATTGTTGAAACCGCAATGGTACCTACGTTGTCAGGATATGGCTAATGCGGCAATGAAGGAGGTTGGTTTTTTTATAAAAAGAATTTTGATTACTCTTCATGCTACCAATTGTTGTATTCAATTATAGTTTCTCTTCAAAACTTATTTTGATTACACTATCATAGACTGCCTTGTTTAGTCCGTGTTTATAGGTGTAGATTACCTGGTTGAATCTCACCTCTTAGTTGCGATTAGTAGTTTAAGATGGTGAATGACGTGGTTCCAAAATCCATCAAACTGGCCCAGATGAACTCATTCTTTATCTGTCTCTAGATGTTAAGTTCCAGTATTCCATCTTACGTACCTTTCCATCCCATCTTATCGAACCATATTCTACTTTTTTGTCATTCTCATTACTACTATGATCGTTTCGACCTGTAAGTTGTTCGTTTTGTTCATTTTACCTCGTTGTACTGACATACGGTGTGGTAACTTCCAATTATGTATATTTGCACCAGATTCCACATTACATATAGCTGACCATGTGTTACTTACAACTTACCTCCAATGGATCATAGGCCACCGACAACCATTCTACAATCCACTCTGTCCTCGGCCTTCCTTTCTAGTTCTATCCAACTCTTGTTCATTCTTCTGATATCCGTCTACATTTCTCAGCCCAATGTGTTCTTTGGTCTTCCTCTTCCCCTTTGACCTTGATGATTTCATATGAGGGCTTACCTTGTGATGCAGTTGGATGCTTTCTTCAATGTGTGTCCTATTCACTCCCAGTGCTTCTTTATGATTTCTTCCTCCTCTGGAATCTAATTTGTTCTCTCCCACAATAGGTTGTTGTTGATAGTGTCTGGTCAACCGATCTGAAATATTTTGTGTAAATAACTGTTAATAAACTCTTGTATCTTCTGAATGATGACTTTCGTAGTTAGCCAAGTTCCAACCCCATACAGTAGAACTGTCTTGACATTTGTATTAAAAATTCTGACCTTGGTGTTGGTTGATAGGCAGTTGTTTTAAGTTCCATATCTTCTTCAATTTTAGATATGTTACTCTTGCTTTGGCGATCCGTGCCTTTACACCTGCATCAGATCCACCCTGTTCATCAATGATGCTGCCCAAATACGTAAAGGTTTTTACATCTTCCAAATCTTCTCCGTCAATTGTGATTGGATTGGTGCATTCTGTGTTGTATCGGAGAATCCTGCTTTTCCCTTTGTGTATGTTGAGACCTACTACTTCTGAGGCTGCTGCCACACTGGTCGTCTTCTCTTGCATTTGTTGTTGGGTGTTCGATAGAATAGCCAGATCATCAGCGAAGTCTAGATCATCCAGCTACATTTTAGCTGTCCATTGTATCCCATGCTTCGACTCAGATGTTGACGTCTTCATGATCCATCCAGTCGATCGCTAGGAGAAAGAGAAAGGGTGAGAGTAAGCAACCTTGCCTGACACCGGTCTTTACCTCGAACGAGTCTGTGAGTTGTCCTCCATGCACGATTTTGCAGTTTAATCCATCATAGGAATTCTGTATGTTATTGACTATCTTCTGAGGCACGCTGTAATGTCGGAGAACCTTCCATATTGTTGTCTCGTTCACGCTATCAAATGCTTTCTCGTAGTCAATGAAGTTGATGTAGAGTGATGAATTTCATTCAATTGATTGTTCCACAATGATCCGTAGAGTCGCGATTTGGTCTGTACACGATCTATCCGTACGGAATCCAGCCTGTCAATCTGGAATTTGAACGTCTACGGTATCCTTCATTCCGTTTAGCAATACCCTGTTGAAGACTTTTCCTGGTATTGAGAGAAGAGCAATGCCCCTGTAGTTATCACACTTGCTGAGATCTCTTTTCTTTGCCATCTTGATCAGGTGTCCTTTTTTCTAGTCTCTTGATACTTGTTCTTCATCCCAAATCTTGCTGAAGAGAATGTGGAGTATCTTTGCAGTTACTACTACATCTGCTTTCAGTGCCTCTGCTGGAATGTTGTCTGGTCCTGCTGCTTAGCCACTCTTGATTTGTCTGATGGCCATGCTGATCTCTTCAATCGTTGGTGGGCCAATATTGATTGGGATGTTCGTGGGTGCTGCTCCGATGTTGGGTGGGTCCAGTGGAGCTGGTCGATTCAAGAGTTATTTGAAGTGTTCTACCCACCTGTTTCGCTGTTCTTCGATGTTGGTGATTATTTTGCCCTCCTTGATTTTCACTGGTCGTTCTGGTTTACGGTAATTTCCAGCGAGTTTCTTCGTTGTGTCATACAATTGTCTCATGTTTCCTTCTCTTTCAGCCTTTTCCGCCGTCGTTGCTAGATCTTCAACATAATTTGCATTTGTCGGTTCTGATGCTCCTCTTCGCTTGCTTGTTCACTTCTGCGTATTCAGCTTGTGACTTGGCTTTCTCTGTTCTTGTTCGGACGGTATTGATTACTTCTATCTTGTTCCTCCTTTCTTGAATCTTATCCAGTGTATCAAGAGTGATCCATTCTTTGTGATGGTGCTTCTTGTGACCGAGGACCTCATGACATGTTGAAGTGATTGCCTCTTTGATCCCTTTCCAGTTGCTCTCCATAGTAGTTCCTTCTCCATTGAGTAGATCATGAAGGGCCTGGGACTTGTTGCTGAGGACTATTATGAATTCGTTGAGTTTTCCAGTATCCCGGCAAAAAAGCCGTATTAAACTTTTGTGCTGTTGTCCGCTCCGTTTCCCAGTGCTTCCTAAGTTTCAGTTTCATCTTGGCGACCAGCAAGTGATGATCTGATGCTATATCAGCTCCTCTCTTGGTTCTCACTTCCTCCATCGTCTTTCTGAACTTTTTGTTTATGCAGATATGGTCGATTTGGTTTTGCGTAGTGTGATCCAGTGAAATCCATGTGGTTTTGTGCATGCTTTTATATGGAAATATGGTGTCGCCTATGACCAGTTTGTTGAAGGCACATAGGTTTGCAACTCTCTCATCGTTGTCGTTCCTTTCTCCCAGTCCATGTCGTCCCACGATGTCTTCATATCCTGTGTTGTCCATTCCAACCTTGGCATTTAGGTCTCCCGTCACAATGATCAAGTCCTTTATTGGGCATTTCTCAACGACTGACAGCCTATCGTAGAATTAATCTTTTATGTTTTCATTGTAATGATTGGTATGCGCATAACATTGGATGATGTTCATTGTAATGCCCTCTTTCTTTGTTTTGAAGGAGGCTTTGATGATCATGGGTCCATGAGATTCCCATCCTATAAGTGCTTTTTGGTTTGTTTGGATAGCATCAATGCAACTTCTTGTGTATGCGGAGCATTTCCTTCTTCATGGCTGGAGTATATAAGTAGCCCTCCTGAAGCTCGTCTATGTTGTCCAACCTGCGTCCAATATATTTCACTAATTCCATGCACCTCCAGGTTGTATCTTTACATTTCTGCAGCAACGCGAATGACTCTCCCAGTCTCCCACATTGTATGGACATTCTATGTACCTAAATTAATGGTTTCTCTGGATTTTAGAAGGGGCATCAGCCTCTTGACTTCCGAAGGAACTAGGTTTTCATCATGAGACGTCATAACTCTTCTAACTCCCAGTGAAGAGTTTAAATGGTTTGAATTATTTTTTATGGTTAGCGTTTTTTAGCGAGTTAGTCTTCTATGGGGTGGGGTCACTAACCGCACGCCCAACCCTCCTCCTCTATTTGGGCTTGGGGTCGGCAGTAGCCCCAGAGGGGCTCTAGACGTAGTTTTACAAATCACTTCTCTTTCCTATAAATAATATGGCTAAGCCAAGCTCAGTCACTGTAAATGCACGAAATAACTTAGATTTACAATAAATTAGATTGATGTAGTGCACATGTATATTATGCTAGGTACAAATAACAAAACAAAGAGTAACAAGCGTAAGTATGATTTTAGTGAGTTGTTATTCATGCATTCACGATTTATCTATCTACGACACCTAACAGCCTTTGTTTTGGTCTAAATAAAGTTTAAGGCTTACTTAAGGCAATCATTTATATTCATTCTTATTGTTCAGTAGTGGAGTCGCTACTACACTACATTCTTTTACCCTCAACAAATTGGTTTGTTTCTAACTTGATCAAGTGGTTAGTTTAGTTTTAGAAAAATGAAATGGTGTTGTTAGAACATGCCTGCCAAAAGACAGGCTTCCACTCGAGAACAACTATATTTTCTCCATGAGTGTCTTCGCCAGCATGTTCTACCAACAAGTGTAAGATATAGACCTCCAATCAACTGCCAATTAGGATGGAGGATAGCCGAGCAAAGTGGAAGAAAAATGGTACACCTAATGATAACGGATGCACACTACAGGATCTGCAAATACCAACACGTCATAGAGGACCAAAAGATAAAGCTACAAAGGATGCTCACATCAGAACATTTGGAAATCGTGACAACAGCCATCGAGATAACATGCAAACGACATAGAGAACAAAGAAGAAACACCTTAAAGAAAAAAACTAATCAAGATCTCTGAACCACCCATGGAAGAAAACACAAACAACTGCGTGATCAATCTGTCAAAACAACCACTAACAAATACGGAAGAACACCTGCTCCAAAAAGGATTAAACTACAATACAAGCGACGCCTCAAAGCTGGAGTTCTTCGCAGCACTAGAGCCATCACTCAAAACTTCCGGAATCAGTAAAGAAACACAACAGGAAATAAGGCAAACTATAGTATCGATAACTCAACAGGTGAAAGAAAACAACCAACTGACTCCACAAGAACAAAAGGCCTTGAAAGAACTCAGAAATAGAAAAGATATTTTCATAATACCAGCGGACAAAGGACGCACCACAGTAATCATGGACAAAGAAGAATACGTCAACAAAGCCGAAGAACTACTCGAAGATAAGAGCACATACAAACTAATGGACACAAATCCCGTCAAAAAATTAGACAACCAAATCTCAAAGACGCCAAAAGAAATAGTGTTGTATTTCACTACCGTCCATGAGTTGGATTTTATATATGTTTTACTAAAATAGTGTTCATTAGGCGTCTGTTATTAGCTCTATATAATAAATTTCATTTTTGAGATGATGGTTTACTCTGTATATGATAATAATGTTGTTGTTTTTTATTCCCAACAGGTATCTGAAGGTCGCTTACGTATTATTCCCAGTTTCCATATTCGTACATGGAATAATTGGCTTAAAGATTGTCATGATTGGTGTATTTCTCGACAATTATGGTGGGGACATCGTATTCCTGCTTATCATGTTTCGATTCGACGTGCTGGAGTAGATAATTTAGAAGTTTTAGATGTAAGTGTTGAATTTTAGTTTTTTTTAATAGTTGAGTTCATGAGTCAATTAAAGCTAGACGACCGTAAAAAACCTAGAAGCACTAAACGGCCGTTTCGTCCTATTATAGGACTCCTCAGTAGAGCGCATCGACGGTCCCGCTCACTGAATTCGAACCCAAGACCTTCGATCTCGCGCGCGAGCGCTTAACCTGAGCTGGCATCTTATGGTGGTAATGTCTAACTTTAACCAACCCATGAACTCAACTGTTAAATTACTACGATCTCCACAAAATCCCTTTTTGACAATTATAATTTCTTTTTTGTGTTCTACATTTTTGAAGGAATTTTTGGCAAAGCTATGATATACTGATCACCTTGGGGTGACTTATCAGCCAATAAGGAGACGCTGCCTAGTTATAAAACAGTTAACAATATAAAGTAATGAAATTACGGTGGAATAACAGCTTCGATCGCTATCATTAACCCTCACTAGTCAAATTATCCCTTGTAGTAAAGAAAAAATGATGAAAAGTTTACATATTATGTATATATATATTAGGAGTTGGGCTTGTGTTTTGAGTTAGGGTTATCACCTCATGGAGTTTTCGTCACAACCTTATAATGCGAAAAGTTTAAGGTTATGTATTAAGAGTTAAACTGGAGTTTGGTTTACAAATTAGGATCAAGGATTTCAACACGAACTGATATCAACTATAATGTAATGCCTTTCCACCTTCCTGTGTTCAAACTTGAGAAACCTAGGTTTGAAATTTAAAGTGAAATAAAGTGAAGGGAGAATATTATCTAACTTCACTAAACACTCTTGATTACGCAATAAATTACATCAAGCACTGTAACATACAATCTGCCACAGGAGCATGTGTATTTTGTAAGTTAGCTAAAGTACCATTTAAAATTGACTTTTTGATTGAGAAATAGATATTTTCATTGATTTAAAGCATTTTAAGGTCCAAATATTCCCAATTTTTACTTGTTTAATCATAACATCCATGTTACATATCACAACACTTTAAACTCCGCTCAAAAATACATTAGATATTACTCTGGATCTGATGGGCTAACTGAAGGCCTTCAATCTATTGTAATTTTATCGAATTGTCATTCTAAACTTTTCATTTATCAATCTTACTTGTTAAACGCATTTTCCAATTACTATTTTTTTTATTTCAACACATAGATAATGGTACAAAGAGGCACCAAATACATGTGCGCCACACAAATCTCATTCGATATGTGTGAGGGTGCCCAGACCGAAGCAGGTGGTTTTCTTAAGGAGCCACTCCCCGAGCCTTTGATCTAATGGTCTGATCCACAAGGCAGTGGAGCATCGTAAGGAGATGCAGTCCCATGGAAGCCGGTGACCAGCAATTGGTTCATACGCCATTTGTTCCCTCAGGATACTGGAGCCCATGTGCACCATTGGTTTGGAATCCGGTTAAAGCGCCGGACATTCGCTTTTCGTCCTCTCATTTTCGTAAACAACACCTCCGCCACGAGAAAACAGTGAGTAGGATTTTGCTGGCATAGGCTGCATATGCGTGGTGTGTGAGAGCATTTCGAGAGGGAGAGCGGACTCTCCCCACTCTCGGCCGTACCAGGGCATTTGGGGGCACCAATTACTATTAGAGTATAATCTGCTTTAATAATTTAAGTAATTCACTAAATTTCAACATAAACACAAAACAGTTGACTATGTTGAACTAATCTGTATAAAATGAGCATTTAGACATCGTAGTTTCACTCAGTGATTTCATGCTGCCCTCCCACAAGAAGGGGTGGGGTTAGAAAAAGTCGACCCTAAAAATGCACACCTCGTCTTATCCCACGGATATCCGTCTCCGGCGGTAAGGTCTCAACAAGTACGGAGCTAATACAAAAATTACTCAGAAAAAGGTCATGTGTGACCGACCTCAAGCAGTTGTCCCTTGAGCACTGCGGTCACGCTCTCAGGTCACTAAGACCACCTCTATTCCAATTTCCTTTTCAGGTACCTCCAGAACAACCCTTCCACGGTGTGGGCAACCGGGAAGTGATAACCGCCCTCATACCTCTACCAGCACTCAAGACTGACTGACAGTAAACCTCCTTATCATATTCTCATTCTTTAAGATATGACGTCAATTTATTCTCGTTTGCATATCCTCACCAATGCTGTTACTAGTGATGTTCAAAATGTAATGAAATTCAAAACTTATTTAGTTAAGATTTATAAAAATACATTAAATGATCAAACCAAGTGTTTGATCAGAGTGTAACTTCATTAAAACATTTGGATTGTTTTTAATAGGAATTAGATTCCATTTTAATTTTCTTTTGGATTTATTGTTGTTTCAGCCTACAGATCATAATTCATGGGTAGTTGGTCATACAATTGAAGAAGCACTTCAAAAAGCCTGTGATAAATTCCATTGTTCACCAGATAACTTAACTTTAAACCAAGATAATGATGTATTAGATACATGGTTCTCTTCACAATTATTTCCATTCTCTGTATTTGGTTGGCCTGAACAAACACCAGATTTAAAAGCTTATTATCCTGGAAGTTTATTAGAAACTGGGCATGATATTATATTTTTCTGGGTTGCACGTATGGTTATGATTGGTTTGAAATTAATGGGACAATTACCATTTCATACTGTCTATTTACATGCTATGGTTCGTGATGCTCATGGCAAAAAAATGAGTAAATCCTTGGGTAATGCAATCGATCCAGTAGATGTCATCAATGGAATATCTTTAGAAGGTACGTTATGATTGTTATTCATCATTGTTTATCTCTCTCTTTCTGTGTATTATGTTAGATATGACTGAGACCTTAATCACGGACGTAGGTTGTATTGTTTTGCATTACGTCAGTTGATAATTTGGTTTGGGATTTTCGAAGACGGAGTATCGGTTTTCGTGTGATTGTATAAAGCGCCTCACTAATAAGTGCTACTCATAACGAAACCTATGAAATGATAGCTTATTGCCTTTCAACCAGTAGGTTGCAGACCCAAATCCTATTTGATCTACCTACCGTATGGTATTACTAGTCGTTACACAAATTAGTGTACCTCAAAACTAGATACTGAATCATGCACTTCTTAGATTACTCCTGTTTAACCAGAGGCTCTCACCTCAATCCCGAATTACTTGACGTAGAAGAGTCACATTTCAAAATGCTTGGTAAAATGTGGACCCGGAACATGATATTGAATATTTGCTAAACGATTGTTCAATGCGAGCATCTCGATTGTGGAGGAAATTAGTCTCAATCTGTTTTTGTGCTGTGTTCAGTTCTCATGGACGATGTCAGTTCTAATCAAGATAGAATACTTGCATTGCCGACCAGTTCTCAATAACACGAAATCTACGTTCGGGGATTTCTGCTACTTTGCCTACAATACCTAAGGCATTGGTCCTACACTCTTTGTTAATCATGTCGTAGAGTAGGTGAACTCCATTATTATTAGGGAGGGCGTGCGTGTAGGCAGTTACCACCCCCTTACTTCCTACACCATGGAGGAATATTACTTTTTGAAGGACTTAAAACGAAGATTGAGTTAGTAGGTGTCATGAAAACCTAAGAAATCGACCATTGCCTATGACCAATCACGCATACCTCTGTATCGGAAATTTTTAAGGCCAATCTTGTAAAAGTCCTAATTGAAAAAAGACATCATCACTCAATATTCATGCAAAATACCATTCTGCTATCATACCCGCATGTACAGTTGAAAATGTAACTTCTTCTTTTAGACTTTAGATTTACCACTTTTGATCCTACCACTCTCCATCCAAATTTGTTTGGCATATTAAACATCCTTTTAGAAATAATTATTTCAATGAGCATAGCTTGACTTAGTCATCACAATGGATAGACAAAGTTTATCACCAAATCAAAATAACAGTCACAATTGGTTATTACTGCTTGAGCTGCTAGAGGTACAGTGGTTTTGAATGCTGTTAGAGGTATGAGGGCGGTTATCACTTCCCGGTTGCCCACACCGTGGAAGAGTTCTTCTAGAAATATCTGAAAAGGAAATTGGAATAGAGGTGGTCTTAGTGACCTGAGAGCGTGACCGCAGTGCTCAAGGGACAACTGCTCGAGGTCGGTCACACACGACCTATTTATGAGTAATTTTCCTGTTAGTTCCGTACTTGTTGAGACCTTACCACCGGAGACGGATATTTGTGGGATAAGGCGAAGTGTGCATTTTAGGGTCGACCTTTTTTAACCCCACCTCTCCTTGTGGGAAGGCAGCATAGCTGTCATGCTGGTTGTCTGAAGGAAACACCTTACTGCTATCACCTCTGTACAGTCAGCAGTACGACTTCGCCTTCGGACCTTAGGTTTTCTGCTTTTGGTCTTACCGCTCTTCAACCGACCTGTCTGACATGGTAGGACCTTGAGAAACGGTTGTTCCATCCAGTATAGCTTGGTTGTTTCATGAAGATAGGCGAGCCGGACCATCACGTTAAGGTAGCAACAACGGTCGGGACTCCTTGAGCTAAAACTGTTTGATTTCAAACTCTTCATACTGTTTCTAGCATCATATCATTATTGTTTTTCATCGATTTAATTAAGAATTGAGAACTAAAATTACTATCGAAATCATCCAATAATAATTATTGTTATAAAAAACATTCAATATTCATTTCTATACTATTCAATTATGACTGAGTAAGTTTTGTTTGATTATCAAACGTTTCATTGAGAGTCTACAAGAACAATCGATCATAACAACACGGCTGCATATTTCGAAATTCTATATTTTGTAATCGGATCACCATAAACAATCGCATTTTTCATTTCTGACGATTTATTTTTTACTGTTGAAATCTAAAATGATGATGTGTAGGAGGTTCTAGAATGTTTTGCTGATGAATAATGAATGAAATTTCTTCTCATATCAATTACGAATACTCACAATGTGTCAGTCAGTTAGTCAGTAACAACGTAGAACTTCGTACGTACGTACATCAGTTCGAGTTGCCATACCACATTAGCATACAGATACAATTGTCAATTCAAATCCCGTAGTGGTAGAAGTGGTAAGAGTACAAGCAGTAATCGGAAAGATTAAGGTTTGAAGATGTTATTGAAGGAGTATAATCCAGTGAAATAAATTTGGAAAAAGAAAAAAACACGGGACATGAAGAGTTCAGAAGATCAGAATTTGGGAGAACAGAAAGAGTGGATGCACCTGCGCCATTGCAAACGATTTTGAGCCATATCATTCAAGGTCTTTAACCATAGGTTGCTATCATCTCGCGGTCCCCAACCAGGTAGTCTACACCTACCAACATGGCTCAGTCCATTTGTCAATTACTTCATGGACTTGTGCCATGTATTGGTCCGGCCGCCTCCAGCTTACTTCCAAGATACCCCTACACCATATAACGTCGGTCATTCGGTGGTCGGGCATACGTAACACATGTCCCTGCCACCTCAACTGAGGTAACTAATAGTTATCATCAACTTATTGTTTTGTTCTCATTAACTAATAAAATTGGTTACTTTTTGTTTGACATAGATTTACAAAAACAATTAGAACAAGGTAATCTTGATCCGAACGAATTAACACGTGCTCGTCAAGCTCAAGCAAAAGATTTTCCTAAAGGTATTCCTGAATGTGGAACTGACGCTCTACGATTTGCTTTATGCGCTTATACAGCTCAAGGACGAAATATCAATTTGGATATAATGCGTGTACAAGGCTATCGATTTTTCTGTAATAAACTATGGAATGCTGTTCGGTATGTATATCCCATTATGAATAAGGATTTGAATTGTCTAGTTGTTGATATTCATAACCAGATATTCTTATAAGCGTTGGTTGATATATGTGTGTATGCTGTGCAGATTTCTTCAGTTCAACCGTTCCTTTTTCATACTCTTTTTAAATAGATGATTTGTGGTTAACAGTAAAATCCATCGTATCCACCTTCCCCAGCTGGATGTACGTGTCTTCCAATGTTTTTGTATCTATGTTTCACTGCTAGCCACAATTCATCTATCCTAAAGAATATTTTATTTTCTAAATAAACAGTTGGATACAGATGGGAAAACGTTCAAGTTTACTTTTGGTTAGTGTTATAGGTGAAAAGCTTGAAAGCTAATTCTTGTTAGGAGCATTCAATAATCCATCAAAGGTATCTTCAGAAGCTGGAAAAAATTCTCAAACTATTTTGTACAATCAGCGTTCGTTAGAAATCCTCATGACGAGTTTAGGAATCAATGGATTGACTGATTGTTAATATTATTACCAGTTTAAGCATGTTTTCTAAAATTAGCTCTTGATTACAATACTATAAGTGCCCTTGTTCTCCGCATATAAGCTAACCATAGAACTAAAGTTCTTTCTATACTTCCTGAGTATTGTTTTTCTTATCAGAAGGCTTTTGTGGATATTATAGTGATTTCAATAGTTGAGTTCATGAGTCAATTGAAGCTAGACCACTATGGAAAACCTGGAAGCCTTGGACGGCCGTTTCGTCCTATTGTGGGACTCCTCAGCAGTGCTTATTGATTAATCTACTATTCTATTTCTTTTGATTTCATTATATCGCATTCGTCTTGATTTTTTATTCATAGTGGTTTGCCCTGATATAAATTTATCCGGCAGTGATTGTATACGCGTGGACATATGAGATCATTTCGAGACAAAGAACAAAATCTCCACACCATCGACCGTACCAGAGCATTGGAGGCGGGAACTCTTTTTTGACTCCTTATTCTTAAAACCTAACCTTCTGCGTTATAGTTGATATCAGTTGGTAATGAAAATGAGATTTGGAAAACTCTGGTTCCAAACCCAAGGTGCAAATGGGATCCTGAGTGAACAAATGGCGTATGAACCTATTGTTGGTCACCGGCTAACATAGGACTGTGTCTCCTGATGTTGCTCCACTGTTTTGTGGATCCAGACCTTTAAGTCGAAGGCTCCGAGTGTGATCCCCTAACAAAACCACCTGCTTTGGTTTGGGCACCTGGGCAGTATCTTAACCATCGCACTAATCTAATGACGAAGTGTGGCACCTATGTATTCGGTGCCCCTTTGTATTTGTATACTAATACGGTGTATTTGCATCGAAACTATTATCCGACCGTAATTTTCTTTTGTCTCTATTCATATTTAATTCTTTTCTTTTCTTTCTTTTGATTTAATTTCAAGTTATGCGCTATTTCATTGTTTACATAAAGAATTTATTCCACCAGATATGTCTGATTTAAATAGTCTATTCAAACAATTCATACAACATAGTTTATTATCTGGTACAGATAGATGGATTCTATCAAGATTAGCTTATGCTGTCATTCAATGTAATACAGGATTTACAGAATTTCAATTTCCTATAGCTACTACTGCTTGTTATCATTTTTGGTTATATGAATTATGTGATGTTTATTTGGTAAGTTTGTTTGTTTGTTTGTTTCTTTTTCCCCTCTCTCTCTCCCTCTTGTTTGTTCAAAGTTTTAATTTAATCAGATTAAACTGGTGTAATTTTCATGTAAATGATTACTATTAGGGTTATAATGCATTTACAATACTATAATACAAATATTGTTATATGCGTAACCCTCCGAATGCCCTAGTATGGCCGAGAGTGGGGTGGACCCGCACTCCCTCTCGAAATGCTCTCACACACCACGCATATGCAGCCTATGCCAGCAAAATCCTACTCACTGTTTTCTCGTGGCGGAGGTGTTGTTTACGAAAATGAGAGGACGAAAAGCGAATGTCCGGCGCTTTAACCGGATTCCAAACCAATGGTGCACATGGGCTCCAGTATCCTGAGGGAACAAATGGCGTATGAACCAATCGTTGGTCACCGGCTATCATGGGCATGCATCTCCTTACGATGCTCCACTGCTTTGTAGATCATACCTTCAGGTCGAAAGCTCTGGGTGAGGTCCCCTAAGAAAACCAACTGCTTCGGTTTGGGCACCCGGGTAGTATCACAGCCCTCATACATATCAAAATGAGATCTGTGTGGCGCATATGTATTTGGTGCCTCCTTGTACCAATGTTTATGTGTTTAAATAAATAATAAATAGAAAAAACTACTTATTAACATAACTGACTAGGACATGTGTTTCCCATGGTCAACTACCGTTCACTCTGATGTGTAATATTGTGTTGCGTAAGAATAGATTGGAAGAAAGGTACGCATAACTAAATCAATATGCAGTATATATATTGGTGCTTCTTTGTACCAGGGTTTCTGTTTCAATAAATAAATTATCCCCGAAGAGGTGTCGATTTCGAGCTAGCTGATACTTGCTAACAAAGTTATATCTGTCAGAAAGTTCCTATACCTTTTGTTAACTTCAATGTAATTGAACAATAATACGTACTTATAAGAATTTTTACCCGATTTAACTTTGTCTATCTTCTGTCGACTAATCACATTACAATATGGAAACCAAATGTTGAATACGAGTTGCGTTTAAGACAGAGGTTTATTTTAGACACTCATTTAAACAGGCAAAGTGGAAGAGATAGTATGGAAATTGGGTAGATACAGATAGGCGTAGCTGTTATAAAAACCTACCCAGTAAATTATGGGCGACTTAGTCTTTATATAAAGTGAATAATATATAAATAATAGATAATCATCAATTAGAGTATACATGGACAGATTTATGTAAGGCGAGCGCAACTACAAAAATGTTCAAAGTTAATAGCATATAAACTTACACATTGATGTGATCCAATGTTGAAGTTTATCCTTTGAAACATTCACAAATGATCTAACTCAGCATCCGAAGATCAGAAAAAAGTCACATAATAGTTTCTATCAATCTACCGTTATTATCATTTGTTTTTTATCCGTATGGGGTTATGGAGATTGTTGGGTTTTTGATTAAGATCATGAGTCGATCAATATTAGACATCACTATTGAAAACGTGGAAGCACTGGATGACTGTTTCGTTCTAGTATGACACTCCTCAGCATTGTGCATTCCAAATCCCATATATGGGATTCAAACTCAGGATCTTTGATCTTACGCGCGAACTTTTAACCTCTAGACCACTGATCTATCATTTTAAATGTTGTTCATGTTTAACTTCAACCAATTTATGAAATTGCACAATCATTTATTATCTAAGGTAGATACCTGTCTCTATCTGATTTTCCATTAACCTGGTTTGTTAGTTTTGTTTTAGTTTCAACATTTTGATAACATAAAAGTAATATTCGTGGATTGGTTGAAGTTAGACATTAACACCGTTGGATGCCGGCTCAGTGGTCTAGTTGATTAAGCGCCTGGCGCGAGACTGATAAGTCCTGGGTCCGAATTTCGTGGGATGTGGGATCGTGGATGCGCACTGTTGAGGAGAATTATACTAGGACAAAACGGCCGTCCAGTGCTTCCAGGTTTTCCATGGTGGTCTAACTTCAATTAACTCATGATTTCAATCAGTGTAATTTCTAAAATCTCCACAAAACCCCTTCTGATAATATTCCTATTCATCAAATATATTTGTTATTCACCTTTTCCCATTTTCCACTTTTTTGTATATACTCCATTTATAGGAATATACCAAACCTATTATTAGATTAAAACAGAATAATTCAAAATTGTCTAATATGGAAATGGAACGTATTCAATTAGTTTGTCAAATCCTTTATGTTTGTTTCAATTGTGGTCTACGTTTATTACATCCATTTATGCCATTTATTACAGAAGAATTATATCAACGTTTATTAACTAGAAATAGTCCTAATAATAATAATACTGTAAATAGTATGGATAGTCTATGCGTGAAATCCTATCCTAAACTCAGTGATGTATGTCTACTTAATTATTTATTATTCATGTATTTATGTATGTTTATGATTAATTTTCATTTTACATTTACATAACCAATTTATGTATAGTATACTACAATATGCCCCTTAAATGCCCTGGTACGGTCGAGAGTGGGGAGAGTCCGCTCTCCCTCTCGAAATGCTCTCACATGGCCACGCATATATAGCCTCTGCCAGGGATGTCCTACTTATTGCCTTCTCGCGGCAATCCGCACAGGATACACATACGTTAACATGAGACTGATCAATTGTCCGGCGCTTTAATCGGGTTGGTGGACACGGAGAGTTCATCTAGGGGAGTTGGAAAACCCTCATTCCAAACCAATGGTTCACATGGGCTCCAGCACCCTGAGGGAACAAATAGCGTATGAACCAATCGTTGGTCACCGGCTACCATGGGACTGCATCTCTTTATGATGCTCCACTCCCTTGTGGATCATACCTTCAGGTCGAAAGCTCTGTGTGAAGTCCCCTAAGAAAACCACCTGCTTCGGTTTGGGCACCCGGGTAGTATCACAGCCCTCACACATATCGAATGAAATCTGTGTGGCGCATATGTATTTGGTGTCTCCGTGTACCAATATCCATGTGTTAAAATAAATAATAAATAATATAGTACAGTATAACCGTTAATCAATCATTACTATTGTCTAATATGTACATATAACCATTACACTTATTCATTAATTTTGAATATATAGTTGATTTGTTTGAAATAGTCATTAGGAAACTGTGCACCTTAGTTACTCACTAGTTGGTACTTGATAATTCAGTCACACTGTATACCTGCAATCTTAGATGAACTGATGAATCTAAACTTGGACCACTTAGATTCACGTTCTAAGAAGTTACTACTTAGTTATTCAAGCTGTAACTTGATCTTCCGTAAGACTGAGTTATTTACAGTTAGTTCGTCATTGAATGGTACATACCACTGTCTTATTTACTGAATTGTTTTTAGTGCTACTGATTGAATTCTGTGAATCAAGTTGTTATAAGCTTGCTAGTCTGAGTGACTCGACATGGATACACAATGTTTAGATGTTACGTGGTTGGAGGTAATTAATTGAAAACTCTGAACTTAAACTTCGTTCTAGTTGACATTCGTCAGAAATAAGAATTACCTATAATCTTTCAGGTCCCAACCAGGAAGTTGTGATTAACCGACAGATTTCTTTCATACTTCAGCACTATATTATAAACTAATCACATCTCCACTTTTTCCAGACAATAGTTTGATTTTTAGGTTTTGTTTGGGGGACTTTTGAAAGACTCTAATTGGCTTAAAGTAGTATTCTATGTTCTCTCAAATAGTATCACTTTTATTGCTGCTGCTACTACTACTAATTCTGTTTATGCAGTCATATAATCCTAATATATCATATATGTGTATTAGGTTACGTTAGGTGTCAGGAAACTTCTTTTCACTTAATTAACAGGTTCATCAGTTGGATATACTTGAATCAAATCACTGATATCAACACCGTATATTCATTATCTGGCAAACAAGGAATAGGCATATCCATCTGTATTTAATATGTGAGATGACTCTTACATAAAACTGATTTCACTATGAATTCATCGCTTTTTATATTGCATAATAATATACTTTAGTTCTAGTCTATATCATAAATCAGATCGAAAAATTGAATTCAGTGTATCATATGATCAAGTATGGTGATTAATCGATCTAATTAGTATCTATGGGGTAGGTTTCTAAACGCAAAACTGCCAGTTTTTTTCTTCTATCATAACTCACTAAATCAGCGATTTAGTTTTAGAGATTTCTATAAATGATTGATTATAATTTGTGACATGGCTCAGAATCAACCACATTGATGTAGGTGTATACACTCTCTGTCTTCTTTTAAACTATGAGATTAAATTCGCTTCATATCTTTCTTTCGACGAACTAATTCTTTCTTCCAGTACTATATCCTTATATATAATCTTTCTTTCCTGACCGTAACTGCTACCTTGACGCGGTGGTCGGGCTTGCCTATCGTGATGACTCAACCGAGCTATATTGGCTGGAACATATGTTCCTGTAGGTGTGGACTACTTGGTTGGGATTCGCGAGACGATATCAACCTATGGTTAAAGACCTTGAATGATATGACTCAAAATCGTTTGCAGTGGCGCAGGTGCATCTACTCTTTGTGTTCTAATTTTCTGAATTCTTCATGTCCCTTGTTTTTTTCTTTTTCCAAATTTATTTCACTGGATTATACTCACTGAATAACATCTTCAAACCTTAATCTTTCCGATTACTGCTTATACTCTTACCGCCTCTACCACTACGGGATTTGAATCAACAATTGTATCTGTATGCTAATGTGGTATGGCAACTCGAACTAATTTACGCACGTACGTACGAAGTTCTACGTTGTTACTGACTGGCAATCTTTCTTTTATATATTACTACCATTGAACTAACTACCTCTATGAGTCCGCAGTTCATCTTGTTGTGCTAATGCAGTATGGCAACTTAGACTGATGCACATATGTGCCTGATTCTACGTTGTAACTGACTGACTGATTGGCTGTAAAATTATTTGATCGAGTTAAAGAGTGAAAGATTTTTTGATTGTATTATATTGTTTGTTTTTGTTTCTTTGTTATCATTGTTGATACTCTTATTATCAGGTAAATATATTACATGATGTAAATGGAGTTGAAACAGATTTTCATCTTGTACTGAATATTATTCATCGTATACGTGGACTTATTTCAGCTTGTCATATACCAATATCACTTGCAAATCGTCAACCTTTAAATGTTCAATTAATTGCATCTGAAACTATATTATCTACTCTTATTAATGGACAATATGTAACTGATGTAATTGAACCATTAGGTCGATGTCGTGTTATACAAATGGTTTCTGATCGTAAAAATGGTAAGTGTTGTGATTATTTATTTATTTGGGCCCATTAACATTGATACAAGAGGGGGCACCAAATACATATATGCCACACAATAAAAATGAGGCCAGAAGGTATTATCATTGATTTATGTGAGGGCTGTGATACGGCCTGGATACCCAAACCGAAGCAGGTGGTTTTCTTAGGGGGCTAAAACTCTAGCCTCTGACTTAGGGATCTAATTTATAAGGAAGTGGAGCAATGTTAGGAGATACACTTCCATAGTAGTCGTTGACCAACAATGGGTTCATACGCCATTTGTTCACTCAGGATCCTGGAACCCATGTGAACTAATGGTTTGGAATCTGGCTTTTCCAACTCCTCTAGGTAAACCCTCTGTCCACCATCCCAGTTAAAGCGTCGGAAATTCACTTTTCGTCCTCACAATTTCGTGAACAACACCCACTTTGAGAGAAGGCAGTGAGTAGGACTTCTCTGGTAGTGACTGTATACACGTGGCCATGTAAGAACATTTCGAGAGGGAGAGATGAACCTCCCTACCCTTGGCCGTACTAGGGCATTTGGGTGTATGTCAGTTTTGATTGTTCAGTATTTATTTTTTTTGTTTTCCGACTTGATGTTTGATTACAATTATAATTTCCATATTTTTTTCTTAGTTAACACTTCTGGTTGTGTTAGTGGAACAGTTTCAGCAAGTGATATTTTATGGTCCAACGAAGAGTCACCTGTTAATACAGTTCCCGAAGACAATGACGATGATGATGCTAATAACTTAAATGGTGGAAATCTATGTTCCGATGTTCAATCAAATTCTGTGTTTGTTAACAAAAATCCATCATCAATAATTCCAGCAACTTGTCAAATATTTCTACATGTCGCTGGATTAATTGATGTATCATTAGAACAGAAACGATGTCAAGATCGTTTAGTGGAATTGAAAGATTCCATTGAAAGTTTAGAGAAAAAACGTCAGCATCCAACGTATTCTGAGAAAGTACCAATGAAAACTCAATTGATGGATACGAAAAAAGTGATTTCGCTTTTTAAGTTATTAGTGATTTTTTATGAAAATTGTATTAATTTTCTGTATAATTCTTTGATTTACATTGAATGTTTATTTTTTATTTGTTTATTTGAACACACAAATACAGGTACAAGGGGGCATCGGATACATATGCGCCACACAGATCTCATTTGATATGTGTGAGGGCTATGATACTGCCCGGGTGCCCAAACCGAAACAGGTGGTTTTCTTAAGGGGCCACACCCCGAGCCTTCAACCTGAAGGTTTAATCCACAAGGCAGTGGAGCATCGTAAGGAGATGCAGTCCCATGGTAGCCGGTGACCAACGATTGGTTCATATGCCATTTGTTCCCTCAGGGTGCTGGAGCCCATGTGCACCATTGGTTTGGAATGAGGGTTTTTCAACTCCCCTGTGTGGACTCTCCATGTCCACCAACCCGGTTAGAGCGCCGAACATTCGCTTTTCGTCCTCTCAATTTCTTAAACAACACCCCCGCCATGAGAAGGTATTGAGTAGGACTTCCCTGACAGAGGCTATATACACGTGACCATGTGAGAGCATTTGGAGAGGGAGAGCTGACTCTCCTCATTCTCGGCCGTACCAAGGCATTTGGGGGCACATTGAATGTAACATGGCATAGATCTGTCTTACTTGTACACTGATGCTTAGAATAAATCGTCTTCAGTATACCAGACTATATAACTGATATCTGTGTGATAGTTGCAAGCAACAGTGAAAGTGATTAGGTGATGTGACTAAAAGTTTTTTTACAATCATTCATAGTCAACGTGTAGGATTTTGCACAAACTATATATTAGTCCAAGTTACAACATCATATCAATATAGACAGGCAAAATTAACAAGAATAATGACAAAGTAAAAGCTCCTAAATAACTAGGTTCGGCCGATGGTGGGAATATTACACTTTCCTTCTTTAAATGCTCTCACATGGTCACGTGTATATAGCCGCTGTCAGGGAAATCCTACTCACTGCCTTCTCGGGGCGAGGGTATTTTTTACGGAATTGACATGAAGAAAAGCGGATATCTGGCGCTTTAACCAAATTAGTGAATACGGAGAATTCACCTAGAAGAGTTGGAACTATGGTTGCATGGTATAAGTAGTACTATCCAAAGTTATCAGTGGATCACTATGTAGCATTCTAGCTTTGGTTAATTGCACTGCTAAAAGATCATAAACCAAAACCGAAATAGCTCTTCATTATTGTTTATCTTTGTTTTTAATTGTTCATTAGGTGGTGGTATCCATTTGTGATTGTTTATTAGTATAAAGTGTTGGAATTTGTTAATCAATCACTAGAAAGTCATAAAATCTTAGATTTCATCCTAAATGAGGTCATGAATGTTTATTCTTGTTGAGAAATCATATACTAAGACACAACAAACTTTCAGTGTTTCTTCATTATTTTATTTTATTTAAACACATAAATATTGATTCAAGGGAGCACCAGATATATATGGGCTACACAAAACAATGAGAATGAGAAGGGAAAAAAATAAGGTAAGGTGCGTATGAGAAAAAAAAGAGCGAACAATAACGACCACAAATTAGTGTATGATAGTGAAATAACGATAGTAATAATAATTGGGGGAACGGAAAGGTACAACCAGAAGAATTCTTTCAGTTGAGGAAGTTACAACCACTTTTTATGAGGAAAGTAAAGGAAGGTTACAGCAGGATCGCCACTGACTTCTATTCTGAGCCATATCTGGTAACGTCTCTAGCCACTGTGTTGCATCATCTCTAGGACCCCAGCCAGGGAGTTGTAGAGGAACATTAGGGGCTGGTCCTGTACAGCTTTCTTTCACACCACGACACCATGTCATACACTGATCACCTCTCCTCTTTTTCCAACCAGTCCCAGCGTTGCCAGTGTTTTTTTTTAATTTTAAATAATTGTTTAATTGAACTCACTCTTTAGTGTAAAACGACAATTCGTCATACTTATATGCTTGTTATAACTAATTATTTAATCGAAACTAGTTCATTTCCACATAGAATTATAATTTAAAATGAATTCTTGAAATTCCTATTTGTATTGGTTTATGATATTTGAATTTCGAGGCTACTATCCTCTGAGTAGATCAGTAAGTATTATGATGGAGTTTTGTTCTCTGAGGTGGTTAGTTTGATCATGGAGCTTTCATCATTCATCTGAACGACATCATCAACACTTCATTTCTACCTGAAGCTTCACGACCAAACCAACCAGCTCAGAGAACAAAATTCCATGAAAATCATCCACATGAGCTATAAATCTTCCCTCAACATCAGTAAGTATTTTATGTTGTGACGGGCGGTGTCCAAAATCTGATACTGATACATGGTATACTATGCGCTAACCCCCCCCCCAAACTGATTACTTGAACAAGAACACAAGATTAAGCGAGGAAGCGTATTGGACTACCGAATAAAATGCACAAATAATCATTCGTATATATAGACCACTCTAATCTTTAGGAAATTGATCCATTCCCTAGCCAATGAAATGCACTTGGCCTTTATGTCACTTCTGATTGCCATCGATTGACCTTTTCATTAGGCTACTTCTGATTAGCCCTCCATATCATTGTACCTTTGTACACTATAGATCCTACCGTGTATTATAAGTATTTTGGACCGTTAACAATTAACTATCAACTACTAGCTTGTAAACTGGAATTTCTATGTCTCTAAATTCACTTCTATGTTTAACTACCTTGTTGAAGTTAGACATTAACACCGTTGGATGCGGGCTCAGTGGTCTAGTGGTTAAGTGCTCGCGCGCGAAACCAGCAGGTCCTGGGTTCGAATCTCGCAGGGGGCGAGGTCGTAGACGCGCGCTGCTGAGGAGTCCCACAATAGGATGAAACGGCCGCCCAGTGCTTCCAGGTTTTCCATGGTGGTCTAGTTTCAATTGACTCATGATTTTAATCTGAAATTTCTAAAATCTCCACAAAAAACCCATCTCATATTAACTACCTTTTATCAAATCAATCTGACGTAGTTATATCATAGGAAAAGTATAACTTACATTTCTTTAATGTCTCTTGGAGATAGAGTTCTGTGTGCTTTGTGATTTGTTTCCGGTTTATTTATTGTCTTATTCTATAGTTATATGAATTAAATATAGAATTAGAAGGATTAAATGAAGTTATGAACAATTTAAAAGATATTAAACAAATCAATACAAATGATTCTTCAATGACACTTGGTGAAATCCTTTTAGATGCTTTATGTAACTATCTTAATGTACAAGAAAATTCATCAATAATACCATCGAATCTATTTGATCTTGAAGCGAAAATTGACAGTATTCTAACCAATGAATTAAAAGGAGGCGATCAAGTAATGTGTTTTCTTATTGTTTTTTTTTCCACAATTCAATGTATGCTTATTGATTATTTGTAATGTTTCTTTTGCCCTGAAATCTTAACACATACCGCCTATATTTAGATAGTCGGTAATATTTTACCAGGATTTCAGTTAGCTAGCATTTTCTTACTGCGCTTACTTATGTCTATTACTACTTGTAGAGAGTATAGAATGTTGACCACCAATCTACAACCAATTATGTTCTTGGTTCTCCTTTCCAGTCGTTTCCAAATCCTATTTATTGTTTTGATGTCTGCCTCCAATTCTCAGTGCAATGTGTTCGTTGGTTTTCCTCTATTCCTTTTGCTATGACGATACTGAATTATGACTTGTCTCGTGTTGCAGTTCGATGATTTCCGCAATGAATATCTTTTCTTGATTTCCTCTTCAACTGTTAGCTGGTTTGTTCCCTGTGACGGTAGGCTGTTGCTGACGGTATCCGGCCAACGAATCTGAAGTATCTTGCATGGCTAGTCGTTTATAGATACCTGTACCTTTTTGATTATGGTTGTGGTAGTTCTCCAAATTTCAGCTCCATACAATGGAAAACTATTTAGAATTGTCTTGACATTTGTATTGAAAATTTTGCCGTTGGCTGACAGATAGTTGTTTTAATCTCCAAGTGTTCTAGAATTGTGGAAATTTTGTCCTTGCTTTGGCGATCCGTACGTTCGCATCTGCATCAGATCCTCACTGTTTATCAATGATACTATCCAGATACGTAAAAGTGTACACCTCTCCCAGAGCTTCTCCATCAAATGTGATTTGGTCGTTATTCAGTGTGTTGTATTTTAAAATATTGTTCTTTCTCTTGTGAACGTTGAGGCATAGTGCTGTACAGGCTGCTGTCAACTATTTCTTTAAAACCGTGGCCTAATGGTCAAAGATATTCAGTTTTGCAACAAATATGTCACAGACTCATGCCTTTTATTGGGACAGCATTATCAGTAGTATCTTTTAAGCGAAAATAAATTCGTGTCTCATAACCAAGTACGTCACTTTATACTTGTGATTGGAAGTGAGTGAAGTAGAAATCAATATCATAATTCTTTTGTCAGTAAGGTAAACATTTTCCCAATCCAGTTTAGGATGTATCCTGCAACATTATCGAAACAATCTTATTGTGGACAATCCTATTTTGTTATTAAACCCAATCAGCATAAACCGTTGAATCAGTTTTTCATCGTAATTTTATGTTGTTTTAAAAATGTGTATATGAACAATCGTATTTATTCTATATAAATAATTAGATTCAATCATAGATCAGGCGTTTGTCTTCTGATATTTCATCATTGAGATGTAAGGAATATGGATACAACTGAAAATGACATTGGAGAGAGGAGGTTATTTATATCTTTCTTGCTCCTGTTACTCCTCGTTCAGGAGCATAGACCACCCACTAGCACTCTCTATCCAGCAGTGTCTTGGGCATCCTTCCCAGCCCTTTCCAGTTGCTGCTATTCATCCTTTTCATGTCTGCTTCCAATTCTCGACGCAGTGTGTTCTTTGGTATTCCTCTATTCCGCTTCCCTTCAGGCTTCCAGGTCAGGGCTTGCCTCATGATGGAGTTTGGTGATTTCCGTAATGTGTGTCATATCAATTTCCATCGCCTTTTCCTAATTTTCTCTTCAATTAGAAGCTGGTTTGTCATCTCCCACAGAAGGCTGTTACTGATGGTATCCGAACAATGGATATTGAGTATCTTGCGTAGACAACTATTTATAAATACTTGTACCTTATTGATGATGGTTGTAGTAGTTGTGAAAGTTTCAGCTCCGTACAGTAAAACTGTCTTTACGTTTGCATTGAAGATTCTGACTTTGATATTGGGTGAAAGTTGTTTTGAGTTCCATATGTTCTTTATTTATATCTACCTTTAGATAGTTTGACAAACATTTCGGTATTGCACAAGGAAACCCCCAAGTATTTTAATGACTAAAAATGTTGACAGTTTTCTATATCTTTTCTAGCTTGTGTGATCACTTTTTTTACAGTTAGTAGCTAGTTGATAAACTTTCGTTATATCAGAACTAGGATTTAGGACCCCAGAATAGAGAATTAGATTAACACTAGACAATACTTTATTCAATACAATTACAAACAGTCAATCTCAGTGATTCCAGAGTAGAAATGATCAATGACAGGAAAAGTAATCACACATTTAGTAGTCTGTGGTTGTTTGTCCACGCTCAACGACCGATCGTACTATACTCCTGTAGTCAACGAGAACACAAATGCGGGCAATCAAATGTATTGGAATACATTTTATTGAAATCTGAGAACCATACAGTAAATACTTCATTTGAAAAATGTCAATCAATCGTCTCAGATTTCATTGTCTCTTCGTTTCCACATCAGTCATTCTCTATTCTCGTTCTCTTTTCTTCAATCTTCTGCCACCAGACATTTCACTTTCGGTTAATGATACATACTACTTATATCTATTGACATCAGTAACACACACCAAACTCCATTGATCAAATCAAGAGATATCTGTCCGTTCATCTTTAGTATAATAATGTACCTCTGCGTTTCTGTTTTGTAATATCATGTATCTTGTTCCTTATAAAAAAGGAAACCAAATATTAGTCATCAATGTATGTCCCGACCGTTGTTGCTACCTTGGCGTGGCGGTCGGGCTCGCCTATCGTGATGAACCAGTCGAACTATGCTGGCTAGGACAACTGTTTCTGAAGGTCCTACCATGCGGGACATGTCGGTTGAAGAGCGGTAGTACTAAAAGCAACAAACCCAAGGTCCGAAGGCGAAGTCATACTGTTGACTGTACAGAGGTGTGACAGCAGTAAGGTGTTTCCTTCAGACAACCAGCATATTTATTTATTTTAACACATAGATATTGGTACAAGGAGGCACCAAATACATATGCGCCACACAGATCTCATTCGATATGTGTGAGGGCTGTGATACTGCCTGGATACCCCTAGCTTTCGACCTGAAGATCTGATCCACAAGGCAGTGGAGCATTGTAAGCAGATGCAGTCCCATGGAAGCCGGTGACAAACAAGTGGTTCATACGCCATTTGTTCCCGCAGGATACTGGAGCCCATGTGCACCAGCATAACAGTGATGCTGCCTTCCCACAAGGAGGAGTAGGGTTAGAAAAGGTCGACCCTAAAATGCACACCTCGCCTTATCCCACAAATATCCGTCTCCGGTGGTAAGGTCTCAACAAGTACGGAGCTAACAGGAAAATTACTCATAAATATGTCGTGTGTGACCGACCTCGAGCAGTTGTCCCTTGAGCACTGCGGTCACGCTCTCATGTCACTAAGACCAACTCTAATCCAATTTCCTTTTCAGGTACCTCCAGAAGACTGACTAACATCAGTGTGTGTGTGTGTGTGCAAGTGCATGTGCGTATGTAATCAATTATCTTTATTGACCTAAGTTATTAATGTATACATTCTATTCAATTGATCATGTATTTAATATACTGTATATTGTTCTTTCTTTTTTTTTTAAATATATCACATATACATATATGTAGCTGTTACAATATTGTAAAATTAAACAATGGTTGTCATGGAGTATAAAACTATTATCATTCAATAATAAAATTGATTCAAAACAATATTCAATTTATAGAGAAATGGTTGAAAATTATTTAACTTATTATAAATCATACTATTTAACTGGTACAAATTATCCAACAATTGCTGATATCTCTGTTGCATATACATTAACACAATATATAGATTATAATGAATGGATTAATTTAAATAATAATAAACAATATGTTGTTATATGGTTTGACAAATTGAGAAATTATTTCAATCAATCAAATAAAGTGAGTTGTTTGTTTATTTATTTTATTTCAATACATAAATATTGGTAAGATAAAGAGGGGCGGGACACCGAATACAGATGCGCTACACAAGTCACTTGATTTGTGTGTAGGCTATGATTACTGACTGATTACATTTCAGTCCTACAGGAGGTCAGTCGCGGCCCAGATAGCCCAGTGGTAACGTCTCTGACTGTGAAGATGAGTGACACGGGATTGAATCCGCCAGGGAGCACCAGTTCCCTTAAGATTACAGGTACACCTTGCTGACGAGTGCCAAGTAGCACGAAACCTGGGTCCATGGTTTCCTGTTGACTACCTCCAACCACCATCTAATCTCAATATATAGTGCACGCAGTGTCGAGTCACCTAGACTGGTGGCCACATTGCAACATGGTCGATAGCATTCGATCTGCACTAAATAAGGACTAGACACGCATGACATTGATCACCACCCAGTGATCAATCAATTGTGATATGATGCTGACCGGATGACCACACCCCAAGCTTTTGACCTAACGGTCTGGATCCACAAGGAAGTGGAGCAACTTTAGGAGATTCAATCCCATGGCAAACGGTAATCAATAATTGGTCCATACGCCATTTGTTCATTCAAGATCCTGAAACGAATGTGCACGATTGGTTTGAAATCAGTGTTTTTCAACTGCTCCTAGGTAGATCCTCCATATCCACCAATCCAGTTAAAGTACCGGATATTCGCTTTTCGTCCTCTCATTTTCGTAAGCAACACTCGCGCCTCGAGAGGGCAGTAAGTAGGACTTTCCTGACGGTGGCTTTATATGCGTGGCCGTGTGAGATCTGACTCCATACCCTCGGTTGTACCAGGGTATTTGGAGGTAGTCAGTTATAGTTATTCTTTCTTTTTGTACTTTTTAAATTTTTCTTGAAGATTATTTAAACATTAATCTTAGGCGAAGAACTATTGACAGTTTAGGAGTTCTACTAGACAAATGTCTTTATTTAGCTTGTTGCTTTACAACTCTATATGGGACAAGATTTAAAGAACAATTAATAATACGCTGTCGTAAAAATCCACTTAGAGATCCTGTGTATGTTTCGGTAGTCAGTCAGTTGTAAGCAACATAAAACATGGAATATATGTGCATCGGTTCAATTCGTCGCAAGACAAAACCCCAAGTAATAGTAATCAACATCAATGTTAGTAGAAAACATCAACCATAGACAATATAATCTAATAAAAATCAATAGGTCAACGCCGATTCTGAATTATGTTATCCAATGTCTCCGACCACTGTTTGGGAAAATCATGCGAACTCCAATCAGGTAGTCTGCACCTAATAACTTGGCTCAGATTAAAAGTGAATGACTTGGTGAACTTATGTCAAGTTCTAGTCTAGTTACATTTAACTTTCAATTTACTCCGACACTAACCAGTATCGCGCATCAAGATAAGCGATATTTGTGTATACACAATCCATGCACTAACTGCCTCAGTCGATGAAGTTTCACGATCTCATCAAATGATTTGCCACCTTCAACTAACATTCTGGGTCTAACCCCAGTATTGCTCACTCGGTGGTCTTAACATATGCGAGCTAGTTAAATGTTTTGCATTTATTATCCCAAATAATCTTCTCATTCTACATATGTCAAGACCATTAGTCGGAGTAGGTAATTTCGGCGAATATTTATTATTATTATTATTTCTTAAAACCTTACACACATATAGGTCGAATATCCCAGCAAGTATCTATGTAACGAAGCTTTCGGTATCCATGTCCGATTTTTATCAGAAAACAGTTTATGCTAAGTAATTCATGAAAAGCGTTCAAAAATCTCCGCATTTTGTTCTATATATCATAGTATTTTGACGTCTCTGAATTCATGACAATTATTCATCCCGATCACTTTTGGAAAGGAGAACCTGGGAAAAGTCAGTTTCCCCTGTATGTATCGATTACTGAAATTATACGCAAGGCTGGCTACACTGGACTGTGGATGCTAATGTTTTCTACCGACAAACTAATCAAGATCGGTTCGTCTTAAAATCAGTCATACACAGTGTCGAACCTAGCACATGTGCTCATCAGTTTGAACAGCCATATTGCATTACAATACGATGAAACTATCAGGATAAATCCCTTAGTATGCGAAGTAGCAATAGTAATGGTAATAGGAGAGGATTAGGTATCAAAGATACGATTCAAGAAAATAATTAGTGAAATAAGAAAAAATTATGAGGAATTTAGAAACTTATAATCTGAGGGAAAACAAAGAATAGATGCACCTTTACACAAATGCGAACGACTTTGCGCCATGTCATTCAAAGTCTCTAGGCACGAGTTACGATAATCTTGTGAACTTGAGCCAAGTAATCTACACTTCTGAACATGTCTCGGTTCCATTGTCAATGAATTCATAGACTGATGCCATATTTTGCTTTGACCACTCCTAACTTTTTTTTTCCAATATACCCCCCCCCATAATAACCATCGTCTTAATACGATTGCTTTCATCTTTGTTTTTCTTATTTTAGATGAGATCACTTTTCAAATGAAATAGGGAAGTATTGTTGTGCTACTCATTCTAACTAACTTTAAGTTCCGAACAAAATGTAACATTGTAGTCATATATAATTTGTTTATCAATACAAGAAGAAAAAAAAGAATTGAACATTTCATTTTTTTGTAAACATAAACTTTCTCTTCTTTGGTTGAGCTAATAATTGTGGTTCAATTTCAAATTCATAAGTTAATTGAATTGTTGTATCAATTTGTTCACCATCTGGTGGTTCATATTCTTCAGTCGAGTCAATAAATTCCCCGTGTAATTTTGGTGCAGTCATATATGGACCTACTAATGTTAAATAATTCATTTCATTTTCTTTTGTTACTACTCCTAAATTATCATCATTCGATAATTCTGATGATTGAATTAATTCAGGACAAGGTTGAATAGCCGCTTTGTATAAATCGGGAGATGTTTTGTATAACCATTTTAAAGCATTCTGTTGAGCAGCAATTGCTGAATTATACATGATCATTTCATTGTGTGCTACATTTCTTTGATAACGTGTCCAATTCTTCCAAATACCTATTCGTTCATCTAATTCCGTTTCACTAATATCTATTGATGGACGTTGACGTAATCTGAAGGAATTACAAAAGAGAAGAAAACAACAGTGATGACTACGATAACATAGATGTATGTGCAATGAAAAATCTTTAGACTAAGTTACAAGTTTAAAAATATTTTGGATTTTCTACATACATGTTGAATCTAAACGTTGCTATGATCAGCTTAATACAATAAGTATATGTACCCTAGCTTTGAGCTACATTGTTCATGAGTGTATGTGGACTAGTAATATTGTTTAGTTGATCAAACTGAACTATGTGGAACAAGATTCAAAAATGCGATGGCTTTAACTACTAACTTATTGGCGATTGTCACCTTGAAGTCTTCAAATAATCACATATAGTATTCAGAATATTAACTAACCACTATCTGAAAGGGGTTTTACGGATATTATAGTAATTTAATAGTTAAATTCATGAGTCAACTAAATCAACACCACCATGGAAAACCTGGAAGCACTGGAACTCCTCAACAGTGCGCGTCCACGATCCTGCCAGCGGGACTCGATTTCAGGATATATCGGTCCATTGCTTTCAGGTTTTCCATGGTGGTCTTGCTTTAATTGATTCATCAATTAAACTATTAAGTGACCACTATTTATCTCAATGTCGTCTGGTGTACAAGTATTTTGGAAGAAAGCTAAGAGCGACCAAACCAAGGTATAGCGTCAGTCTATGAAACCATTAACTTTTGTAGGTATCATTACCAAGGTTTAACTTTATAATTTAGAATAAATTGAGCATTAGGTAGATTGTTACAAATAAATAACTTATTCTCTAAGGAACTGGCTTACACTGAGTCACGAAATGTTAGAAAATCTAGTTTTTCTACCCATTAGAATATTACAAAAATATGTTATCATTAAATTTTGGTTTGAGCCATATCAGTAGACGCAGACTATCTGTTTAAGGTCTGGCCGACCAATGGTTAGAGACTCAGAATTGTTCACAACGTTGCTGAAGTGTTGCCTTCATCTTGGTCTAGATAGTGAGCGTTCTTATTCTTTTCTCCCGACCATAGCTGCTACCGTGACGCGGTGGTCGAGCTTGCCTATCATGATAGCCCAACTGAGCTACATTGGCTAGAACATATGTTCCTGTAGGTTCTACCATGCCAGGCAGGTCGATTGGAGAACGGCAAGACTAAATTAAGCGACTCAAGGACTAAGGGCGAAATCATACGGCTAACTATTGTAGGGTGTGACAGTACAACGGTGTTTCCCGCAGACCACCAACATCTCCAGCGATGCTCCTTTCACACAAGCTCAGTCACTCATTAAAACCGTAGAACTTCGTACGTACGTACATCAATCCAAGTTGCCACATCACACAGAGGAAATTGTCGATTCAAATCCCGTAATGGTAGAGGTGGTAGGAGTATAAGCAGTAATCGGAAACATTAGGGTTTGAAGATGTTATTCAAGGAGTATAATCTAGTGAAATAAACTTGGAAAGAAACAAAAAAGGGACACGAAGAATTCAGAAGATTAGAATTTTGGAGAACACAAAGAGTGGATGCATCTGCTCCATTGCAAACGATTTTGAGCCATGCCATTCAGAGTCTCTAACCATCGGTTGCTATCATCTCGCGGTCCCCAACCAGGTAGTCTACACCTACCAACATGGCTCAGTCCACTTGTCAGTGACTTCATGGATTCGTGTCATGTTTTGGTCTGGCCGTCCCTAGCTTTCTTCCAACCTACTCCTATACCATTGAACATCGCACGTCGGTGTTTGGGCATACGTAACACGTATCCCAGCCATCTCAACTGATGAGGTTTCACTACTTCATCAATTGATTTGCCATCCTTACCTAGTACCCATTTCCTAACAACTGCGTTACTTACCCGATGGTCCCAGGATATACGAACAATGTTTCAAAGACACCTATGATCAAATACTAGTAACCTACGAATATCCTCTACTCTTACCGGCCATGTTTCACTGCCATAAAGTAGGACGGGACGAACTGCTATGCAGTAAACACGTCCTTTGGTTGATAGACGGATATCTCGCCTACGCCATAAATGACGCAAGTTGGTAAAAGCTAGTCGAGCCTTCTGTATCTGTGCTGAGATTTCGTCACACACCAGACCACAAGGGCTGATGAGACTTCCAAGATAAGTGAAGCGGTCAACACGCTCAACTACTTCACTCCTTATCATTAGTTCGGGTGTCGATGCAACCCGATCCTGAAGCAACATTTCGCATTTCGAGGGGAGAATCGCATCCCGAACATGCTTGCATTGTTGCTTAGAGTGGTCAGAAGACTGCATTTTGTCAGCGTCTTCACCAAATAGAACTATCTCATCGGTATATTCTAAGTCAACAAGTAAATCTCCCGGTAGAAGTTCAACCCCTAGAAATTTAGATGAGGAGAGTGTTATCTGTAAAAGCACGTCAACGAGAAATTTAAACAAGAATGGAGAGAGTGGACAGCCCTGACGAACACCACTTGAGGTAATCAATTCTGATGACAGTTCGCCATAAGCTCTTACTCGACCAGTTGTGTTCGAGTAGAGAGCCTTTACAAGGTTAATGTACTTCTTTGGTACTCCTTTCAGTGACAAACACTGCCATAGAACCTCACGATCAACAGAGTCGAATGCCGCCTTAAGGTCGAGAAATACTACGATTGTGGGGCGTCTGAATGTGTGTCTGTGTTCCAGAACCTGACGTGGTGTGAATATCTGGTCTATACAACCACGTCTAGGTCGAAAACCAGCCTGGTTTTCCATAGTCTGTTCTTCACGAGCTTTGGTTAGGCGTAGAAGTATTATTGAAGCTAATATTTTAGACACTATATTAGTCAAACTGATTCCTCTATGATTGTCACAAGAGGACTTTTGTCCTTTCTTACAGACTGGCACAATCAGTGATTGAGACCAGTCAGATGGGATTACGTCCAGTTCCCAAATCCTACCTAAGACCTCAGTTAATCTCACTGCTAATACTGGACCACCATCCTTAAAAACCTCAGGAGTAAACCTGTCAGGGCGTGCTGCTCTCCCCGCTTCAGATTTCCCATAGCTTTTTCAACTTCGTAAAGAGTCGGAGGACCTACATTAACTTGCCATTCAGGTTGACTGGAGATCGTGGGAAACCGAAGTATGGCTGAAGGCCAGTTGAACTGATCCATGAAGTGTTCTTCCCATCGATCCAATTTCCTGGATTGAGAATGTAGAATATGTCCATCTTTTTCTGAGACAGTTTCGCTAGAAATCGGGTTCCTAATACCGGTTTCCTTAACAAGTCTGAACAGTTGTCCGCTATTACCTATTGCCACTACCTTTTCCATCTCTTGCTTTCGCTATCCACCACTGTTCACGATCATTGCGTAGGCTTCTTGTCAGCTTGCGCCTAAGCTGAATCCGCTCTTCGTTATGTTCAGAGCCAGATGGGATGAGTTTTCGCGCATCTATCAGTGTGGTAGATGCTGCTGAGATCCAGTGTTTCTCCTTAACCTTATGGTTTACCATACTAGCAGATATCACTGCTGTTTCCACAGCTTTTCGAATACCATCCCATGCTGCCTCGGGGTGGGCATCACATACATGGCTGCCTAACTGTTTTCTAGTTGTTCCTGAAATACACTCTTAGCTTGACTATCATTAAGTAGGACCCTAAGAGGTTTCCTTGCAGCGTCTTTCCTACGGCCAGTAAGACGCAGACAAATACGCGCTTGCACTAGAGCATGATCTGAGTCTAAGCATGTGCTCCAGAATGAGCGAGTCTTCTATCGAGCTCCTCCATCGGTGGCTGATAGCGATGTGATCTATTTGGGTCCAACGTTGGGACGAATTAGGGGGTTGCCATGTTAAAAGATGTTTTCCTTATGCTTACAGTTAGTATTTGCAAGAAAGAGGCGGTTATCTGAGCATAGCTGCAACAGACAGTCGTCATGATCTGTTCTTTGAGCCACGACACTATAAGATCCACCCAGGTGTCTTTCCCTTTCGCTTAGTTTACCTACTTGAGCATTCAAGTCACCAGCCACTATCACTACATCAAAGCGCCTAGCTTTTCGGAGAAGGTCGGAAAGCTTTCTGTAAAACTCGTCTTTTACATCATCTGAGCTGCAGTCAGTGGGAGAATAGGCAGAGACGACGAGTGTCCCTATCTTTCCGAGTCCTTACTGTTCCGTTTAGTCCGACAACGCACAAACGACTGTCTACTGGAATCCAGTCTAAGAGAGCTAGTTCTGCCCTATGACTCAATGTTATACCTACGCCAGCGAGGCCACAAGAAGCAGCATTAGGGCTTCCAGATACACGAAGTGTGAATCGAGTTGGTTCTTTATTTTGACATAGTGAGGTCAAATGAATGACGCTACTCGGATCCTGTATGCGCGTTTCGGAGACGCAGCACACATCGATGGCGCGAGATTCTAAATCCCTAGTTAAGGAAGCCTGTTTTCCTATTTGGCACGGTGTTCGGACGTGGTTTCAGGAAACCAGGAAAACCGTTTGCCCTAGCAGGAAGCGTTGTCGGACTAAACGGAACAGTAAGGACTCGGAAAGATAGGGACACT
The DNA here is from genome assembly GCF_000699445.3 of Schistosoma haematobium. NCBI lineage: Eukaryota > Metazoa > Platyhelminthes > Trematoda > Strigeidida > Schistosomatidae > Schistosoma > Schistosoma haematobium. The sequence goes on along the minus strand of NC_067202.1, from coordinate 18,017,819 downwards.
CGTCGTCTCTGCCTATTCTCCCACTGACTGCAGCTCAGATGATGTAAAAGACGAGTTTTACAGAAAGCTTTCCGACCTTCTCCGAAAAGCTAGGCGCTTTGATGTAGTGATAGTGGCTGGTGACTTGAATGCTCAAGTAGGTAAACTAAGCGAAAGGGAAAGACACCTGGGTGGATCTTATAGTGTCGTGGCTCAAAGAACAGATCATGACGACTGTCTGTTGCAGCTATGCTCAGATAACCGCCTCTTTCTTGCAAATACTAACTGTAAGCATAAGGAAAAACATCTTTTAACATGGCAACCCCTAATTCGTCCCAACGTTGGACCCAAATAGATCACATCGCTATCAGCCACCGATGGAGGAGCTCGATAGAAGACTCGCTCATTCTGGAGCACATGCTTAGACTCAGATCATGCTCTAGTGCAAGCGCGTATTTGTCTGCGTCTTACTGGCCGTAGGAAAGACGCTGCAAGGAAACCTCTTAGGGTCCTACTTAATGATAGTCAAGCTAAGAGTGTATTTCAGGAACAACTAGAAAAACAGTTAGGCAGCCATGTATGTGATGCCCACCCCGAGGCAGCATGGGATGGTATTCGAAAAGCTGTGGAAACAGCAGTGATATCTGCTAGTATGGTAAACCATAAGGTTAAGGAGAAACACTGGATCTCAGCAGCATCTACCACACTGATAGATGCGCGAAAACTCATCCCATCTGGCTCTGAACATAACGAAGAGCGGATTCAGCTTAGGCGCAAGCTGACAAGAAGCCTACGCAATGATCGTGAACAGTGGTGGATAGCGAAAGCAAGAGATGGAAAAGGTAGTGGCAATAGGTAATAGCGGACAACTGTTCAGACTTGTTAAGGAAACCGGTATTAGGAACCCGATTTCTAGCGAAACTGTCTCAGAAAAAGATGGACATATTCTACATTCTCAATCCAGGAAATTGGATCGATGGGAAGAACACTTCATGGATCAGTTCAACTGGCCTTCAGCCATACTTCGGTTTCCCACGATCTCCAGTCAACCTGAATGGCAAGTTAATGTAGGTCCTCCGACTCTTTACGAAGTTGAAAAAGCTATGGGAAATCTGAAGCGGGGAGAGCAGCACGCCCTGACAGGTTTACTCCTGAGGTTTTTAAGGATGGTGGTCCAGTATTAGCAGTGAGATTAACTGAGGTCTTAGGTAGGATTTGGGAACTGGACGTAATCCCATCTGACTGGTCTCAATCACTGATTGTGCCAGTCTGTAAGAAAGGACAAAAGTCCTCTTGTGACAATCATAGAGGAATCAGTTTGACTAATATAGTGTCTAAAATATTAGCTTCAATAATACTTCTACGCCTAACCAAAGCTCGTGAAGAACAGACTATGGAAAACCAGGCTGGTTTTCGACCTAGACGTGGTTGTATAGACCAGATATTCACACCACGTCAGGTTCTGGAACACAGACACACATTCAGACGCCCCACAATCGTAGTATTTCTCGACCTTAAGGCGGCATTCGACTCTGTTGATCGTGAGGTTCTATGGCAGTGTTTGTCACTGAAAGGAGTACCAAAGAAGTACATTAACCTTGTAAAGGCTCTCTACTCGAACACAACTGGTCGAGTAAGAGCTTATGGCGAACTGTCATCAGAATTGATTACCTCAAGTGGTGTTCGTCAGGGCTGTCCACTCTCTCCATTCTTGTTTAAATTTCTCGTTGACGTGCTTTTACAGATAACACTCTCCTCATCTAAATTTCTAGGGTTGAACTTCTACCGGGAGATTTACTTGTTGACTTAGAATATACCGATGAGATAGTTCTATTTGGTGAAGACGCTGACAAAATGCAGTCTTCTGACCACTCTAAGCAACAATGCAAGCATGTTCGGGATGCGATTCTCCCCTCGAAATGCGAAATGTTGCTTCAGGATCGGGTTGCATCGACACCCGAACTAATGATAAGGAGTGAAGTAGTTGAGCGTGTTGACCGCTTCACTTATCTTGGAAGTCTCATCAGCCCTTGTGGTCTGGTGTGTGACGAAATCTCAGCACAGATACAGAAGGCTCGACTAGCTTTTACCAACTTGCGTCATTTATGGCGTAGGCGAGATATCCGTCTATCAACCAAAGGACGTGTTTACTGCATAGCAGTTCGTCCCGTCCTACTTTATGGCAGTGAAACATGGCCGGTAAGAGTAGAGGATATTCGTAGGTTACTAGTATTTGATCATAGGTGTCTTTGAAACATTGTTCGTATATCCTGGGACCATCGGGTAAGTAACGCAGTTGTTAGGAAATGGGTACTAGGTAAGGATGGCAAATCAATTGATGAAGTAGTGAAACCTCATCAGTTGAGATGGCTGGGATACGTGTTACGTATGCCCAAACACCGACGTGCGATGTTCAATGGTATAGGAGTAGGTTGGAAGAAAGCTAGAGACGGCCAGACCAAAACATGACACGAATCCATGAAGTCACTGACAAGTGGACTGAGCCATGTTGGTAGGTGTAGACTACCTGGTTGGGGACCGCGAGATGATAGCAACCGATGGTTAGAGACTCTGAATGGCATGGCTCAAAATCGTTTGCAATGGAGCAGATGCATCCACTCTTTGTGTTCTCCAAAATTCTAATCTTCTGAATTCTTCGTGTCCCTTTTTTGTTTCTTTCCAAGTTTATTTCACTAGATTATACTCCTTGAATAACATCTTCAAACCCTAATGTTTCCGATTACTGCTTATACTCCTACCACCTCTACCACTATGGGATTTGGATCTAGGATAACACATATCAGTGCCAGGCTGAGTTGATCATAACTGTCCATGTGTTTACTTGAGTGAACCTAGTTTGATATTCATAGGCTTGTTAGTCTGGAATATCGTTGTTCAAATTTTTTACACACGATATTTTGTGAGTAGTCGTTTGGGTTGGATGAACTCTGTACATTTTAAACTTAACCAATGACAGTGGGAGTTTTCGAGGTTATGTTAATTTTAAAGATAACCTTGTTAGAACCTTCCTTTAGTTTATGGTAAGACTGGAGATTTGTGCGAAACATTAATACAGCTACATCCTAGTGAAACTAACAGTACGATCCCGTTACTAGACCTTGGGTTTACTGCTCTTGTTCTTACTACTCTTCCAACTGACCTGCCTAGGATTATAAAACTTCATGGAGCAAATGTCCTAGGTCAATTGGGTTGTCCTAATATGTAAGAGACAACTTCAGTGTAAGCGAGTCAGTACATTTTCCACATTAAGTAGATGAGTACGTTTTACAATTTGACTAATATTGATGTTGAACAACTCTTTCAATGTACTAAGGGAAACTGGAAATCTGAATTTCTAAAATAGCTTACTTTATTTCTTTCTTTAATTGACGATCTCCTTCAATTTCTTCAATTGGTCTTAATATTCGATCGAGACGATTAAGTCGTTTGATTTCTTTTTCAATTCTTCTAACTTTTCTAGTTACTTGAATTTGGCTATCAGCTAGGCCGACTCTTTTCTTCTTTTTTAAAGGTTCTGCCCTATACAATAATAATAGAGAAAAATTCAACTAGTTTTGAAATTAACATAACCTACATGGTAATTGATGATGTATGCAGTCCAGCAAAATGATTGATAGTTCTTGGTTGAATAAATAGACTTTGTACAAACAAGCTAATTATTGCGATTATCATACTACTGAAAGATTTATCCGTACCTTGTTAATCTCTTTGACATGTCTTTTTATATTTCTTAGTAATAAAATGCACTGGTGCACAGCTGATAATTATCTAAATAATATTAACATTTAGTGAAACATTTTAAGCATATCGGATTTCCTAAAACTCTTTAAAACCAAATACAAGAAAAATATTGTAAACAGTGCGATCTCACGTAACAGTTGGACATTTTGGTGAATATGGACTAGTTGGTACGCCTGGTATTCAACTTATAAACTCATTCAGCTACAACGTAGGATCAGGCACATATGTGCATCGGTTTAAATTGCCATATCTCATTAGCACAACAAGATGAACACCCAATTCACAGAGGTAGTTAATTCAATGGTGGTAATATATAAAAGAAAGATTACATACAAGGATATAGTGCAGGAAGAAATAATTAGTTCGTAGAAAGAAAGAAATGAAGCGATTTTAATCTCTTAGTTTACAAGAAGACAGGAAGTGTATACACCGACGCCATTGTGATCGATTCTCAGCCACGTCACAGTCTCCAACCATTGGTTGCAAGTAATCGCGCGGACCCTAACTAAGTATTTTGCATCTACCAACATGGCTCAGATTAGAAGTCAGTGACTTCAAGCACTGATGCCACGTATTGGTCTGGCCGCTCCTAACTATCTTCCAACCATCCATAACACCAGTTGAAATTACCCGTCGTGGTAATCGGTGTTCACGCATACGCAACACATGACCCGACCATCTCAGTCGATGAAAATTCACAACCTCATCAACTGATCTACCATCATCATTCCGTAATACCCTGCTTTTAACCTCACTATTACTTACCCGGTGATCCCAGCAGATGTCAGCAATATTTCTAAGACATCTGTAGTCAAATACTAGTAGCCTACGAGTATCTTATATTCTTAATGGCCACATTTCGCAGCCGTGAAGCAAAACAGAACAAACTGCCACACAGTATACCGGTCCCCAAATTGAAAGATGGATATCTCGCCTCCGCTATAGATGACGTAAGTTGGCAAAAGTCAAACGAGCTTTTCGAATCCGTGCACAAATTTCACCAAACACTAACCCATTAGGGCTGATCAAACTTCCAAGATAAGTGAAGTTGTCGACGCGTTCGGCTACTTCACTCCCTATCCTTAGTTCAGGTGTTGACGCAGTCCAGTCCTAGAGCAATAACTTGCATTTAGAGGGGGAGAAGCGCATTCCAAACATCCTGGCATTGTTGCTCAGTGCTACCAAAAGACTGCATTTTATCAGCGTCTTCGCCAAACAGGACTATATCATCTGCGTATTTTAAGTCGATAAGTGGACCTCCTTCAATGCTAGTAATTCAAAATTAACACACAATCATCTGGGAGGGATGCGGGTTTGTGTAATACTACCAGTCAATAACTATAATCAGCATAAAGTCGGGAACAAATGTTCCGCAGTCCAAGTTACCACACTGTATTAGCATGACCAGATGAAAATAAAACGTGATAAGAGCGAAAGTCGAAATAAAGTAGTAGGAATGATAATAAAAGACTGAATATTGTTTGGAAGAACGAAGTAGGAAGGTGTATGTGAAGGAATAGCGGGATTTAATTATATTGTAACCTGTTTGAATATATTTTGTGCCATTACTGTTGAACTGTAAAATCTTTTCGTTTGTTTTTTGTACCGTATTTCACTTTTTAAATACAACTGACTGATCACTTCACAGTTAGCAACATTGTTCTCACGATTAAAGGTACACCTTGTTAGTAAAACCGAAGCAGCACGAAACTCAGGTCTAGGGTTTCCCGTCGATTACCTTCAATTATTAACCTCTCAACAATCTGCACGCGATCTTGAGTCACCTGGATTAGTAGCCATATTGAAACTTGACCAATGGGATTCTATCAGCACTAATAAGGACTAGATATACATAATATTAGTCACTATCCAGTGATCAACCAGTCGTAAATATCTTAGTTTTATAGGGTGTCAGTCGTAGCCCGAATAGCTTAACGGTAACGCCTCAAACTGTGAAGCTGGGTGGAGGTTCAAATCCTGTAGAAAATACAAGTTTCCTTGAGATTACATGGACATCTTGCTGACTAATCTTGAATGGTGCGAGACCAAGGCCCAGGGTTTCCTGTCGACCACCCTCAACCACCTGACACTTTTTACTGTTTGATAACAACCTTCGTTTTCTTTGCTCTTTGTATTCCTTCTTTACGGTGGTTTGCGTTGTATCCATGTCTGTAGGTCAAATAGGTTGAACACAACAAGTCAATAAGAGCCTTCATTCTCTCATTTCGGAAATATGCCCACGGCATGTAAATTAAACCTAAAAACAAAGTTTGGCAGTCTCCTGGTCACCTTAAGCAACAGTCCAAGTGTTTCGGATGGGATTCTCTCCCTCCAAATGCAAAACATTGTCTTAGAACCAGTCTGCATCATGTCCAAGATTAGTGACAGAGTGAGATGATTGAGTGCTTCGACTGCTTCACTTATATTGGGAGTCTCATCAATCCTGATGCCTGACCAAATCTCGGCATGGATTCAAAATACTCAGCTGGTGTTTGTCAACCTATGCTAGTGTAGTCAACATAGTCAACTGAAAACCAAAGGACGAGTTCACTGTTTAACTGTACTCTATTTTATCTTATGCATGTAAAACAGCTTTTAAGAATAGAGGATATTCGTTGGCTACTAGTACTCGATCACAGGCGTCTCCGAAGTACCACTTGTACATTTTTAGACCACCTAATTAGCAATGCTGAAGTTAGGTAGACGGTACCAGAATAAGATAGCAAGCCGGTTGACAAGGTGGTGAGTATTTGTTGACTGAAGTGGTTGGGATATGTATTACACATGCTTAACTGCTGAATACATCAGCAGGCAATGTTGATTGGTGTAAAAATAGGTTGAGAGGAAGCCAGGAGTGAAAAAACCAAGATGTGGCTTTAGACCATGAAATCATTAACTACTAGACTAAGTTAAGGTTACTTAGTTGGGGTCCATGTGATTATTGAAACCAATGGCTAAAGACTTTGGGTGACATGGGTGAAAATCATTGGCAATGGCGCAGACGCATTCACCTTTTATCTTCCCTAAGTTCCTAAGCACTGAATGACCAAGTTTGTTAAAGTTTAAAAACTGACTCAAAAATAAGAGACGAATAAAAATAGGATATTCTTGAAGTCAAATATTTAAAAGGCGCTAAAGAATAAATGTGTCTGCACTACTGTTACGAATTACAGGCCATTTTATCTCCGATCTACTACTGTTCACAACTATTACGCAGATTCCAACAAGGTATAGATTTTCGGTCATAGTTCTATTTGTATAATTATGATCATATATATCTTAGTACAACGTATATAACAAAATACAAGTATAAAACAACTAGAGAACAAACAAATTAGACGATGGGACAAACCTAAAGTAACAAAACAATCTGTGCTAATTGTCCCAAACTTCACTCGAAAATGGATGATAATGTAGAACGATTATATTTCATTCCAACACGTCACACTAGACACAATCACTTTGCTGAGTTTTTAGTCTGTTTCAAAGTCAGAGTATCATGTGAAATAACAAATAACATATTCAACTACGCTGAACAGTTAGTTGAGAATATGATTGTTGGACAATTATAAATAAATAAATTGGATAGGCTATAAATAATCTCTAAAATATTGTGCACTCGTTTCTTAATGTCATGTAGCAGAGGATTTTAAATGATTATTTCTAAAATGAAAAAAGAGAATGCTGATTGATAATTAATACACATAATAAGGTGTGGCTCCGTAATAGCTGCTGATGAGACTGAACTGTTGCATAAGCCCGAGAAAGATTTGAAGTCAGAGTCAGTGACCAGTAGCCAGAATAGTATTTTACCTAGTGAAATTGCATGTTTCCAAACAAACTATCAGATAATAAGGCTGCTATCACAAGTAGTCGTTACGTCACAAAACAACGGTTTGGCTTATCGTACGAAACCGAAATAACTGAATAGTAAGAATATGGGGAAGAGAGGAATCACATTTTGAAATGCACTAAAACTTAGTTAAAAATGAGTTAATATGCAGGTAAGAAACTGAGTAAACGAAGATGTGATAAGGCGTAAAAATCAAGAGAAAACCAACGAGCATTAATCCACACTTTCTTGTCTTATGTTGTCACTTCTTCTATCAGCAGGTAATTCGTGGACAATTAGTCTTCCAACATTCTCTATAGTCTGCTAACAAGATTACAAATACACTGGTTGGAGAGGAGCACTCCACGTGTAACGGATACGTGATGTGAGTACGTACCCAATCTCCTAATTTTTGGAAAAATTTGACTCATTTTTAGGAAATTTTGAAGAAATGGCACCAAAACCCCAAGATTCCCCTAAATTTTGGGTTTTTCCCCAACTTTGGTGAAGGTCATTTGACTTTGGAGATTTCCCCGAAATTGGGAGCTCAGGTAGGATATTACACAGGTCCTTCCTTGTTGACAAACAACCCAGAGATAATTTCTTCATGGATCATTACGATCAAGCATTAGTGCTTGATTATAACCAACATGTTGTGTGTACACACGAATATAACGAGATATTTGGGGCTGAATTACAAATCCATCCTACACTACTTAACTTCAAATAGACTTTTTTATAGAAGGTAATAAAAATGAGGGTTATATACATATGTATCCCCTAAGGGATACATAACAATTCTATTTCATTTCACTGTAAACATTTTGTACAGAACTCTTGCAGTTAGATCCCAACCGTAAAAAAACGAACTTTTTCTGTGACGGTAGCTGGTTTGCTTATTTCGAGACGAATTGTGACCCATGACATGATAGACCTGACTGATAACTTACCTCCTAAGTAATCCACATTCAGTAGTGTTTTACTTTAACCCTACCGCTTCCAATGACAAATAGTTTTGAACGGTAGTGCATGGATTAGTACAAGCTTTCCCTCAATGGTCTTTCGTATAGAGTAGTGGTGGATCACCGACGCCTGCAGGTATGGAGTTAGGCATGTTAGACGCTGTACAATGCCCGAATCAATGGTTACTGAGCAACAACCTGAGGAGTTCGCGTTTCAGGCTGAGATCGCCCAGCTTTTGAGCCTGATTATCAATACTTTCTTCTCCAACAAACAGATATTTCTTCGTGAGCTTATATCTAATGCTAGTGACGCTCTGGACAAGTTGAGGTATAAGAGTTCGACTGATCCATCAGTTCTTGATTCCGGAGAAGATATGTATGTCAAGTTGATACCCAACAAGGAGGCTGGAACTTTGACTGTCCTGGATACTGGTATTAATATGACGAAAGCAGATTTGATTAAGAATTTGGATACGATCGCTTCCTCTGGCACGAAGGCATTTATGGAGGCTCTGGCTGATGGTGCAGATATCGATGATTGGTCAATTTGGTGTAGGTTTCTATTCTGCCTACCTTATAGCCGACCGGGTTCAAGTAGTGACGAAAATAATGATGACGACCAGTATATTTGGGAGTCGTCCGCTGGTGGAACTTTCACAATCGCACCAGATGACAGTGAGTTGCCAAAACGAGGCACTAAGGTGATATTGCATCTCAAAGAAGATCAACTAGATTTTCTTGAAGAGAGAAAAATTTGAGATATAGTGAAGAAACATTCTAATTTTATCAACTATCCCATCAAACTGGTTGTTAATAAAGAGCGAACCAAGGAAGTGTCTGATGATTAGGCTGAAAAGGCCGAGTCGAAAGAAGCTGACGACAAACCGAAAGTCGAAGATCTAGATGAAGACGAGGAAGAGGAGAATAAAGAAAATAAAAGTAAAAAGAAGGTTGTGGAGAAGTTTACTGAAGAGGAGCAGCTGAACAAGCTTAAACCGCTCTGGACGCGTAATCCCGAAGATATAAATACAGAAGAGTATGCCGAGTTTTACAAGTCGCCTACTAATGACTGGGAGGACCATCTTGCGGTGAAGCACTTCTCTGTTGAAGGACAGTTAGAGTTCTGAGCGTTGCTGTTTGTGCCTAAACGTTCACCTATAAACATGTTTGAAGGATCACGTAAGAAGCGAAACAATATCAAATTGTATGTGCGAAGAGTGCTGATCGTGGATACGTGTGATGATATGATTCCTGAGTACTTGAATTTCGTCCGCGGCGTTGTGGATAGTGAAGACCTGCCTCTTAACATCAGTCGTGAGGTGTTGCAGCAGAACAACGTATTGAGGGTTATTCGTAAGAGCCTGGTCAGGAAATGTATTGAGCTATTTCAGGAGATAGCGGAGGATAAAGATAACTACAAGAAGTTTTACGAGCAATACTCGTAAAGTATAAGAAAGAAATATCAGCAAGTTATAGTGAAATACCCATTTGAGTCCTTACGATTATGTCAAATTTCCTCATGAAGAACTCCTAGGGAAGTTGCCTGGATCACCTCAACTGGGAGTTAATTCCAGGATCTGACTACTCGTACGGAGCAGAAGGTGTGCTTGTTGTCTATTCTGCTATGTTGCGCCCCAAATTTCTGAGTATTGCTCCTAAGGTTTGTTTTAGGACTGAGCTTTCGCCAACAGGCATAGTGGCTGTTATAACAGCCAGCTCGTATGGTTGGCTACAGCAAAGTAAGTGATTAAAAACAGTATGTGCAATAATATCTTGACGGTTAGTAAAGGCGCTCCTAACAACTCAGAGACAACATGGCTTCAGAAAACGACAAAGCCATCACCAATGAAATAGCTCCAAAATGACGAACCTGCTATCCGAAACAACAAAATTCCCTACTTATTCAAATATCTAACCCACTAGGGATATGTCTGTAGGATTTTCGGCATAAACCTGTGTTAGAACATGTCTTATTAGTCACCCTCAACTGTCTTTGTACATTTTGTGTTATCGTGGTGTTTATTATCGTTGTTATAGATAAGCAGTGTAGTCAACCTACACGTCAAAGGTTTCGTTTTTGAGGCGCATTAACTCATTTAAATCTTTCCTGAAGAATCTTACTCCACCAAATTGTAGAATGACGATACAGTCAGAGATTATTATAAACTTGAACTCAGTGTTTTTACATAAGTTTTTAATTTAGGAGACTCCTAACATGCTAAGGTTGAACACTGTCACTTTCTGAAGCGAAATTTCTCATAAATATACTGACTAAAACAACTTCTGTCCTTGTCTGATCTTCAGATTACCGGCAAAATTTGACGGATGAGTAGGAGTCTTAGATGAATACATTTATGTTTATATTGTTTATGACACTCGCCCGTGGCGATAATCAGCAATATGATATTTATGACTTCTGAAAAACATGTTTGAGTTGAGGATAGAATAATAGATTTGGTATGAAAAAGAATAAGTTGCACAGTTACCACGCAAGGATGGCTGAGCCATGCGACTGCAACTTTGTTCCAGCGTTCACCGCGTTTGACCTTCTATAGGCGTTACATGTCGAATGTAAATCTTCCCAGTAAATATATATTTGGCTTCAAAGATCATGTGGTTAGGAAACATACCACTACATCTTTGACATCTCTTGAAGTCTCACACCTGCGAACTCGGCACAGTTTTGCCGGGCTTGTCACCATGCAAATCGAGATATGTTCCCTTTCCAACTTCTGTCCATCAAAATCTGCTCAACCTTTCAATAGACTATCATCTGACGCTGAAACATTAAAGACGATAGAAGAATTTTATTTGGAGTCCTTTCATTCATGCTTTTGAAGCGGTAGCTTTCTCAGGGCTTTTATTTCTACTAACAGTCACCCATTTCTCTGTTCCACTACCAGTGATGGAGACCTTTGTATCTGTCGGTGATTGATTCCTTGTTCCACCTCATTACTTTCAGCCAGATTCACTTAACGGTTCATCCTTCAGGACCTGCTGGCGCGTATTAGGGGACTCTTGGCTGAGAAGAGGTACGAATCTTGTTCTATTCCAAACAAAAAATGAAGAACTAAAAGAACTGGTTAGTGTTAGTGGGAATGAAGCAATACCTAGTGTAATCGCTTGTAGTACTTGCATAATCATTGTAAATCTCAAGGCCTCCTTTTGTAAGACTGCAAGAGATGTCGTTGCTATCGTTTCTGGTGAATAGTTCCACAATTTAGTGATTTTACTCACAAAAGACGCATTTAAACTTTTTGCGAGCTGATTTGTGCTCTGTCGTGAGTAAATGTCCTCCTAGGTGTGATTTATCAGTTATTTATGAAAGTGAGGAGGATTATGATCAATAAAATACATCATGATGACAACCCTAGTCAACTACTTTTGTACTACAGAGATCGCAAATTTACGGCGCCCAGAGGAGCAATGTAGACGTCTTTGAACACGTTCCACATGGCATTACTCTTTTTGAATTAAGGGAATATACTTCGAGCGTTACTTTTCAAATGATGACTTAAGTAAACATAATAGCTTTACGTAATTCAGAGGCCTGACTACCTACTATTATGCAAACAAATTCGAAGACACAATATGCTTTTTGACCACAGAATGTCTGTAAGAAGAAATATATAGATTATAACAAAGTGTAGTCTGCAGTCCTTTTCAGTCGCACAGTGTGATACCGAAATCCGGATGTAATTTCACCATTGTTCACCATCCATATTCTGCATTCTCTAGTGTTAAGTGGTACAGGGCTTCTGCTGGTCGAGTCATATCTTCTATCCAAGTTTTGTTGAGGAGACAAGCTAGCATTTGGTTTTATTATCTCCTTCAAGATCTTAGGGTCATTCGAGCATGACAGGGCTTTATGGTCTAGAACACTAGATAAGTTGGTGATAAACGATAAGAAGACAAGGGATCCTATGATTGAGTCTTGTGGCACTCCACCTATCATTTAGAAACTGTCAGACAGTGTGGAGCGAACTGTGATGGCTTGTAATCTTCCCGACGTGCAGTAATAGTAATCTATTTCCAAGTGAAAGGAGCTAGACAAGGCGTGGCAAGTCATTTTATTGAACACCCACCGGCACATTTATCGTGTGTTTTAGTCAGTGAATTCCACGAATAACAATAATTGGTGTCTTTGAATGATTTAGAATGCCTATGTGACAAGGATTTTTATGCTACAATTATAGGATTCAGGAATTCCTGACAGTCACTGAATCCATCTCTGTTACGTACATGAAAGAATACCGTGCTGTAAGTCAGAAACCACAAAAACATAGAGTCAGTAATTAGAAAGTGTCTATGCAGGCACTGTTTCTGAAATTCAGTGGGTCACTTGAAACAGTGATGGGCGCAGCTTCGCCAGCTGAGGTGTCGTTCACAAAGACATACTTTTGAAGGTTACTGAACAACTCGAGGGATCAAAAGATTTGCTCAACAGTTAATTAGGCCTACTCAGTTTGGAGGACGCCAATGTCCTGATACAGAGTGGAGCCTTCTACTGTTTTTCATGGATCTTGGTCCATACAGATACAGATGACGTAAAATTATGGAGAGGCATCTTTAAAGAAACCTTACGGTACTAATGAAGTGGCCACAAAACAGTTTACAGCTCACACTTCAGAAGCTTTATATAATGCTCCATCTCATTCCAGAAACATGGGTATCTCCTTTTCAACGGTGTAATATGGCGTGAACATATTTTTTTAAAAAGCCAGTTACAACTATGGAGGAGGCAAGCCGAAGTATAATTTACACTTCACTTCGCTCAAAAAAAGCTGGATTTTCTGACTTCGAGTGTTCTTGTGGTTCAGCTTCCCTTCATTCATTGTCACCAATAAATTATAGGCAACGAGAAGATCGGCTCCAAGAATGAGCTCCTTCCCTTGTGCAATTAAGAAAATGCATATGGAACGTCGACAGAGTCCAAGGTCTAATATTAACGACCGTTTTCCTTATGTCATGAATACCGTTTCTTTGGCCACCTGTAGGGATTCTTTGCTGCTGGAAGTGTGTCGCCGTCGTGATGATTCTAGTGGGAGTATGCTGGTTTATGCCCCTGTGTCGACTAAACGTTTGGACCAGAATTGTAATCCCTGATATGGAATAGACAGCTTGCTGTTTGGCCAGAAACAGTCGTCACTATCACTATCTAGGCGGCTCGTTTCCTTGATTTTCATTATTGTATGTTGTGAACGTGCACTGTCTTATGCACTATCATGCTTTTACACCGTATTTTCGATTGTGCCAACAAACTCCCGGCATTTCTTTGAAACGCTATTTCGAAAACGAATTTTTTAATACCGATCTAGCTCGCCTGGCGTGGACAGTAGACACGGTTGCTTGTAATGCTGCCTGCTTATTTATCAGATAAATGTCGTTGAAATGTAGCCATGCCACTAGTATCCAGTCTGACATCAGCTTATACAATGTTTTTGGTATGACCACCGGGTTACATCTCCATATCTGCCAGGTCCCTCAGTGTGATTGGTTTAACTGACGTGCTGAGAATCTGCCTTACATTATGAGGTAGACGTTGTGGACACTTTTGTTTCAATAAAACTTCACTTAATGTTTATGGACCGGCTAATTACTTTATATGACTCAAGAGTTGTGAAGGTTTCTTATCCTTTAAATAATACACTGTTAATATTTGCTGTGTGACTACTGACTTCAATTTACCTTATGGATCATGCGCCGGCACTTGTTTGGTTAAATCATGGACTTCTGCAGAGATTTAGATAAGAAGAGAACATACTACATGTGTGTATTTCGTTGTATGTGACCGAATTCCTCGAGCTATAAACAACGCTTGTTTTTGAGCAAACCATATCCTTGCGTTGACTATCCCATGTGCACGAAGTCTGAATTATGGGGTGGCATTAACTGTGGTTAATTCGGAATAAAAAATTGAGGTAATTCAGTGGAAGCTTTTCAGAGAAGACCCTCAATGTCACTAATATCACCGGGAGCTTACAGATATGGTAAAATGAAGTGTGACGAACAAAATAAACGTTAGGCTCACCAGATAATTGTGGTGGACCAAAAATATCAATCTCAAGAGTAATGACAAAGTCATCACGAGGGAAAATTACTGTGATAATTTACCAAATATAAACTATACACACAAGAAAAATATTCTGGACGTCACTTAACTTGTTGGAAGTAGGGGTCTTTGAGTGTTTTTGTTCGTGTAACCCACAATTATATTCACTATAGTCTGAGATGTATATCCAGATAAAGCACGTAATGAGGACATCACTGTGATCTGTAAACATAGACAGGGAATATATTAGAGTCCTGAAATTTTAACAGTGTGTAATCGAGAACAAGAAGCATATGTGTGCAGCACTGTATTTGTAAGCCATAATCAATGTGTCATGTAATGAGGTATTGGAAAACGAAACAGAAGAACAAAGGTAACGTTTTTTCAAACAAAAAAACTATAATCGATACCGTCAGTTGTACAAAATGTGAGAATTAATGAAGGAATTTCAAATAATTGCAAAAACTTAATACAAAATAAGTTTATTCTTAATATCCCCCTACATCCATTCTGCCGCATTCTAATTTTACAACTTTTATATTAAAGTTGAACAGTTAACTTCTACTAGTGTGATAGATGATGACTTCAACAATCTTACCGCCCTGGGATAAAATCGTTTATTTATACTAATACAGCGAATATGCAAACAACTGACGAATTCATTAGAACTAATGCAGTCGAGTAACTAGACCAACATCAGTAGATGCCACCAAAAACTTGTAACCATACCTCAACATAAAGACACGTGCGCAAAGAAATTACTTGATAGACATTAACTCATCATAAAGATGTTAAATATTGGAATTCGAATTGTTTGAGTTACTACTTCTCGTTACCACCTTAAGTTGGCGCTGGGCGGATTTTCGGATTCTGCTTATTGACATATGGGTGATTCTCTGTTTCACAATTCGTCTGCAGCTCCAGATGACGAATATGATTACTTGATTAAGCTTCTAGCCCTTGGTGAGTGTGTGGAACTGGTCTAACATTGTAATGCTACCCTGCCATGTTAATAATAGTAAATATCATATGTGAAATAAAACTTATACTATTAAATTTTATGTCCAACTAGATTCTTACTGAAAATTTCATAATGATATTTAAGTATAGAAAACAATGACTAAATTGCCTCTTTGATTTAGAAATTGGTCGGTAATATATTAACTATTAACGATTAGTTTCATTAATAAGTTCATTTACGGTTGTCAAAATTTTCCTATGACCAGCCAATAACGCAAATAATGCTATCAGCATTAAAACTGACACAATCATACAAATGAGCTACTGATTCGTATGGCTCGTTTCGTGGGTCCACTTTTGACATCTTAGGGTCACGTAGTTCCCTTATTTTTGAGTGAAACCTAATTGTACTTGGTTTAACGTCAAACCTGTCGTGTTGCATTAATATTTTGGTGAAATATAGTATCCCTATTACTTAGCTATCCAAATTATACCAATCCGTCGTGGTCATTCAGGGAAATTTCAGGTTTCGGCTTAAATTACATACAAGTTCGTTCTGGAAACACCTAAGATTTTTGTCTACAAAATAAATTCTTTTATTCTCAGTTCCTTTCATTAATTCTACATAACTACAACCAACGGCTCCTATCATTGTTTTGTGAATTTCGTGTTGGTGATTTTACTAAGGAGTAGACTAGTACCATTCCATATTTATACTTTCTAAATGATCACTTAGGTTGTGAAACTTTATGTAAATGCTATTTCTACCAGTCCTGTTTGGGTTACGTGGTAATATAATTTAAACGGACTTCAAGCGACGCGATTTATTACTACGCAACAAAGCAGTTTATTTTGACTGTTAAAGGGTGAGTTATGAATCACATAAAGCATGAAATTACTAGGTTGTTGTCTGCTGTTCATGTTTCTACAACCTGTTGAATAATAATTCCGTAACTCTTTAAAACCTTAAGTGTCTAACAGTAGCGTACATAGCTCAGTAATTGCCTGGAACCCAAACATGCTATAAGGTCGGTTGATTAAGACCATACTGGTCTTATGAATATCGTACCGGGTCAAGGATAGTTCTTACTACTACCAACACTATAGTTAGGCTTTTAGTTAGAATTGGCTAGTGTTTCTGATTGGCAGGCTATTGTTATTTCTTAAGATCAGCAGATAGGTTATGGTGTAATACGTTTTTCCGAAGAGATTGGTTCACAACTGGTATATTTTAAGTATAGTATCTCCGTGTACATTACATAACTAACTGGCTAATAATTGACAACTTGTGAGGCCCCGTATGCGCTTGTCGTACCTAACTTTTGGATTTTTCAAAAATGGAGCTATTGTTTGTCTCCGTACATGTGGGGGATTTGTGGGCAATTATGGTATCGTACGTCTAGCATATCCCACCACCTAATACTCAGTGTTTCATCTTTGTAATATTTGACTGGTCATAATTCGTGGTTTTGATTATGAAAAGTCATGGAAGTCTTGTAAAATTGTTAGGTAAAACAGAAAAACATTTCTTAAGTCATAAATAGCTATTTTGATGAAACTTGACCATCCTGACTTGATTTATGTAATCGTTACTAGTAGTTTTGTAATATTAAAACTATGTTACTGAATATTTCCCAGTCTTTTCCAGGATAACAAACGAGTATGACAAAGCTGTTCCCTGCTTTTGAAGCGGAATGTCACCCAAACGTTTTTGACTAATAGATAGGGTTTCCGGTTTTGATTGTTTCTACTTTTTACCTCTACACATCTTCCAGAGTAATCGAAAAGCCCCACTCTTTCTACCGAAGGATCAGGGTATTTAGATCAACAGTGGGCATTGTCCATTTAGTCTTTTATTAACCGAAAGACTATTGGTTTTCAGGTCAATTTAAAATATCATCCCAAAAATACAAAGGAAATAATTTAAACACCTGAATATTTGCGCTTCCTAACAGGGCTCGTATAGATGGTCAGTGAATTTAAACTGATTACATGTTGGTTTCACTCTTCTCTAGATTTCTCCAATCTAACCATGTGCTGACATTGATTGTATTTCTCTTGTCAGGTCACGTGACACAGTCTCAGTTCGATTGCGAAATCTTGAATTAAACACTTCAAAGGGTAGTTTAAATTGTTTTCGAAACCCTCTAGTTGGCTAGATTTTAGTAATGAACTGTAGCACTAAATGTTGTAGGTCTTTGGAAGCCAAAGCTTGATAAACGAACACGTTTTGACAAAATTTCCGCGACTATTCCTGAAGATTGTACCAGATTGAACTTAGTGTTCAGACGAATCTTTGTCAAAGTATATGACCTAGTCAAAAGTTCAAGATTCGAAATATAAAAGTTATTATCTCTGTTAGCATTAAACTACGAAATCCTAAACGTCATCTTTATCCAATATCTTTATCTATGAGTAACAAATCGATAATATGTTTTGTAGTATTGAGTTATTTCGTAAGTACTGGTTTTTTGTCTAAAGCTTATCATGTATATATATATATATATCAGTTTACCGTGTGGAGTGATAACTTATTAATTATTAGACTCGACTTCCAGTCATAAGGTTGAAGGTTTGAACCCCGCGTCAACCTGCTTCGGTTTGGATATCAAGGCAGTTGTATAAGCCCTTATAACATGACTTCAAGCTAAGTACATAAACGTGTTCTCGGTATGTCAGCAATAAATATTATAACTTATTGGATGTGTTCTTTGCTTTGTTCAAAACAGGAGATAGCAATGTTGGGAAGACAAGCTTATTATATCAGTATACCGATAATATTTTCAACCCACGATTTACAACAACTGTTGGTGTAGATTTTCGTCAAAAACGATTAGTTCGAGAAAGTCGTGATTCTGAAGGTCTTTTAGGACCCAAACAACGCTTGCATTTACAGTTATGGGATACTGCTGGACAAGAACGGTAAGCGTTTTAGATTTGACTGCACATGAAGGCTCTCTATACTATACCATGGATCAATGAGTCTACCTTCTATGTGAATTTATTTCTTTTAACACATAAATATTGGCACAAAGGGGCACCAAATACATATGTGCCACACAATAACAATGAAAATGTGAAGTGATAGAGAACGTAAGGTGCGTATAAGAAAAAAGGGAACAATAACGAACAGAAATTAGCGCATGATAGTGAAATAATAATAATTGGAGAAGCAGCCCAGTTAGCAAAGCTACAACCAGAAAGAATTCTTCCGGTTAAAGAAGTTACTTCCATTTTTTATGAAAAAAGTTACAGCAGGATCGCTACTGACTTCTATTCTGAGCCATGTCTGATAACGTCTCTATCCATTGTGTTGCACCATTTCTAGGGCCCCAACCAGGGAGTTGTGGAGGAGCAATGGGAGTCGATCCTGTACAGCTTTCTTTCACACCACGACACCATTTCATACACTGATTACTTCTTTCAACCAATCCCAGCGTCTGCAAATGAGGCACGACAATCTCGAGTCACTGATTGGTCGAAAGTTGAATACTACGACCGAATACGAATACTGAAACAGTCTTTCTATGTGAATAATTTAAAATATACGTATGTGATTTGCTTGTTGGCTATGGTACTTCGTGTCGGATTTTTCAAAATACTCCATTATTTCGTACTAATCCAGTTATGTACTTCGAGGAAAGAAAACAAATTTGAATTTGGTCGTAGTTGGAACCAAAAAATGAAGTATTTTGCAGCTTATAAAACTATTGGGAATGGTGTTACATTTATTATTGAGAACGATCCTGATGGTTCTGTTCTTTGAGCTAGATGGTTTGATCGGGGAGCTTTCATTGTTCTCCTGCACAACATCAGCATAAACTTCAGGTAGAAGTGAAGCATTAGGAATTCTCTAAATATGACAAACAGCTTGTCTCGTCGACCTCGATCGGTTATTGTTGACCTTTAACTTGTCTGCATCTTTGTTCTGTTTGTATCTCCATTTGATATGATTCTTAATCCTATATTTGTCCATGATTTTTCCGATTTATTGACAAATCAGATAAATTTCGACATAGACCACATGCAAAAAATTACCTTCGGAAAATGATATTGTCGAAAAGAAATTTTCTCGTCACTGAAACGTCTTCATTCGATTTCGGTGTTTTTTTACTAATGATTGATCCTAGTGCCAAGCTTCTAAAAACCTATGGTCGTTTTAGTATTTCCTCTATCCAGGATTTCAACATTTTTCCAGCCGAATGTGTGTCCACAATTATCCACATGCATGGATATGAGCGAAGATACATCATGGGGTTTAGTCGCTAGTTGATGTTCATGTGGAAAAGATGAAGTGTTTCTCCCAATTGTTCAGAAAAACAGTAAAAGCTCCGCAACCATGTCATTCATCTCAGGGAGCGAAATCTCACCAAAATCGCTCACTGGAGCTGTAAATCTTCACCTATGAGCACTATGCACTACAGAGCGGTGGATTAGGGGCTTAGATATTTGATTTTTCGGACAACTGTTCTTTCATTCGAACCCTGTTTCACTTACCCATTTTGAGTATCTGGATTGTATTACTTACCCTCACACAACAAGTGTGACTTAGAGCCGTGTATGCATGTTTATTTCATTGCTGAGTTTCATTTACTCAGCCAAATATGCTCATTTAAGAACAGTAAATTATTGTACATTTTAGACACGAAATTCGTTAAGTAACGTTATTACGATTCTAAGAAAAGGTAACTTGTTAGATACTTTATACGGTATAACACTCATTGCAACATAAAATGTTATCAGATGAATAATCCCTAAAAGAAAACCAGTAAAAGTCACTGTACAGTTGTTTTATTCACGACCTGTAAAGTTAGTCAACCAAAAAGTGAAAAAAATTATTGAATAAAGATCACACTACATAACAGATTGATTGAGAATGAGTCAATCAGTCAAACGCAACATAGAACCTGGTGTGCATGTACATCGGTCCAAGTTGCCATGCCCTATTAGCAAAGCAAGATCAAATCTGTTAGAGCATATTCTAGAGTAGTTGAAGTAATATCAGCAGGTAATGTTTTTATCAAGTTCAAACATTGTATAGACTAAATATGGACAATTTTCAGTTAGTTCATAATAACATACAAACCATCTATCACTACGATTTCAGTTTCGCATAGAAAGTTACGAGGTGGTATTTTAATTCTGATTGATTTAATCAAGGCCGTCAGTGTACTTTTATCATTAGGCTAAGTTAATTGATGTTACTGTTTATCTAAAGCTGATAGAAATTAGAATGCTATGATGACCAATCACTTGAAAATAGTAGGTTGCGAACTTATCTACTGGACGTCTGTTACTCACATGTGTCAGTCAGTCACAACGTAGAACCTGATGCATATGTACATCAAATCACGTTGCTGCACTCCATTAGCACAGAGTTGAAATCGTCAGGTCAAATCTTGAAGTAGTAGAGGTGGTAACAATATGAGACAACATGGCCCATTGATGTAAGTGGTGGTTGGGCATAGGTAGCACATATACCAACCACCTCAATTGACGGAGATTTATTATCTCATCAATCGATTTACCATCGTTACTTCGTACTCTATTCCTAACCTAGTCATTTCTTACTCAGTTGTCCCAAAATACACGAGTGATCCCTCGAATACACCTGTGATCAAATACTAGTAGCCTATGAATATTCTCTATTCCTAAAAGCCATATTTCACATCCCTAAGGTAAAGTAGAGCGTGCAGTTGAAAAGTGTGCTTGTCCTTTAGTCGATAGACAGATATCTCACCTACGTCAGAAGTAACATAAATCGACAAAAGCCGTGCTGAGATTTCGTCAGACACCAACTAATTAGGGCTAATCAGACTTCCAAGGTACATAGTGTGTGGGTGGAAATTTAATTCATTTAATATTGACCTAGTGGTTCGATAGTACAGTATTTAGGACGTGATCTTTTGGTACTGGGTTTATTACCACCTTAGGGTCTTAGATATACATTGCGCTAACTGACCACAAGCTAGGATGAAAAAGGTCCAATATACCATGGTTTTTCAGTTGATATCAGTGCTATTAATGTATTTCATTTATGTTGTATTTTGCAGTAAAATTCCAGTCGTTATCAAAACATTTTTGTTAAAATCATGTGTTATAATTACAGTTATCGAAGTTTATGCACTGTATTTTTGCGTGATGCAATGGGATTTTTATTGGTATTCGATTTAACCAATGAGAATAGTTTTAAAAATTGTCATGCATGGATGAATTTATTATGTGATAATGCTTACTGTGATCGTCCAGATGTAGTTCTTGTTGGAAATAAATTTGATCTGACCTCTGAACGTCAAGTATCCATGTCCGCTGCTAAAGCAATGGCTTGTGATCTCAAGTTAGTGATGTTGAATATTTTTTTTAAAAAAAACTGCTGTTCTCAAAACTTTATGATTGTACGTAAAAAAACTACTGTGTTAAGTAGCCTGTAATCTATTGTAATTTACTTATTTACCCGGTACAGATCCATGTATTGGGGTTTAGGCTATAGCTTTTTCTGTATGAGGCTTATTGATGCTACTTATGCTGACAGATATAAGTAGTATGTAGTATCAATCGGAAGAATCATCAGGAATGTAAAGGACAACTGAGGGAAGATGTGCAAATAATATATTTGATGTATGGTTTTCACATTTCATCAAGGCACTGTGTAAGTTTTTATGAAACAATCAATTGGTTTCCCCCACTGAAGTCTTCACTCACTACAATACTACCCGACCAGCTGAAACGTAGGTAAATAAAGCAGTGATCCCAATATACGCAAATAACTCTATAGAGACATATGTGATCAATATGTAGAATCTTAGTTAAGATTAAATCTCTCGGTGGTGGCACATACTATGTGGACGTGCTTATATCTAGTCTGTATTTCATTTTTGAATGAATACAACTCATGCTATCTAGTGCAAGCAGTAGGCACTTGAAGTTGAGCTACATTTTTTGGTGTATAAAAGAAGACTAGGTATACTATTCGATTGTTCACACTGAAGTAGAGAGAGAGTAGAGTTGCAAACTAAGACAAACTAGCTCATTACCTTAGTGTTTATTTAATTTTGTTGTATATTAATTTTCATCTTATCGTCTGACATTGACCCTAATAATTGATAAACATACTTTATAAGCAACAATCTATTAGTCTGTTATTTGTATGCTCATATGTGATAACAAGTTTGATTGATGTTTACCATTTTGTAGTGTCTTATTGGCAAGACATAAGAGTAATATTGGTAGTCTAAAAAAATTATTAGGAAGTAGTCATTAGTTTTCACTCTATTGTGTCTCGTATTTGATTTTGTTGCTATGTAACAGAGCTACTTAAGTGTTATTAGTAATTAGCAATTATAAAGTTATTTTAGTGTTGATCAAGATTCAGGTTTTATTATGCTTATCCTCGTGACTTTTAAGGCTTGAATAAGAGTATTTACCAATATCTGGTATTTAACTTAAGAATTATCATATTTCACATAGTTTGTGTGGATTAAAGATTATTATTCTTAGAATCTACTGTGTATATATATGTAACTTGCTTTGGTTGAATAATTTATCAGGGGTGTCGGGTTAAGAATCAACAACGCAGTAGAACCTCGGAGAAATAAAACAATAATGACAGACGATTCAAATAAAAAGGGTAGACTAGATGTTGACATAAAGATGAATTCTTAGCTGTATCACCTAGTCTCTAACTAATTGATTCATAAGATCTAATCAAACTTCGACGTCGTCACTTACACCAACTCAAAATAACAGTGAATAATGGCTTGATGAATTAATGTTATCTTTCAAAGGAGCATTTTATTTTGATCTTCGAAGAAATTCCATTACTTCAGCATCATTCTAAAATAGTTTTTCCTGTTTGATTCTCTCCTTCAGATAAATGTTTAGTTTACAGAATTAATTAGGCGTGCTTTGTTAATGGTTATAGGCGCTTTAATCTCAACCACTGAGTCACAAGTTCAAACAACCCTCTCCCTACTTTATTCAGTTTGAACCACTTTTCGGTACTGTCTGTCAATGGAGCACTTAGATGATCAAAATACTTGATGATTTATGGCTTATAAAATAAAGAGCATTGTATGTATGTATAGAAATCCGATCATCTTCTTTCCTTAATTGATGTGAAAAGTGACTATATGACGATCACTTATGCAAATTCGTATTAATGATGCAGTAGACTCAAGCAAATGTATAATACAAGATTGCACAACTAGTCAAAAAACAAAGTGATTATAAGATACCTAAGAGTGGAGTTAAAATCTAACTATCAGACATTGTCTTTGACCTATTATACCAAGAAATTTTAAACTGATAATCAGTTTGAATTGCTCATTGCTTCAATTATCCATGGATTCACATTCCAAACCTCTTAATCAGAATGCCATTAGTTCAAATTATTAATGGTCACAAATAATTCTCATTGTTTAAACTGATCATTATATACGTAAAATATCACAGAACACTACACACTGTGTAGAATAAAACATAACACTGGAAGATTTTTTAACATGTCGTTAAGTAATACATTTTATAGTTAATTGACTATGTTCTATAAACATTAAAAGAGATAGTAACAACTAATGAAGTCAAATATTAGCTTATAATTAGGGCTATATATATAGAACCATTGTTAATACATATACAACCTGGTTTATTCGTAATTTCTTTTCTTTGCCTCTTTCTAACACAATCAAGATCAGGAAAAAACACTGAAACTGTTGATTTGTAGATTTCGATCAGGACTAAATGTTATATGGCATTGGCCATTATTCGCTGATCAATCAATATAAATATCTCAGTTTTACAGGAGGTTAGTTACAACTAGAATAATTCCGTAGAAACCTGGAAGCACTAGAAGGCCGTTTCCTTCCATTGTGGGACCTCTCAACAGTGCGCATCCATGATCCCGCGCCAAAGGGATTCGAGCTCAGGGCCTTCGGTCTCACGCTCGAACGCTTAACCTACTGGACCACTGAGCCGGCATCGAATGGTGTTGGTGTCTGATATCAACAAACCCACGAAATTGCGCGACCATCTTTAATTGTACTGAGGTAGATACCTGTCTCTCCCTGACACGGATTAGTTCCACTGGTCGGGGCTTCTCACTAGAACTCCGAGAATTCCCTCACGAAGCTAGTCATTAGTGAGTACATGTTATTCCACGAGCGGAATCATGGATGCGCATTGTTGAAGAGTCCCACAATAAGACGAAACGACCGTCCAGTGCTTCCAGGTTTTCAATGTTGATCGAACATCAATCGGTTCATGATCTCAATCAAAAACGTGATCTTCACAACCTCTATACTGATAATAGGAACTGTATCTGTTTTGTAGATTTCTTTGGAAATATTAATGAATATCTGATGGTTAATGGTTTCAATAATTATACTATTTAATTGAATTCATATTTGATAATATAATCATTTAGGTATGAATAAATTTAACTTTTCTATACATTATTTTGTATGAAGTGTACCATATATTGAAACAAGTGCAGCAACTGGTTATCAAGTAAATGATGCAGTGGATCGTTTATTAGATTTAGTTATGACTAGAATTGAAGCATCAGTAACTAAAGCACGTATACATGGTAATACAGATGGTACAGCAAATTTGAAAAAACCAGCATCTAAATCGAATTGTAATTGTTAAATAATTTATATATATATTTGAATGGAATAATAAATATGATTACAAATATTAAATTGTACTTTTCCTCATGATTTCAAGTGAGTGGAAATAATAATCTTTTTGTTACTCCTAAATGACTGTTTTACTTATCTTGTTTACTGATTATTCTATAATTGATGATAATTTACTGAACTTTATTTAATATTCATACTTGAAGAGATTTGGAAAATTAATGGTTACGAAGATGTTGGAAAACTTGGATTTTACTAACCAGTAGTGTACTTCAGAAGTATATAAACTATGTGAAGACTCTTTACTCGAACACTACTAGTTGAGTGAGAGCTTATGGTGAACTGTCATTTGCTTTTTGTAACCTCAAGTGGTGTTCGTCAAGGCTGTCCACTTTCTCTATTTTTGTTTAACTTCATCATAGACATACTGATGAAAATAACGCTCTCGTTTAATGAATTCTCGGGCATTGATCTCGTTCCAGGAGGTCCACTTATCGACTTAGAATACGCAGATGATATAGTCCTGTTTGGTGAAGACGCTGAGAAGCAATGTCAGAACGTTTGGAATGCGCTTCTCTCCCTCTAAATGCAAGTTGTTGCTTCAGGACTGGTCTGCGTCAACACGTGAACTAAGGATAGGGAGTGAAGTAGCCGAACGCGTCGACAACTTCACTTATCTTGGAAGTCTGATCAACCCTAATGGGCTGGTATCGGACGAAATCTCAGCACGGATTCGAAAAGCTCGTTTGGCTTTTGCCAACTAACGTCACCTTTGGCGAAGGCGATATATCCACCTTTCAATTTGGGGACCGGTATACTGTGTGGCAGTTTGTTCTGTTTTGCTTCACGGCTGCGAAACGTGGCCATTAATAATATAAGATACTCATAGGCTACTAGTATTTGACTACAGATGTCTTAGAAATATTGCTGACATCTGCTGGGATCACCGGGTAAGTAATAGTGAGGTTAAAAGCAGGGTATTACGGAATGATTATGGTAGGTCAGTTGATAAGGTTGTGAATTTTCATCGACTGAGATGGTTGAGTCATGTGTTGCGTATGCGTGAACACCGATTACCACGACGGGTAATTTCAACTGGTGTTATGGATGGTTGGAAGATAGTTAGGAGCGGCCAGACCAATACGTGGCATCAGTGCTTGAAGTCACTGACTTCTAATCTGAGCCATGTTGGTAGATGCAAAATACTTAGTTAGGGTCCGCGTGACAATCGTAAGCAATGGTTGGAGACTCTGTGTGACATGGCTTAGAATCGATCACAATGGTGTAGGTGGTGTATACACTCTTTGTCTTCTCTTAAACTATGAGATTAAAATCGCTTCATTTCTTTCTTTCTACGAACTAATTGTTTCTTCCTGTACAGTGTCCTTATATGCAATCTTTCTTTTATATATTACCACCATTGAATTAACAACTTCTGTGAATTGGGTGTTCGTCATGTTGTGCTAATGAGATATGGCAACTTGGACCGATGCATATATGTGCCTGGTCCTACATTTCAGCTGACTGACTACACATTAATCCTATGATTCTGAGGGAAAAATGGTACATATATACCTGTTCTTGATCACTGGGTACCATGGGACTGCATCTCCCAACTTCACTCCGTTGCCTTGTTGGATTATATCTCTAGGTCAAGGATTTGGGGAATGGTTTCGTAAGGAAAATCATGTGCTTCTTTATGAGTAACGGGATGGTATCCCACCTCATACAAATTTAATGATATAGTGTCTGGTGCATTGTTATTTTGGTCCTTCTTTGTTAAACAGAAGCTTCGGTTGATATTATTCAGGAATTTTTATCAACTATATTAGGTATTATGAATAGTTTTATTTCTTGTTCTAGACTACTTGGTCGATAGGATTCGATCTGCACTAAGAAGTACCTGACATACATGACATTGATCAGCACCCAGTGATCAATCAGTCCTATAGGTGGTCAGTCGAGGCCCGGGTAGCCCAGTGGTAACGTCTCTGACTGTGAAGCTAGGTGATACGGGATCGAATCCGTCAGGGAGCACCAGTTTCCTCAAGATTACAGGTACACCTTTCTGACGAGTGCCAAGTAGCACGAAACATAGTTCCATGGTTTCCTGTTGACTGCCTCCAATCGTCATATCTCGATATCGTGCACTCAATGTCGAGTCACCTAGACTTGTGGCTACATTGTGACTTGGTCGATAGGATTCGATCTGCACTAAGAAGGACATGTTATACATGATATTGATCACCACCCAGTGATCAATCAATTGTAAATATTCTAGACTACATTTCCCATCATCATCATTGTATTACTTGCGTACAATATGTATTTCTCACTTTTTTCTCTTCTTCATTTCAGATTGTACTGTTTCTGTTGCATAAATTTCTACTGCATGAACTTTCCCAGTCAACATCTTGTTATCTTGTTGTGTTGTATTCTCTATGTATGTGTGTGTATACTGTGCTATCTCCAGACGTTTATGAAAATGAACTAACTGACCAACTATAGCCTAATTGTGCCAACAACATACTTTTAATTGTTTTACTCTGCTCCCGTTAATGATTGTGATTCCGGCGATGGAAAGAAAAGGAAAGAGTATCTGTCCGATGTACTGTCATCCAATCTATTTTAATCACAGTTCTGTACGTGTCTGTTTGTGTTCGTGTTTGTGTGTGTGTGTGTGTTATGATAAAATTACCTCTTTCGTTTATATTGTACTACTACTCCACCAATAACCATTTCTAGAACATTGACGTTTATTGTACCATGACATCTGTTTATGTACGTTATCAAGAAACACAAGCAGAGAGAGCATAACCATGTCCTGTAAAATTGTGATAAATTATGACACAAGAATATCAACCCTGTGTGTTTGTATGCAGTTCCAATGTATTTCTGTCGCTGGATTTTCTCCTGTTGAATATGTGACTATGTAATGTTTACTCAGTGTCGTTGGTGTATATCACAAACTTCTTCAATTTACTTCATTCATTCCATTCATTGTGTGAATCTCAGTGAATCTTTCAGTAGACATTCCATTTTCATGTATTTGTGTTACATCGAATGTTCTTTGTCTTTCGTTTTTCTTAATCTACTACTGGTACTACTACTTAAATAACTTGATTATTGTTATCTTTATTATCATACGTGATGTATATTTTTCTACTTAACTGAAAATGATTCACTTTGCTATTGGAAATGTTTTCACTTGGGTTTTTTTTGTCTTGTCTTTTCCTTTTGTTGTCCTCCTGGTCCCTCGGTATCCCATATGTCTATGCTGTGTTATTCAATACTTTACTACTAATATAATTGACTCTCAATATTAGTATGAATTGATGATTTGCTTTTTTGTGCTTTCTTCTTGTTTTGTTTTGCTTTTCTCATGGTAATATTTCAATTGTAATATATATGTATTGTGTGTGTGTACGTCTTGGCTTCTTTTTTTTTCTTCTTGACTACTAGTCCAGTTTTCATTGTTATGTTTATGCGTAGAAACTAAGATTTGTTTTATTTCCAATGTAATCTAAATTGGGATGGTGAGGATCAAAAGAAATGTAATTTTTAACAGAATAGTATTAACCATATACTGACTTACTACCTCTACTACTACGGGATTTCACTTGACAACGGCATCTCTGTGCTAATGCGGTATGGCAACTCGAACTGATGTACGTACGTACGAAGTTGTACGTTGTTACTGACTGACTCTCATATACTGAAGGCATTGGCTTATATTTTGTAGATCATGGTCATTATTTTTTTTGTATGAACATGTTAAATGTTAATACTTGCTGAAATGAATTATTCTTATTTATAGTTAAGTGATCTACCGGTTGAATTGCTGGGATTTTAATCAATAAAGTACAACTTCATCCCATCTACATCAGGTCAAGCGATTGAGCATATTCACTAGGCTTCAGTAAATCTTTCGTAGTTTTCACACAATGTCAACACAATGAGATTTGATTGATAAGATGAAGTATTAGAGAAGTATTCCAAATAGTGGTAGTAGTAGTAGTAGTATCAATATTATTAAACAGAAGCTTAAAATGAGAGGATATGTTTTCAAAAGATGAAATGAATTCGATTCTCAAAATTTTAGGAGAAGATAAACAATGGATGCATCTACGCTACTGTGATCAATTTTGAATAATTCCACCTAAAGTTTCGAAACACTGATTATGATTATCACAGCCAGATAATAAGCATTTAATGAGATAACCAAGCTTGATATTCAATGACTTCATAGGACAGTATCGTGTTTTGGTTTGGTCGCGGGATCATGGATGCGCACTGCTGAGGAGTCGCATACTAGGACGAAACGGCCGTCTAGTGCTTTCAGGTTTTCCATGGTGGTCTAGCTTCAATTGACTCATGAATTCAACTACTAAATTATTGTCTCTATATGAAACGAATTCGGTCTATGGAAGCAAATCTGTGAGAATAGTTTTCCTGACGTACTAATATCAACTGGCAAAACATTGAAAGTAGAGAGCATCAGAATTCATTTGCGTTTTAGTGTTGAATAACACAATATACTATGCATCAACTTTAGACTTTTTGAATATTGTTTCTTGTATACTAATCTCATTAAGTCAAAATTCATTGATTATCTATTATCTCCCGTAACTTGGTATCATTATAATAATTTTTCTCATCAACTGATGAAGTTAGTTTAAATGAATAGTGACTTTAACTAATTATACATCAATAGACATATGATATCATGGTAGGGAATTACTTGACAGTAGTGCTTAATTGTTTGTCAGTTGATTACGGTCCCTTTATTTATTATATTCAAGGTAGGTTTATACATTTAAATCCACCTCTTAGATGTATGTATACTGTACAAATGAAATCAATAATTTAGTGTAGAAATTTCGGTATTTTCATTTATTATCATATGGATAACTAAAGAAAATCAAAGTATAATTGACAGTTTAAGCATGGATGAATAGCGGCTAGCAGTGGACTCCATGACCCGTGTTTCTTCCAGTTTGGGACTCATCAGATAGATGTACCTATCACACCCGAGTTGGTGTTCACTCTGGGACTCCAACCCAGCAATATTCGCTTCACTTAGCTACTGAGCTTTGAAAGCCACTAGCTTTTACAATTGGGTGAAGTTTAAATTCACTTAGTATTGTTTAGTTGAATTTTCCCGTCGATGTATAGGACTGTAATCGACCAACTCAAGGATGTAGGTACACCCATCTGACGAGTCCCAAGTAGGACGAAACACGTGCCCCCGATTCTACTGCTAGCGACTATCCATCCATCTTTGCTTAGAATGCTTATGAGTTAAGGCAATACACACAGTATGCACATATGCCAATAAGAGACGAATCAATTGGAAGATTCAAGTTAACAATACCAAGTGAATTTATACTCGACAATTGCTTTAGTTTTAAACTGTTAATCAATGTGTAGCTACAACTTCATGAAATTGAACAGATAACAGTTCCAGTCTTGCTGGTAATTTGATATTTCCTGGTTACCAGTTTGGAATGCAATAGGTAATAAGATGGTGGTTGGAGGTAGTCAACAAGAAACCCTGGACCTATGTTTCGTGCTACATGGCACTCATCACTAAGGTGTACCTGTAATCTTGAGGGAACTGATGCTCCCTGACGGATTCGACCCTATGTCACTCAGCTTGACAGTCAGAGACATGCATTCAAGGTCGTGTCACCTAGACTAGTGGCCACATTGGAACTTGGTCGATAGGATTCGATCTGTAATAAGAAGCATCTAATATACATGATGACATTGATCACCACCCAATAATCGATCAATTGCAATAGGTGATATTTCCAAATTTAAATTAGTCTCCAATATTTTGTACAATTAATGCTCAATGTTATGGATAAGTTAAAAACCACCCCGAAATCGGTTGACTAAATAGACCGAACGGTTTTTGTGCCAAAACATCCCAACTGCCTGATTATTGGTTATTCTTCGATTTAACTATTTTCCTAAAGTTAATTTTCTGAAATAGATGGATTTTAACTAGCAGTGAAATCTAGAAGACATGCATCATCTTGTTCAGGATTCATCAAATGGGTGTAACTCCATCCTAATATATATATTAGCATTTAGACGATCTTATTAACTTTCACTTCAAATCATCCACCCGTTGTCAACTAAGCTACTAAGTCGATGTGGCCACTAACTTTTTCAACGATCATGATGATATATTATCCCATTATTGATATCCTCGACTGAGTTTTGATCTTTCCTAGTTGCCATTTATGCATCTTGTGTAAATAGTTTGAACATAGTCATTCTGTCACAAGTTTTTTTACAATATAGAACAGATGGATTACGATTTGCCTTTGAATCGAAACTTAGTGTTTTAAAAAAATGTATCATCGGTCAGATTGAAATGATCTTTGACTTCATTCTAACATTGATTAACTTCGAGCCTTCTGAAGATAAGATAAGGTAGCATTGTTCATGTACAGTGGAAATTCGATGCTATAACTTATCACCTTGTGCCCCTATCAATATATTACGTAATGATACCGCCAATTAGAGAACAGTGATTTATCGACAGGACCAATGACGTATAAAACAGTACGAGCAGTCTAGAATCTTTATCGGTCCTGCTTCCCACCTAGCCCTACCTGTTGAGTCCAGAACACCAACATCAGCCTTTGCGATATGAATCATGTTTTTCACACATACTGAGTTTATATATACAAATCAAACAGACCACATCGTATCTTAGAATAGGAAATACACATTTGTACAAGATCAAGCCAAAAGTGGTTGTGAATGTGGGAGACTGTAATTAATAGACTGAGCGTAACTCAAGAAAGGCATATCGAATAATAATCATCTACGCGTCAATATGAAACTTATAATGAGAGGAATATGAATATGTATAGTTTAGTTACTTAATAATTATACAATAGCATACAATAGTATTAGACTATAAATGGATCCCAACAGTTAGCATTCAGTATTCTTGCCAGGAAATAACATTCGGCAGGATTGGAATGTGTCTTCATGTAATGCCATTTATTCAACAAACTGCATATACTTTGTAAGCGATTGTTGAATGTTTTTCTGATTATAAAAATGAGGTTTTAACTCTCCTCTTGCATAATAAATGTTTTGATGATGTAATAATGTCAAATTTTATTAGTAGTGATCGTGTCTTGTTAGATCATTGTGGAATGGAATTCATCATTCTACATCAACTCCATTGACTAAGAGAAAGCATTTGACAGCGTGGACAGGATAACACTATGGAAGCTTCTTTGATACTATGGCGTGCCTGAGAAGGTAGTCAATATCATACGGAATTCCTATGATGGATTAAACTGCAAAATCGTGCATGGAGGACAGCTGACAGACTCGTTCGAAGTAAAGACCGGTGTCAGGCAAGGTTGCTTACTCTTAGCCTTTCTCCTTCTCCTAGTGATCGACTGGATGGATCATGAAGACGTCAACATCTGAGGGGAATCATGGAATACAGTGTGCATCTAGGATTCAGCTGGACGATCCAGACTTCTCTGATGATCTGGCTATTCTATCGCACATGCAACAACAAATACAGAAGACGACAAGTGAAGCAGTAGTAGGTCTTAACATACACAAAGGGGAAAGACAAGATTCTCTGATACAACACAGCATGCAACAATGGAATCACACTTGACGGAGAAGATTTGGAGGATGTAAAAACATTTACATAACTGGTCAGCATCATTGATGAACACGGTGGATATGATGCAGATGTAAAGGCGCGGATCGACAAAGCAAGAGCAGCATATCTACAACTGAAGAATATCTGGAACTCAAAACAACTGTCTGTCAACCAACACCAAAGTTAGAATTTTCGATACAAATGTCAAGACTGTATGGGACGGAAACTTGGCCAACTACAAAAGCCATCATCCAGAAGATACAGGTGTTTATTAACAGTTGTCTACGTAAAATACTTCGGATCCGTTGGCCAGACACTATTAGCAACAACCTACTGTGGGAAAGAACAAACCAGATTCCCGCGGAGGAAGAAATCAGGAAGAAGCGCTGGAAGTGGATAGGACACACATTGAGGAAAGCACCCAACTGCGTCACAAGACAAGCCCTCACATGGAATTCTGATGGTTAAAGGAGAAGAGGAAGATCAAAGAACACATTGGGCCGAGAAATGGAGACAGACATGAGAAGAATGAACAAGAATTGGATAGAACTAGAAAAGAAGTCCCAGGACAGAGTGTGTTTGAGAATGCTGGTCGGCGGTTTATGCTCCACTGGGAGTAACAGGCGTAAGTAAGTAGTAAGTAAGATTGTGTCTTGTGTTATATTCAGCCTTTGGTAGGTTTGTATGTGACCTGAGGGCATTTTGTGCACTGCCAAGAAGCGTTTACAACAATATCTCTCTAAGAATATGAAAGAGGGAAGAATATGCAGAAAAGTTAGTTGACAATATATTAAGCGTACAAGGTGGAATTAAGTTTATAGTAAAATGACATAAACATCAAATTAAGATTAAATAATCGAACTTAGTAGTTGGTAAGGTACAGTTTTCAAACGAGTCTGTTTCGGATCTCGTTGATTTTAAAACAGATGCGTTGTATAATTAATGTTCCAAACCCATAGATTTAGTTCTGAATCTGAACAACGGAGAAGTACAAGCCTTACTAAGTAGTATCATCAATAGTAGACAAACTTTCTCATCTGTCTCCTATGATACCTAGATATTTCGATGAATAGTGTTTTTAAAAATATCTTGACTTGAATTCACCTTGTATTATTTGCTTGTATCTTCCCACTGTTGTTAAGGACTGTAATTGATCAGTCTCTTATTGGCATATGTGCATGCTGTGCGCATTGCCTTAAGTCACGAGCATTCTAAACAAAGATGGATGAGCAGTGGCTAGCACTGGAATCCAGGATACGCGTTTTGTCCAAATTGGGACTTGTTAACTGGATATATCTGCATCCTTGAGTTGATCGATTACAGTCTTATACATCAACGGGAAGATTCAAGTAAACAATACCAAGTGAATTTAAACTTCACCCGATTGCACAAGCAAGTGGCTATGGAGATTCAGTAGTTAAGTGGATATCGTGATGGCGTTTGAAATGAAAGGTGCATATAATTGCATCCATCTGATGAGTGACAAAGAGGACGAAACGCATGTCTTGGATTCCACTGCTAGCCACTATCTATCTTTGCTTATATCTTCACTTGATTTCAAAAACTTACTTGTACTGTGTAAAATTAAATGCTTCATTCATAATGACATGCAATTTTATTCCAAAAGAAAAACAGTTGATGAGATATCTGTTAATTTCGTGGTAAACTGATATCATGTAAAGAACTATGGAAGATCTGAGAGTGCTCGAAAACTGTTTCACTCAGGTATGAGATTCGTCTATACTGTGATCCTACGTGAGATCAAAATGATAGTCTTCAAGCTATACAGTAACCATGACAGAGTTGTATCATGATCCAATAGTCAAATTGTAAAATAACTCCATCTTAATCCAATATCAGTAATCTACTACTATTGGTCTAGGTCAACACCTGAACTAAGAATAGGGAGTGAAGTAGTCGAACGCGTCGACAACTTCACTTATCTTGGAAGTCTGATCAGCCCTAATGGGTTGGTATCGGACGAAATCTCAACACGGATTCGAAAAGCTTGTTTGACTTTTGCCAACTTACGTCACCTTTGGCGAAGGCGAGATATCCGTCTATCAATTAAAGGACGAGTATAATGCGTGGCAGTCCGTTCTGTTTTACTTTACGGTAGCGAAACATGGTCATTAAGAGTAGAAGACACTCGTAAGCTACTAGTATTTGACCACAGATGCCTTACAAATATTGCCAGTGTCTGCTGGGATCACCGGGTATGTAATGGTGAGGTTACACGCAGGACATTAGGTAATGATGGTAGATCAGTTGATGAGGTTGTGAATTTTCATCGACTGAGATGGTTGAGTCATGTGTTGCGTATGCGTGAACACCGATTACCACGACGGGTAATTTCAACTGGTGTTATGGATGGTTGGAAGATAGTTAGGAGCGGCCAGACCAATACGTGGCATCAGTGCTTGAAGTCACTGACTTCTAATCTGAGCCATGTTGGTAGATGCAAAATACTTAGTTAGGGTCCGCGTGACAATCGTAAGCAATGGTTGGAGACTCTGTGTGACATGGCTTAGAATCGATCACAATGGTGTAGGTGGTGTATACACTCTTTGTCTTCTCTTAAACTATGAGATTAAAATCGCTTCATTTCTTTCTTTCTACGAACTAATTGTTTCTTCCTGTACAGTGTCCTTATATGCAATCTTTCTTTTATATATTACCACCATTGAATTAACAACTTCTGTGAATTGGGTGTTCGTCATGTTGTGCTAATGAGATATGGCAACTTGGACCGATGCATATATGTGCCTGGTCCTACGTTGTAGCTGACCGACTGACTCTCTGCCTACTATTGGATTCCTAGTCAATCATTTAATCATATCATTTTCAAATCATCATGTAAACTGTCTTCATTCTAACCATATTCGGATTATTTAATGCATTGTGTATACCGTCAAGGAATCCGAATCCATGACAACACAGTGATTTAGTGTTCCACTGGATGAATTCCACTACTTATGAATGATGAACCAAGTGAATGTTGTTAATAAGCTACAGAAATTATACATTGCTTCAGTAATATGTAAGAAATGCATTTGTGAGCTTGGCTAATATAGACGAATTATTCATTTACATTGTGATCGGATAAAAAAAATTTTTGTGCAGATCGATAAATGCATAATTGATCTACAGGATTTGTTTGTCCATTGAGATCAAGCTTTCTATCTTATTGTTAATCTTCACGATTTGTATAATTGATTAGGTCACATGTTGGGAACTGCGTCATGTAATTAAACTGAATAGGGTTTACAGATTATAACAGTCCAATTAAAACTAATTATGTTTTTATTTATTTATTTATTTGAATATAAATATTGTTGCAAAGGGGCACTGAATACATATGCGCTACATAAATCACGTAATTTGTGTATGGGCTGGGATAGTGTTCGGATGTCGAGACTGAATTAGGTGGTTTTCTCAGGGGGACACACCTGGAGCCTTTGACCTGAAGGTCTTATCTACAAGGCAGTGGAGCAACGTTAAGAGATGAAATCCCGTGGTAGCTGGTGACAAATAATTGGTTGATATGCCAGTTGTTTTGTCAGGGTCCTAGAGCTCATGTGCACCATTAGTTTGGAATCAGGGTTTCCCAATTCTCTTAGGTGAACCTTCCATATCCATCAACCTAGTTAAAGCTCCGGATATTCACTTTTCGTCCTCTCAACTTCATCAACAACACCCCGATTGCAGGTAGGCAGCGAGTAGAACTTCTTTGACAGTGGCTGTATACGTATGGCTATGTGAGAGAATTTAGAGAGGGAGAGCTGACTCTTACCGCTCTCGGCCGTACCAAGGCATTCGGGGGATAATTATATTACTTAATATATACTTGAACTTGATACATTTCAGATCAATTAGTAATGCCGTATATTACAATAAGCTACAATGATCCTTAACATTATCATTGTCACCATCAATTCTAATAATATTTCCAATGAATAATGTTTAACTTGTTTGTTTGTTCATTGTTCCGATATAGTGAATAGGATACACAAGTGCGGATAACCGAATATATTTGAATACAACATTACAGACTCGTTTAGTAATATCTGTGAACCATACAGTAAGCAATTCATTTCCACATCAATCATTCTCTGTTCTCATTCTCTTTTTCCTTCGATCTTCTTAGAGCCTTCTACTGCCAAATATTCTATTCCTGACTTATGTTATATCCTACTTATATTGATATAAGTAGCATATATCACACTAATATTGAATAATGAACAATAAATTATTATTTTTTTCTAAATTTAATTGATTTATCCTCTATTGATCCTAGTGAGAAGCCGTTACCAGTGGAGTTCAACCAGGTCTGTTGTGAGATATCAACTCAGTGAAGACAATGGTGTACGGTGGCGCAACTTTGTGGATTGATTGAAGTTAGACATTAACACAGTTGGATGCCGACTCAGTGGTCTAGTTGATTAGGCGCCTGTTGCGAGACTGATAGGATATGGGTTCGAATCTCGCGAGGTGTGGGATCGTGGATGCACACTGCTGAGGAGTCCCATACTAGGACGAAACAGCCATCTAGTGCTTCCAGGTTTTTCATGGTGGTCTAACTTCAATTAACTCATGATTTCAATCAGTGAAATTTCTAAAATCTCCACAAAACTCCTTCTGATAATTTTTATTTAATTCGAAAAATATGATCATAATTACTTCCTGTTATTTTACAGTATTCTGTAATCAATCAATTTTTGAAAAAAAAACGGGAGGTAGGGGAAGGAGGGAGAAGAAGGAGAACAATTCGTTATAACTTTTGAATCATTGATAATTAATCAATCAATCATGTTAATAGAAATAAAGATTATTGATTATTTTCTCTTGTAACTAATATCCAAGTAATATTGATTAATTGATTGATTGATCAATTGATTTGAAGAAAGAGATGAGATGAGTTTAGCTTATAAAATATTCTCATATTTCAATAATATATATGATTAACTAAAAATTTATTGTTGGGAGAATCTATTCTTCCTCTTGAAATACTCTCATATGATTACGTGCATAAAACCACTCCTAGGAAAGTCCTCTTAACTGTTTGCTTTCGAATGGGGTGTTGTTTACGAGATTGAGAGGACGAAAAGAGAATGTCCGACGCTTTAGCTGGATTGATGGACACAGACGGTTTACCTAGAGGAGTTGGAAAACCCTGATTCCAAGCCAATAGTGCACATGGAATTCAAGATTCTGAGGGAACAAATAGCGTATGAATCTATTGTTAGTCACCAGTTACCACGGGACTGCATCTTCTGACGTTACCTCACTGCCTTATAGATCAGACATTTAGGTCGAAGGCTCGAGGTGTAGCCTCCTAAGAAAACCACTTGGAGAACTTGGAGAACGACTACGACGAACATCATCAAAAAGATACAAGTACTTGCAAACTATTGCCTATGTAAGATACTCAATATCCGTTAACTAGATATCATCAGCAACAATCTATTGTGGGAGAGGACAAACCATCTACCAACTGAGAAGGAAATTAGGAAAAGATGTTGGAAGTGGATAGGGCACACATTGAAGAAATCACCAAACTGCATCACGAGGTAAGTGCTGACTTAGAATCGTGAAGGGAAACGGAAAATAGGAAGGTCAAGGAACATTGCGTTGTTGCAATACGACTGAGTAAATTAATACACATAATAGAATGGAGTATGGATGAATAATCCATGGAACAATAACAAATAAAGTAGTCCACTCTGAAATTCTATAGTTTACTAAGTGACCAAATATCAAAATCAATGCCTAATTAGTTACATAACTTACCCACTTTCTACATTTTTCATTGCTCAAATAATGTATTCTATGCTTAACTATACACTAATTTCAATCGATTCTCCATCCATTGTCTGAGATGGAGAACTGTTTCCACTCGACATGGATTGGACTTCACTGGTCATGACTTTTGACTAGAACTCTAGAAAATCCATCTTGAAGATAGCCACTAGTGAAGACATGATTACTGTCAGAATGAAAATTTGTGGAGATTGTAGTAATTTATTTCAATAGTTGAATTCGCATTCTAGATCGAAGGTCCTGGATTCGAGTCCCACGTGCTGGATCATGATTGCGCACTCTTAAAGAGTCCCATATTAGAAGGAAACAGTCATCTAGTGCCCCCAGGTTTTCACTGGTGGTCTAACTTAGATCGACCCATGAATTCAACTATCCAAAAAATTACTACATTCTCTACAAATCCTGATTCTGATTCTACACTAGTTATCGCGATTGGTAAACTGAATCAGTACTTTCAATGTAATCGAGATCTTTCATACACATAGTTCCCTTTATTATTTTAAAGAGAGCAAGAACAAAGATTGGTGTAGTTCTTGCTCTCTTTTCAATAATCGAGATAATAAACCGATCAGTGGTAGACCATTATTGGAAACCTAGAAGTATCGAATGAACATTTCATCGTAGTATACAACTATTCAGCAATGTATATCCACGATTCTGCACTCGATATTTAAACCCAAAATCTATATTCTGGTGTATGAAAACTTAACCTCTGAACTACTGATCTAGTCACAATTAATTGATCACTGGGTAGTGATCGATGTCATGTGTGTCAAGTCCTTCTTAGTGCAGATCGAATCCTATCGACCAACTTGCAATGTGGCCACCAGTCTAGGTGACTCGACACTGAGTGCATTATATATTGAGATTAGATGGTGGTTGGAGGTAGTCAACAGGAAACCCTGGAACTATGTTTTGTGCTACTTGGCACTTGTCACTAAGGTGTACCTGTAATCTTGAGGGAACTTATGCTCCCTGACGGACACGATC
The DNA here is from genome assembly GCF_000699445.3 of Schistosoma haematobium. Classification (NCBI taxonomy): domain Eukaryota; kingdom Metazoa; phylum Platyhelminthes; class Trematoda; order Strigeidida; family Schistosomatidae; genus Schistosoma; species Schistosoma haematobium. Next base: position 17,978,176 of record NC_067202.1, on the reverse strand, counting down.
CCGTGTCACCCAGCTTTACAGTCAGAGAAGTTACCACTGGGCTATCCGGGCCGTGACCGACCTTCTGTAGCCACATTGGAACTTGGTCGATAGCATTCGATCTGCACTTAGAAGGACTTGACAAACATGACATTGATCACCACCCAGTGATCAACTAACTTTGATTACATCCCAGTCCTACAGGAGGTCGGTCGCGGCCAGGATAGCCCAGTGGTAACGTCTCTGACTGTGAAGCTGGTTGACATAGGGTCAAATCCATCGGGGAGCAGCAGTTCCCTCAAGATTATAGGTACACCTTAGTAATGAGTATCAAATAGCACGAAACATAGGTCCAGGGTTCCCTGTTGACTACCTCCAACCACCATCTTATCTCACTGATCTAATATCCAACGCTATTAATGTCTAACTTTAATCAATCTATCATATTGTACATCTATCTTTCATTGTTTTTCAGTTTATATTATATTGTCTCCACTAAATACATTTGATTAATGAATATCAAATCGATACTAATCAAATGATTCTTAGCCAACTAATTAATGATATATGTATGTATATCGGTTAAATTTAGTCTTATAAAAGATAATGTCTAATTAATGATTCAAGAAAAACATTGGATGGTAACAATTAGTTACCAAGTTGGTTATTCAAATTGATAATAAGACAAAGAAACGAGAAAAGAGAACATTTTTTTGGTTTTTTAAGAGCATTCATGTTAATAGATCAATAGATAGGATAAAATAAAAGTTTGATTACAAATATTTTATTGATTTTAGATGGTTAAAATTAACTTTTTCTGATTAAAGTTGTTTTCACTTATTGAAATCATGAGTCAGTTGAAGCTAGACCACCATGGAAAACCTAGAAGCTTTGGATGGCCGTTTCGTCCTGCTGTGGGACTCTTCAGCAGTACGCGTCCATGATCCCGCATTGTGAGATTCGAACCCATGTCCTATCAGTCTCGCGACAGGCGCTTAATCAACTAGACCACTGAGTCGGCATCCAACTGTGTTAATGTCTAACTTCAACCAATCCACGAAGTTGCGCCACCGTACACCATTGTCATCAGTGAGTTGATATCTCACAACAGACCTGGTTGAACTCCACTGATAGGTCTTGGGTTCGAATCTCTCAGGGTGCGGGATCGTGGATGCGCACTACTGAGGAGTCCCATACTAGGACGAAACGGCCGTCTAGTGATTCCAGGTTTTCCATGGTGGTCTAGCTTCAATTGACTCATCATTTCAATCGGTGAGATTTCTAAAATCTTCACAAAACCCCTTCTGATAAAGTTGTTTTGAATGAGTTAGTTTTCTATGGGATAGAGTTACTAACTCTATACTTAATCTTATTCCTTTAATTGGACTTGAAATTGGCAGTATTTCTAGAAGAGCTATCGGTGAAAGATATGGAATCCTTCATGTATTTGGGAAGCATCATCGATGAACATGAAGGATTCAATGCAGATGTAAATGTAAGGATTGGCAAAGTAAAGACAGTATTCCTACAATTGAAGAACATATGGAACTCTAAACAACTGTCTACCAAGCAATATCAAAGTTACAATCTTCAAAACGAACGTCAACACTGTTAGTTCAATAGTACGGAGCTGAAACGTAGAGAACGACTACTAAAAACATCATCAAAAAGATACAAGTACTTGCAAACTATTGCCTATGTAAGATACTCAATATCCGTTAACTAGATATCATCAGCAACAATCTATTGTGGGAGAGGACAAACCATCTACCAACTGAGAAGGAAATTAGGAAAAGATGTTGGAAGTGGATAGGGCACACATTGAAGAAATCACCAAACTGAATCACGAGGCAAGTGTTAACTTGGAATGGTGAAAGGAAACGGAAAAGAGGAAGGCCAAAGAACACATTACGTCGGGAGGTAGAAGCAGATATGAAAAGGATGAATAACAACTGGAAAGAGTTGAAAAGGATTACCCAGGACAGGGTTGGATGGAGAATGATGGTGGTCGGCCTAAGATCTTCCACGAGGAGTAACAGGCGTAAGTAATTATGATAGTTGGAAATAGTGTACATCCTATGTACCTAACTTCATAGGAGTATTTATATAAGTAAATATATCTAAGGATGGGGGAAAGTGAAAGAGTAACTGTATTCTATGGACTTATTGTTGTTTACCTAGAAAATGAAGAACATAACTTTGTGATATTTTTCCTTTCAATTCAATCACAACACACATGGTCTTTAACAATCAAAAGATTTAATGGAAAAAAACGTTGACTACCTTATTCAGCTGATATCTGATTTCAATTGTTGAGATCATGAGTCAACTGAAGCTAGATCACCATGGAAAACCTGGAAGCACTGGATGGCTGTTTCGCCCTATTGTGGGAATTGTCAGCAGTGCGCATCCACGAACCTTCTGATATCTGATTGTTTTCATCTTTGTTTTTTGTTTGAATCTATGACAAGTACATTTTCTATGTAGGTACAATAAAATTCTAACTCATGTTTTCCTACAATTGGATCTAGTGTTGATCGATAATGCTTTATAAATCTACTCCTTCTGTCGAGGAAGGAACAAGGATTCCTATTTGATTAGTTTTGATATAAGCAAATTATGGTGAGATTATAATTTTTTGTGCCCGTTGATCTGACTCCTATTTAGAGCGTATAAATGTTTGTTATCGCCTATTCTCGTATATCATCGTCGACTTAAATCGCGTTATCCAATAACGGAATTAAAGAAGTCGAATAACGAGAATTGACTTGAGAATACATATATTTCGTACATGAAGCGAATGAAACATAGCAAAGCAAAAATGACATGTATGGAAGATGGCTGGGAAGCCAACTCCATTTCAAGCCGGGGCATTACTCAATATTTATAGTCAGACAAAATAAAGCTACAGACATGTGATTAATGGGATAAGAAGGGCACACACATATACACTCATATAAAAACAGTCTAGATTGATAAGCGAATAAATAACAAGGTCAATGTATGGCTCAAGTAAAATGAATAGGATGGGATGTCCGAAAGCTCGAATAAGGTATATGGGCTTGGCATAATAACCGACACTACAAATTTATGAACAACCTTTGAGTGACGCTAGAGTGACCTAGAGAATATCCACCTAATAACTAGGACCAAATGATGGTTATAAATTTTGATAGAGTTTTATTCTCTGAGCTGAATAGTTTAGACGTAGAGCTTTCATTGTTATTCTGAACAACATCATCAGCACAAACTTTAGACAGAAGTGAAGTGTTCAAATTTCTCCATATATGGCTCACAGCTTGTCCTGTAGACCTCGGTGTTGATTGGTTATTGTTGACCTTTAACTTGTCATTGTTAAAGGTTGTGATAGTACCCTAGTGCACAGACCGAAACATGTGGTTTTCTCAAGGGGCCGTACCCTGAGCGTTCGACCTAAAGGTCTGATCCATAAGGCAGTGGAGCAACGTTAAGAAATGCAGTTCCATGGTAGCCACTGGCTAGTAATTGGTTCATACGTCATTTGTTCCTTCAGGATCCTGGAGCCCATGTGCACCATTAGTTTGGAATCAGGATTTCCAGTTCCCTTATGTAGATCTCCCGTACCCACCTACCTGAGTAAAGCGTTGGACAATTTCTTTTCGTGCTCTAAATTTCGTAAACCACAACAATGCGGCGAGAATGAAGTGAGTAGGACTTTCCTAGTAATGGCTGTATGTATGTGGCCATGTGAGGGCATTTGGAGAGGAAGAGCTGATTCTCTCCACCCTAGACAAAATCTCAGAACGGATACAGAAGGCTCGACTAGCTTTTACCAACTTGCGTCATTTATGGCGTAGGCGAGATATCCGTCTATCAACCAAAGGACGTGTTTACTGCATAGCAGTTCGTCCCGTCCTACTTTATGGCAGTGAAACATGGCCGGTAAGAGTAGAGGATATTCGTAGGTTACTAGTATTTGATCATAGGTGTCTTTGAAACATTGTTCGTATATCCTGGGACCATCGGGTAAGTAACGCAGTTGTTAGGAAATGGGTACTAGGTAAGGATGGCAAATCAATTGATGAAGTAGTGAAACCTCATCAGTTGAGATGGTTGGGACACGTGTTACGTATGCCCAACCAACAACTGCCTCGATGTGCAATGCTCAATGGTATAGGAGTAGATTGGAAGAAAGGTAGGGACGGCCAGACCAAAACATGGCACAAATCCATGAAGTCACTGACAAGTGGACTGAGCCATGTTGGTAGGTGTAGACTACCTGGTTGGGGACCGCGAGATGATAGCAACCGATGGTTAGAGACTCTGAATGGCATGGCTCAAAATCGTTTGCAATGGAGCAGATGCATCCACTCTTTGTGTTCTCCCAAATTCTAATCTTCTGAATTCTTCATCTCCCTTTTTTGTTTCTTTCCAAGTTTATTTCACTAGATTATACTCCTTGAATAACATCTTCAAACCTTAATCTTTCCGATTACTGCTTATACTTTTACTATCTCTACCACTACGGGATTTGAATTGACAACTGCATCTCTGTGCTAATGTGGTATGGCAACTCGAACAGATGTACGTACGTACGTACGTACAAAGTTCTACGTTGTTGCTAACTGACTGACTGACTAACTCCACCCTCAGTTGTATCATGGTATTTTAGCAACAAAATAAAAAAAAGAAAGAAATCTTATGAAAACCTCATAAGTTAAATAATATAACATATTTGTTTATTCATTTACATTGTATTGCATTTTGAAAAAGAAAAAAAATATTATTGATTTTATGAATGTTTTTTTTAATGAACTAACTAAAATAGGGAGGGTGGAAGGTTGAAGGGTTGGAGGGTGGTGGCTATAAAAACTGTTCAAATTGTTTACGGTTATTTGTTGTTGTTTGTTTTTATTTATCAAAAATCTTTTTTTGTATTCTAGATATAATGTAACCATTTAATAATAAGGTTAACTATACTACAACTATGATAAGAAAGTACCATATTGATAGTTAACTCATGACAATGTTCAAAGAGAACATTATAGATGAACATGTTTGAACAAGATGAAACGTTTTTTATTGAATAAATAGAAAAAAAAAAGAAATCTATATCATCAATGAAAGATTCAAGTAAATAGTATCCAATGAATTTGCACAAATAAGTTAGTTATCAGGATTTCAGTAGGAAAAATGGATATCATGATGATGTTTAAGGTGAATGATAATGAGTACGAGTTTCAGAGGGGATATCAACTCTGAGATACAAGTATATCCAATTGACAAGTCTCAAATAGGATGAAATGCATATTCTACATTCCAGTGTTAGCCACTATTCATCCATCTTTGCTTAGAATGCACATATGATAATAAAGGACTGATCAAGTGCAGTCTTAATCATCAATTGGAAGATTCAAACAAACAATAACAAGTGAATTTAAACATCACTCAATTACATAAGCAACTGGCTATGAGGACTTAGAAGCTAAGTGGATAATGTGATGGCGTTTGACGCGAACGGTACTGGGTTCGAGTTCCAGAATGAATATGAACTATGAGATGCAGGTGTGTTCATCTGACGAGTCCCGAATAGGAAGAAACGCTTACTTACTTACTTACTTACTTACTTACTTACTTACTTACTTACTTACTTACTTACTTACTTACGCCTGTTACTCCCAGTGAGGCATAGGCCGCCGACAACCATTCTCTAACCCATTCTATCCTTGGCCTTCCTTTCTAGTTCTATCCAATTCTTGTTCATTCTTCTCATATCTGTCTCCATTTCACGGTGTAATGTGTTCCTTGGTCTTCCTCTTCTCCTTTGATCTTGAAAATCCCATGTGAAGGTTTGCCTTGTGACACAGTTGGATGCTTTCCTCAATGTGTGTTCGATCCACTTCCAGTGCTTCTTCCTGATTTCTTTCTCCACTGGGATCTGGTTTGTTCTCTATCACAATAGGTTGTTGCTAACAGTGTCTTGTATATTGCACTGTTAGCCACCAACCATCCTTGTTTATAATGCGTGTGAATTAAGGTTATATCGAACCGATACGCACAGTATCCACATATACCACTAAGTGACTGATCAATTGCTGTCCTAATCATCAATTGGAAGATTCAAGTAAACAATACCAAGTGAATCATTGTTTGAATGTATAGTTGTTTAAATGAAAGATCTGAGATCACTTTGAAAACTATGGATTACTAAGGGGAACTGAATAGTTTTTTTTCCGCATTATGTTGTAAACTTTCTCTTCAACAGTGTTCATTCATGAAGTGTCTTGTAATGAGGATGACAATCTCTTCATTGATTACTCCGGACTGAAACTTCCGTAAATCTGTCTAGCAACAGTTTACTGCTTGATGATTTCAAGACTTTGTTGGAAACAAAACAAAACAAAACAAACAACAGATTTCAATGGATTATTATATATTTCAATCGATACCGTCTACCGTATATTGATCAGATTTCTCTAATCGAATATAATGAGATAGTGAGTTATATACAAGTGGTGATGGTAAGATACAAGCCAAACAATACCAAGTGAATTCAAATTCACGCCATTGCGTAAGCAAGTGACTATCAGGACTCAGTAGCTGAGTGGATAACACGATGGCATTTAAAGCGAATGGTACTGGGTTCGAGTCCCAGAGTGAACATCAACTCTGAGATTCAGGTACATTCAGCTGACGAGTCCCGAATAGGACGAAACGCACGTCCTGGATTCCACTGCTAGCCACTATCCATCATTGCTTACAAATAGCTTGTGAATTAAGGTAATATCAAGGCATACGCGCAGTATGCAGATATGCCAATAACAGACTGATCATTTGCAGTCTTAAACTTCAACGGGAAAATACAAGCCAAACAATAACAAATGAGAATGGGTTTTGTGGAGAGTTTTAGAAATTTCACAGGTTGAAATCACGAGTCGATTGAAGCTAGACTACCATGGTAAACCTGGAAGAACTGGACGGCCGTTTCGTCCTAGTATGGGACTCCTCAGCAGTGCGCATCCACGATCCCGCACCACGCCGGGCTCGAACCCAGGAACTACTGGCTTCGCGCGCTAAGCGCTTGGCCGACTAGACCACTGAGCTGGCCGGTTTCCAACGGTGTTAATGTCTAACTTCAACCAATCCACAAAGTTGTGCCCATACTGATAATAATCAACTGCACACTAGTGACTGACTTCGGGAAAAACCCCTGAAGTTCTGGTGAGAAGCCGTTACTAGTGGAGTTCAAGCAGGTCTGTTGTGAGATAGTAACTCACTGAAGACAATGGTGTACGGTGGCGCAACTTAGTGGATTGGTTGAAGTTAGACATTAACACCGTTGGAAACCGGCCAGCTCAGTGGTCTAGCCGGCCAAGCGCTTAGCGCGCGAAGCCAGTAGTTCCTGGGTTCGAGCCCGGCGTGGTGCGGGATCGTGGATGTGCACTGCTGAGGGGTCCCATACTAGGACGAAACGGCCGTCCAGTTCTTCCAGGTTTTCCATGGTGGTCTAGCTTTAATCGACTCATGATTTCAACCTGTGAAATAACAAATGAGTTATGATGGTAAAGTTGAGTTTGGAGCTGGGAAAATGGAATGACTCAAAGAAGACAAAAATTAGTAACAAATGAAACTTGTAATCAGATCTACTCATCACTACATAAGTTTCACTGTCAGTTAGTGAATGTTCAAATTTGACTATCCACTTGTTTAAAAAAGATTCCTTGATTGAATAGTTTTTTCTATGATTTGTTGATTAACCAGACAATTGTTTATAAATATGTGTACTATTTTGATGATGATTGTGGTGGTTCTCAAAGTTTCAGTTCCGTACCATAGAACTAACAGTGTTGATGTTCGTATTGAAGATTGTAACTTTGATATTGAGTGAGAGATAGTTGTTTTGAGTTCCATATATTCTACAATTGTAGGATTGCTGTTCTTGCTTTGTTAATCCTCGCTTCTACGTCTGCATTGGATCCTTCTTGTTCATCAATGATGCTTCCCTGAACGAGTATTACATTGAATCAAATGTAATCTAGTGTTCTATCATGTTTTCACAGGTTAATAAATAAAAATGGATACAGCAGAAAAGATCACTATCTAAGATTAGATCAGGAAAACTTCATGGGTAGCCTTTAAGCCTTAAACACTCCTTGTCATAGATTTATCTCTCGATACTAAGATATTTCAAATCCTCTAGATCAAGTCTAGGATTCTCCATGAAATACTCAGTTGGTAATGTTTGCTCAAACAGCTAAACAGAAATGACCGCATTTGACCACATATATATGTATACATAGTCCGCTTGTATTTCTCACTCATTCATAAGACAATATGTGATCTGTTTTACCTTTGAACAATGTATGACATTATTAGAGTGATGGTTTTTCAATCAGGATACAACCATTTGAATAAGCATAGATAAATCATATAACTGTCATAATTATACATCAATGATTTATCGTAATACAAATGAAAACATAACGATCATGTTTTGAACACAACTTATGAAATGAGAGAAGGATTATCAAATAGTTACAAGTGGGAAAGCTGATAAAATGTCAATAGAGAAGAATATAAAAGACTTTTAGGATTATAATAAGGTTAACTGGAATGAACTGTGAATGACTGCCCAGGACAGAGTTGGATGGAGTATGCTGTTGGTCGGCCTATGCTTCTCAACGAGGGGTAACAGGCTCAAGTAAGTAGGTAAATAAGTAATTTGTACATGTTTTCTTGTTTTTTTGTTTGTAAATACTTGACTGATTTACTTTCTTTAAGTTTAATGGCAGTTATATGCTGTTTTATATGAACCTTCGCACATTTCTTATGATTTCATTATTAACTCCTCCTGTAGATCTTCTAGAGTTACTGCCGGTCCCAAGCTCGGGTAAAGGAGGAGGGTTGGGTATGGGGTTAGCGACCCCATCCCGTAGAAAACTAACTCTCTAACAAAACGCTAATCAGTAACATACGATTATTAATCCTCTTAATATCATGTAGCAGTCTTAAATGAAAATTCATGTGAAGTTGTGATAATTTGGTTTATGCTTTTGTCAAAGAATGAACGGTTGGATTGTATAAACCTACTAAGTAATCATGATTTATCTGAAAAATACCACATAGTTTCGAAATTATTGTTCATATATGTTTAAACTACTTGTAAGTAGTATAAATATTAAACGAAATTATCATGGACTCATTTAGTAAAATAGTTTTTAATTGAATTTTCCCATTGATGTTTAAGACTGCAACTGATCAGTCTCTTAATGGTATATGTGCATACTGTGCGTATTGCCTTGATTCACAAGCATTCTAAGCAAAGATGGATGGATAGTGGTTAGCACTGGAATACAGGATACGAGTTTTGTCCAAATTGGTACTTGTTAGCTGGATATATCTGCATCCTTGAAATAAGCGCTGACTTGGAATCATGAAGAGGAATGAAAAAGAGGAAGAACAAAGAACACATTGCATCGAGAATTGGAAGCGGACATGAAAAGGATGAACAGTAACTGGAAAGAAATGGGAATGATTGCCCAGGAGAGAGTTGGATGGAGTATGCTGTTGGTCGGCCTATGCTTCTCAACGAGGGGTAACAGGTGTAAGTAAGTAAGTAAGTAATTTGCACATGTAATCTTGTTTCTTTTGTCTGTAAATACTTGACTGATTTGCTTTCTTTAAGTTTAATGGCAGTTATATGCTGTTTTATATGAACCTTCGCACATTTTTTATGATTTCACAGTAATCTGAATAATGATAGATTAGAAGTTATACAGATGGAGACGGCTGATAGAAAGTCTTCGACCAAAGTTTTGGGTTGATTGATAATTGTAGGTGAAAATATACCATTTCTGGAATACGTTATTAGAGGTTTGAATAGTCCAGTGGTCATATCTCTGATTATAATACTAAAGTGTAAAGAATTCAGAATGCATGTGAATCAGTGTTCTCATAAACACAAATACTAAATCTAGGAATCACTACAGATTACCTTGAACTACTTTAAAACTTACAATAGTTCGTTCAATGTAAGCTTACTTAAACCAGTAGCTAAATCAGTTTGTTTTATCCCGATAAACAGGACCAATCAGGACTCTAGGCTGGTCGCATATGTTTTACGCATCCTTGGTCCGATCGATAATTCAATGACCTCTAATCGGTGGTCACAAGTGATAACACAGTTCATACTCAATAATTAACCAGTAGTGAATCCCAAATATCAACAGTTGAGATCATGAGTCAATTGGAGCTAGACTACCATGGAAAACCTGGAAGCATCGGACGGCCGTTTCGTTCTATTGTGGAACTCCTCAGTAGTGCGCATCCACGAAACGGCCGTCCAGTGCTTCCAGGCTTTCCATGATGGTCTAGCTTGAATTGACTCATGATCTCAACTTTTGAAGTTGCTACAATCTCTACAAGACCCCTTCTGATACTAATCACAAATATGTTGATTTTAAAAAGAGCAAAAGTCAAGAATAACATTAATTCATTTGATTTGACTGAATTCTTATTCGTTGGTTACAATCTATAATCTTTTGAAAATCATGATTCTAAATTATGATGAAAGTAACTTTATTTAGGTACATGGAATGTTCGTACAATGTGGGACACCGGAAGAGCCTTCCAAATTGCTGCAGAAATGAGAAGATACAACCTAGAGGTACTTGGGATCAGTGAAGCACATTGGACACAAGTTGGACAACAACGAATAACTACAGGAGAGCTCCTGTTATACTCCGGCCATGAAGAAGAAAATGCACCACATACACAAGGAGTTGCATTGATGCTGTCCAAACAAGCGCAAAATGCACTTATAGGATGGGAATCTCATGGACCAAGGATCATCAAAGCGTCGTTTAAAACAAAGAAAGAGGGCATTTCAATGAACATCATCCAATGCTATGCGCCTACCAACGACTACAATGAAGACGCTAAAGATCAATTCTACAATAGGCTGCAGTCAATCGTCGAGAAGTGCCCAACAAAGGACCTGACCATTCTGATGGGAGATTTCAACGCCAAGGTTGGAACGGACAACACTGGATATGAAGATACCATGGGACGACACGGACTGGGAGAAAGAAACGAAAATGGTGAGAGATTTGCAAATCTATGTGCCTTCAATAAGCTGGTCATAGGCGGTACCATATTCCCACATAAACGCATACACAAAACCACATGGACTTCACCGGGTCACTCTACACAAAACCAAATCGACCATATTTGCATCAACAAAACGTTCAGGGGGACTATAGAGGACGTGAGAACCAAGAGAGGAGCTGATATAGCATCAGATCATCACTTACTGTTCGCTAAGATGAAATTGAAACTCAAGAAGCACTGGACAACGGGGCGGACAGTATCACAAAAGTTCAATACGGCCTTTCTCCAGGATACTAGCAAACTCAACAAATTCAAGATAGTCCCCAGCAACAAGTTCCAGGCCTTTCATGATCTACTCAATGGAGAAGGAACTACTATGGAGAGCAACTGGAAGGGGATCAAAGAGGCAATCACTTCAACATGTCATGAGGTCCTGGGTCACAAGAAGCACCATCACAAAGAATGGATCACTGTTGATACACTGGATAAGATTCAAGAAAGAAGGAACAAGAAGGCAGCGATCAATACCAGCCGAACAAGAGCAGAAAAAGCCAAGGCACAAGCTGAATACACGGAAATAAACAAACAAGTGAAGAGGAGCATCAGAACCGACAAACGTAAATATGTGGAAGATTTAGCAACGACGGCGGAAAAGGCTGCAAGAGAAGGAAACATGAGACAATTGTATGACACGACAAAGAAACTGTCTGGAAATCGCCGCAAACCAGAACGACCAGTAAAAAGCAAGGAAGGCAAGGTAATCACCAACATTGAAGAGCAACAAAACAGGTGGGTAGAACACTTCAAAGAACTCTTGAATCGACCAGCTCCACTGAACCCACCCAACATCGAAGCAGCACCCACGGACCTCCCAATCAATGTTGGCCCACCAACAATTGAAGAAATCAGCATGGCCATCAGACAAATCAAGAGTGGCAAAGCAGCAGGACCAGACAACATCCCAGCAGAGGCACTAAAAGCAGACGTAGCGGCAACTGCAAGGATACTCCACATTCCCTTCAGCAAAATTTGGGATGAGGAAGAAGTACCAACAGACTGGAAAGAAGGACTTCTGGTCAAAATACCGAAGAAAGGCGATCTCAGCAAGTGCGATAACTACAGGGGCATCACTCTTCTCTCAATACCGGGAAAAGTTTTCAACAGGGTATTGTTAAACAGGATGAAGGACTGCGTAGACGCCCAACTTCGGGACCAACAGGCAGGATTCCGTAAGGATAGATCGTGTACAGACCAAATCGCAACTCTACGGATCATTGTGGAACAATCAATTGAATGGAATTCATCACTCTACATCAACTTCATTGACTACGAAAAGGCATTTGATAGCGTGGACAGAACAACACTATGGAAACTTCTTCGACACTACGGCGTGCCTCAGAAGATAGTCAATATCATACAGAACTCATGTGATGGATTACACTGCAAAATCGTGCATGGAGGACAGTTGACAAGGTCGTTCGAAGTGAAGACCGGTGTTAGGCAAGGTTGCTTACTCTCACCCTTTCTCTTTCTCCTGGTGATCGACTGGATCATGAAGACGTCAACGTCTGAAGGGAAGCGCGGGATACAATGGACATCTAAGATGCAGTTGGATGATCTAGACTTCGCAGACGATCTGGCCCTTCTATCCCAAACGCAACAACAGATGCAGGAGAAGACGAACAGTGTGGCAGCAGCCTCAGCAGCAATAGGTCTCAATATACACAAAGGGAAAAGCAGGATTCTCCGATACAACACAGAATGCACCAATCCAATCACAATTGACGGAGAAGATTTGGAAGATGTAAAAACCTTTACATATTTGGGCAGCATCATTGATGAACAGGGTGGATCTGATGCAGATGTGAAGGCGCGGATCGGCAAAGCAAGAGCAGCATATTTACAACTGAGGAACATCTGGGACAGAAACCTGGAGAACTACAAAAGCCATCATCCAGAAAATACAGGTGTTTATCAACAATTGTCTACGCAAAATACTTCAGATCCATTGGCCGGACACTATTAGCAACAACGTACTGTGGGAGAGAACAAACCAGATCGGAGTGGAGGAAGAAATCAGGAAGAAGTGCTGGAAGTGGATAGGACACACATTGAGGAAAGCACCCAACTGCGTCACAAGACAAGCCCTCACATGGAATCCTGAAGGTCAAAGGAAAAGAGGAAGACCAAAGAACACATTACGCCGAGAAATGGAAATAGACATGAGAAAAATGAACAAGAATTGGATGGAACTAGAAAAGAAGGCCCAGGACAGAGTGGGTTGGAGAATGCTGGTCAGCGGCCTATGCTCCATTGGGAGTAACAGGCGTAAGTAAGTAAGTAAGTAACTTACATAAATATGTCTGGAAGATGGTGGAGAAGATTTATAGCTCAAATGGATGATTTTATTCTCTGAACTGGAAGAGGATCAAAAGATGAAGCTACAAAGAACATTCATGTTGGAATATTTGGGAAGCTTGACAATAGACATCGAGATAGCATGTAAACGACATATACGACCAAACTATCCAGCTCAGAGAAGAAAACTTCATCTAAATGAATGAGTCTAGTTGGAGATTGTTATGAATACATATTAGTATAGTATAGTAAGCATGTAACTACATTCAAGTGACTAAATATGGTTTACATTTTTGTGTTTTTGATAACTTTGACTGAACTTTGATCAGTTCTAGTTGGCACATGGGCATCTAGTACGGATTGACTCACTATTACTGATAGTGGAATCTAGGATGTGTATTTCATTCCATTTTTAACGCATCACAAATACAACAAAAACGTGCGTCCTAAATTCCACTGCTAGCCACATTTCATCTAGTCTACATCGCAAACTGATAGCTTATTATATAATCTATAGTTGAATGTCAATCATTCCCTTTTTTTATCAGTTAAAAGGATGAATTAGTAAAGTACAACCAAAATAAAGAAGTAAACAATGATAGGTTTAAGGTCAACAAAAACCAATCAACATCAAGGTGTACAGGATAAGCTGTGAACCACATGTAGAGAAATTTGAACACTTCACTTCTACTTGAACTTACTCACTTTTACTTACGCCTGTTACTCTTCATGAAGGAGCATAGACCGCTCACCAGCATTCTCCATCCAACCCTGTCCTGCGCAATCCTTTCCAGCTCTTTCCAGTTCCTGTTGATCCTTTTCATATCTGCTTCTATTTCCCGACGTAATGTGTTATTTGGCCTTCCTCTTTTTCGCTTCCCTTCAGGATTCCAAGTCATGGCTTACCTCGTGATGCTGTTTGATGATTTACGTAATGTATGTCCTATCCATTTCCACCGTCTTTTCCTAATTCCCTCTTCAGCTGGAAGCTGGTTTGTTCTCTCCCACAGAAGGCTGTTGTTGATGATATCTGGCCAATGGATGTTGAGTATCCTGCGTAGACAACCATTTATAAATACTTGTACCTTTTTGATGATGTTTGTAGTAGTAGTTCTCCAAGTTTCAGTTCCGTACAGTATAACTGCCTTGACGTTCGTATTGAAGATTGTAACTTTGATATTGGTTGACAGACAGTTGTTTAGAGTTCCATATGTTCTTCAATTGTAGGAATACCGTCTTTACTTTGCCAATCCTCGCCTTTACGTCTGCATCTGAACCTCCTTGTTCATCGATGATGTTTCTCAGGTATGTGAAGGATTCTACATCTTTCAGAGTTTCGCCATCAAGAGTGATTGGACACTTGTACTTGGAGTTTGCACTGATGATGTTGTTCAGAAGAACGATGAAAGCTTTACAACTAAACTATCCAGTTCAGAGAGTAAAACTCCATCAAAACAAAACGTTTTGTAAACGCATCAACTTAAGGGATAAAATGAAGATATTTAACTGAAATACTTGAAGAAGAAATAATTGCCGTTAAAAAAAACACACTCAATATTTATCTATCCAAACCTCAATGATGATGAAATTCAAAGGACAGTGTTAACGATTAGTATAACTCATCATCTCAACATCATCATAACAATGAATGAATTAGAATCAACCCAACAACCAACTATCGATTTAGTATAAGACAACATGTTCAATAAATCATTCAACGGTAGACATGTTCCCCCTTTTTAGGTTTCTATATTATAAAGCTTCTAGCCTTAAATAATCTTCTACCCTAAAGGTAAAATAGAAAGTAGAAATATGAAAGATGATTTACTTCTAAGGTGAACTCCTTGAAGGTCATAGAAATGATACTAAAATTGGCATCAATTATAATAGTTGATTAAACACACGTGATGACCTTGTAGTGGATGAGAACATCAAGAGTGAGGATAATCGAATGTCTTTGGACATACAATTACAGAATCTCTTAATGAAATCTGAGAACCATACAGTTAATAGTTCATTTGTTAAATTTCAATCAATCGTCTCAGACTTTATTGCTCCTTCGTTCATTCTTTAATCTCGTTCTCTTTTCTTTGATCTTCTCAATCTTCTACCTCCAAACATTTCATTTTCGATTGATGTTATATACTACTTATATCTATTGACATCAGTAGTATACACCATGACCTGACTTTGAAGAATTATTGAGAATTTTGTACAAATGTTAACTGTTTAAAATGAATTTCGAATATTTTTTTTTACTTCTAAGGAATTTTTTCAAACGTTAATGAATAGTTGAGATTATGAGTCAATTGAAGCTAGACCACCATGGGAAACGTCGATCCACTTGCAACGTCTTTTCCTAATTTCCTCCTCCGTTGGTAGATGGTTTGTCCTCTCTTACAGTAGATTGTAGCTGATGGTATCCGACCAATGAACATTGAGTATCTTGCATAGGCAATTGTTTATTAATACTTGTACTATTTTGATGATGGTAGTAGTAATAGTAGTTCTCCACATTTCAGCTCCGTACTATAGAACTAACTGTATTGACGTTCGTAATGAAGATTGTAACTTTGGTATTGGTTGATAGACAATTGTTTTGAGTTGCATATGTTGTTGAACTGTTGGTATGCTGTTCTTACTTTGTTAATCCTCGCTCTTATATTTGCATCAGATCCTTCACGTTCATCAATGATGCTTTCCAGGTAATTGAGAGATTCCACATCCTCTAGAGCTTGTTCCTCAAGTGTCATTAGGTTGTTGTTCTCCCTATTGTATTTACGAATCATACTTTTCTTTTTGTCTATATTGAAGCCTACTGATTCAGAAGCTGCTGTTACACTATTTGTCTTGACATGCATTAATTGGTATAAGATAGAAGAGCTAGCTGATCTATAAAGTTCAAATCGAATTGATTCCAAGTTATTCATCGTATTCCATACTTTCTCTACAAATGTCTAGATCTTCATTATATAACAATCCATATAGAATTGATTTATTTTATATGGAAATATTCATTGTCCTATTAGTTACATGACATTTTCTTTCTTTCTTTTGTCTTTTATGACTATCTACCTTTCATGTAATTATCTTTACTATAACTAGTTAATTAGATATAATCATCACCCTTGGTATTTGTCTTTCTTTCTTTTTTCTCTTTAAAAACAACAAGACAAAACAAAACAAAACCATAAGGAGAAATGCATTGGTTTTTCTTTTTGTTTTTCTTTTCTTTTCTCTTTTTCTAAAAAAGAAAAGAAAAGAAAAGAAAAGTAACCCATATTCGAATGATAGAAACAGTTGTTCAATCTTTTCTTTTTATTCTTATTCACTAAATAAAACAACACAAATCATCTAGATCACTCTTTATATACAGTCCACTCCTGAATGAATGAATGAATGAATGAATGAATGAATGAAGGAAGGAAGGAAGGAAGGAATGAAAGAAGCAACAAAATACCATTCATTACAGTTCACAACACAATTAAAGAGAATATACATGGATATCTATATGTGATTCTATATGATTCTATTCATACTTTCAGTGTTTCCACAAATCTACCCTTAAATGACAATCAATTGTATATTCATTCCTTCTAATATATTATCATTGATAATAATAAGGAATTCATTGAAATATCATAAATCATTTCTGTTTTTATTTCTAAAAAAAGTAATTTTCTTTAAAAGTTTTTTCTATTCATTTCAGATGGGTTTTGTGAATAGTATAGTAATTTCAATGGATAAGATCCACAAAATTTCTTCTGATACTAATTAACATATGCTCACTAGTGATGGTCTCCAAAAGGTATATCCTGGAGTTCTAGTGACCAATGGGGTTCAACCGGGTCTGTTGTAAGATAGTAACTCACTGAAGGCATTGTTGGATGTGTCACCAAATTTCGTGGATCAGTTGAAGTTAGATATAAACACCGTTGGATTCCGGTTAGCTCAGTAGTCTGGTGGTTAAGTGCTCGTGCGCGAAACCAGTAGGTCACAGGTTCGAATCTCGCAGAGGGTGACGTCGTGGACTCGCACTGCTAAAGAGTTCCACAATAGGATGAAATGACCGTCCGGTGCTTCCGGTTTCTCCATAGTAGTCTAGCTTCAACTCACTCATGATCTTAACCATTGAAAGTAATATATTCTATTTAAATTTGAAAAAACACACACACACCTTAACAAATTTTTAAAAAAGAAAGATTTTTTCAAAAAAACAAATACTAAGCTTCTGGTTGAAATCATGAGTCAATTGAAGCTAGACCACCATGGAAAACCTGGAAGCACTAGATGGCTGTTTCGTCCTAGTATGGGACTCCTCAGCAGTGTGCATCCACGATCCCACACCTCACGAGATTCAAACCCAGGATCTATCAGTCTCGCGTCAGGCGCTTAATCAACTAGACCACTGGGTCGGCATCCAACTGTGTTAATGTCTGACTTCAACCAATCCACGAAGTTGCGCCACCGTACACCATTGTCTTCACTGAGTTGATATCTCACAACAGACCTGGTTGAACTCCACTGGTAACGGCTTCTCACTAGAACTCCAGGACTATTTTCCTGAAGTCAGTCACTAGTGAGCACTTGATTATTATCAGAATGGGTTTTTTGGACCCAGTAGGTCCTGGGTTCGAATCCCGCTGGATGCTGGATCGTGGATGCACACTGTTGAGGAGTCCCACAATAGGATGAAACAGCCATCCAGTGCTTCCAGGTTTTCCATGGTAGTCTAGCTTCAATTGACTCATGATTTCAATCTGTGAAAATTTCTAAAACTCTCCACAAGACCCATTCTGATACTAAGCTTCTGATTGGTCGAAAAGCTACCGCTCAAGGTCATAGGATGAATCAACCAATGAGAATAAAGTGTTTATTTAAATTTTCTTTTCTTTTTATTTATTTATTTAGTTTTTTTTAAAAAAAATAATAAAACTTTGATTCATCATAAATAATATGATTTGATGAGAAAAGTTATAAATGAATAATGATAAATGTTATATAATAAACTTTATATATACTACTTATATACTTAATATAATGTAAATGAATGAGGAGTATTGAATAGACTTAATCATTATTATTCAAATGAATTAAATGTTGATAATGAATTCAATCATTAAACTATGCTTTGGATTATTCATGTTCATTGGTAAGTATTTGTTTATCATTATATAAATGTTTAATGTTAATAGATTGGTGATATAAGAAGGTGGGTTATGTGTAATATATAGTCATTTAATAGTTGAATACATGAGTTCATTAAAGCTAGATTATAATAGAAAATCTTGAAGTAGTGAACAACAATCTTATCCTATGATAGAACTCTTTAGCAGTGTGCATTTATGATTCTATAACAAAGGGATTCGAACCCAGGATTTATCGGTTTTGTTATGTGAACACTTAACTTCTAAACTACAAAGTGCTTATAACCGTAAGTGTTGTGTTCGAATACTGGGTGTAGAATTGTGATTGTGTACTGTCGAAGAGTTTCATACTAGGACAAAACAGTTTTACAGTGCTTCCATGTTGATCTAACTTTAACTGACTCATAAATTCAATTATTATATTCGTTGGTAAGGAAACCATTAGAAATAATCATAGATTGGATAATTGTTTCGTTCAAGTGTTAGAATTCACACTAGTGTCTAACGATGATCTTATTAAATGTTGAAATAAAAACTTTCAGCTTTTACAATGAGAACTTAATCTTTATATTAATAAAATGAAAAGCACTGGCCAACATTTTCAAAATTAAATGAAGAAAGTTTACTCAACAATCATTTCTGTCCCCCCCCCGTTTGATGTAATGTCTCCTTTTCTTTATTCGTTGAATGTTTCAAGAGAGTTGTCGTTAATCAAATTATCAAATATAACTTAACAGGTAATAATATACTACTCATTCAGTTTTTATTCAAATGCTTTGAATAATTTTTCCTGGTTAGCGTTTTTTTTTTTAGCGAGTTATTTTTCTACAGAGTGGGGTCGCTAAACCTATGCCCAACTCTTCTCCTTAATCTGGGTTTGGGACCAGCAGTAGCCTTACAGAGGCTCCAGGTGGAGTTTTGTATTCAAATACTCTAGTGAAAATGAATGTTGGGACTAGAACTGAAAATCAGAAATATATAAACTATTCTTTAGTGAATCAATGAACTTGCATAAGTCTAATGAACATATATCAAATGGTTGGTTTATATTATATACATATATAAGGGTCATAATGAGCTTTATGTTTCCTTACATAGCCTTACATAGCTTATAAATCATGGATTTGTTAATTAGATTTATATTAAAAATGTACTGTGGTGTGTATTATTGATGTCATCACATATAAGTAGTATGTATCATTAATCGAAAGTGAAATACCTGACAGTACAAGAGAGAATAGAGAATGATTGGGATGGAAACGAAAGAACAATGAAATCTGAGACGATTGATTAACATTTTGTAAATGAACTATTTACTGTATGGTTCTGAGATTTGATTAAGTGATTATGTAATTTTGTATCCAAGTACATTTGATTGTCTTCAATTGATTGTGTTCTCATTCAGTATAGTACTAATTACGTAAGTATAGAAGTTTATAAGTTGTAGTGCATTGTTATACTATGGATTACTTATGTAATCTTGTGAGTGTTAAGTCTAAATAGTAAAAATATATAACATCGATTGATCCACATGACCAACTATACTGAGAAGTATAAAAATTGAATAGACTTAAAGAGATGACCCATTGTTAAAACATACTTAAATTATTGATTGATTGAAGATCATTAATGGTAATGAGTAATAAGTAACTTGGTATCAAAATGTTTGAAATCTGGACAGTCCATAGTAAACATTCAAAAACTTCCTCATTTAAGCCAATAACGAGGTAATACGTTTAGTGTGCACCATATGCTACTAAGAGACTGATCACTTGCAATTCTAAACATCAATGAGAAGAATTCAAATAAGTAATACGAAGTGAATTTAAAATTCACCCTATTGCACAAGCAATTGGCTATCATGAATCAGTAGCTAAGTGGAAAACGCGATGGTGTTTGAAGCGAATGATACTGAGTTCGAGTCCCAGAGTGGATATCAACTCTGAGATTCAGGTACATCCAGTTGACGAGTTCCAAATAGGATGAAACATGCGTCAAGCTGGATTCTAATGTTAGCCACTATCCATCACTGCTTACAAATACCTTGTGAATTAAGGCAATATAGAGGCAATACGCACAGTATGCATATATGTCAATAACAGACTGATCATTTGCAGTCTTAAACCTCAATAGGAAGATTCAAGTAAACAACATCAAGTGAATTTAAATAGTGACTTTGTTCCTGTGTAACTTTTTTGAGACCACTCAGTTGTAAGATCAATAAATCAAATGATTTAAAGTATCTGTTTAGTTCTGTATCTTCCTCAAGATTTTGATGAATACTTACTCAGTTTGCTCGATTATATTTTTATTGAATGACATTTTTACGATCTTAGATAAGAAACCGGAGGAACTTAAATCACCTATCATTAATCATTTTCACCAATGAATCGATACAAAACTAAGTAGTAGGCAACCGTCACTTTGTTGAGGGTTTTCGCTAAACAGAGATTATATATTCTATTATTCAGATAAACACATCGTGAAGGAGCATGGGCCGCTCACCAGAATTCCCCATCCAACCCTGTCCTGGGCAATCCTTTCCAACTTCTTCCAGTTGTTATTCATCCTTTTCATATCTGATTCTATTTCCCGACGTATTGTGTTTTTTGGCCTTCCTCTTTTCCGCTTCCCTTCATGACTTCAAGTCAGGGCTTGCCTCGTGATATACAGTAACCAGACATTGCCCAGTTTTAACCTGAGCAGTACAACTCAAACCCAGTTGCAGGAGAGCTAGACACTATCCAGGCTTACAGTTTATAAATCGAATCAAAGTGACCAGTGTCATATTTAATCAGTAATTGTTTCTAATCAGATTCTATTGATCAAGTCAAAATTTAACTATTCATATAAGTTTTGATGTGTTAGATGACATACTTCTCGAATCTTGCAGAAAACACCAGTTTCCACAAGATAATAGGTAGATTGTGATGAACATGGATAAGTATCAGAAGAGGTTTTGTGGATATTATAGTAATGTAATCGTTGAATTCATGAGTCAGTTAAAGCTAGATCACCATGGGACATCTGAAAGTACTAGACAGCTGTTTCATCCTATTATAGAACTCCTCAACAGTGTACATCCACGATTCCACACTAAAAGGATTCGAACCCAAGATTTTCAGTTTCGTAGGCGAGGAGTTCCGCAGTTGAACAAAACAGTCGTCCAATACTTCCAAGTTATTCATGATGGTCTAGCTTCGATAAATACTATGAATTCACAATTATATCTCCTATCAAGTCATATCAACTTAAGATGAATATACAATTGGTGAATAAGACAACTATGATTTATTGAAGTTCACTGAATTGAATTCCTTTTTAAAAGAAACAAAAAGACAAAGAGATAAAGAAAGGGGAAGGCATAAAAGATACAGTAAATCATTGTCTTCATAAAACTACCTCACATTTTATTCAACCGATAAACTTTATATCACTCATCAAATAAGAGTTTCTTTTTCATTCTAGTCATTTCCTGAATGAAATATGACAGTATTATTATTATCAATATTTTATATTACTAACATTGAAACATACTACTTATATGAGGAAAAAGTTAAAACTTAAGAAATAATTCACTATGAAATAAATAGAAAGTAAACTGTTGAGATCATTATGTGACTTTTATTCATACTACTACTCATACTCATACTACTACCACTACTACTGTAGTGAACACGAACACCAGTGGAGACAATCGAATGTATATGCTAAATGTCCATCAATTGTCTCCAAAATGACTCAGACTTCATTGTTCTTGCATTTTCATACAAATTGCATTCTGTTTCGATTCTTTACTGTTCGATCCTCTTGTCTCTCTGCTGCCAGAAATTCTGTTCATGACTAACATCATCTACGAATTATGTCAATATAAGTAGCACACACCATACTACTACTACTATTACCAATATTACTACTACTACCTCACATACACATCTACAGCCATACAAACAGATAAAGTATCTGATTAAGATGATGAACCGACTGATGTTAGACCACCGTTGAAAGCCTAGAAGCAATGAACATCAATTGTTCATGATTTTAATCAGAATCCTAACAATCTCCACAATCCCTAAACTGATAATTAACATGTGCTCACTACTGACGAGCTTCTTGAGGAAATTCTCGGAGTTCTAGTGAAAAGCCATGACCAGTGGAGCTAATCTATGTCGGGTGTTTACCTCAGAACAATAGAAAATGGTCGCGGATCTTGGTGGATTGGTTGAGGTTAGACATTAACACCATTGGATGCCGGTTCATTGGCCCAGTAGGTTAACCGTTCGCGCATGAGACTGAAAGCCCTGGGTTCGAATCCCTCTGGTATGGGATCGTGGATGCGCACTGTTGAGGAGCCCCACAATAGGACGAAACGGCCGTCCAGTGCTTCCAGGTTTTCAACGGTGGTCTAACATCAATCGGTCCATAATCTCAACCAAAATCTTAATAATCTCCACAACCCTTAAACTGATGAATAAAGTATCTATATAAATTTTTTAAGATGAACTAATAATGTATCTCTATAGTTGACTTCATGAATCGATCTAAGCTAGATCACCAGTGAAAATCTAGAATCATTGAACGACCATTTGATCTCAGTATATGACTCGTTAGATGTTGACATCCACGATCCCACACCAAAGGGATTCGAACATAGGATTTTCAGTCTCAACGCGCGAATTCTTAAATCTCCAGACCATTGAGTCTCTATCCAACAGTGTGCATGTCTCATTTCAACCAATCCACGATATTACGCAACCATTCACTATTGTCTTCAATGTGTAACTGCCTCTTAACATTCCTTTTGTTTTTTTAAATATCCTACTAGATACTTAATTAATTTCAATGAAAGTAGCTGTCAGTTCTATGTAAAATGATTTCTTCTTTTTTTTCGGTAATAGTTACTTACTTAGTTACGTCTGTTACTCTTTCGGTAATAGTTACTTACTTAGTTACATCTGTTACCCATTCGGTAATAGTAATCTGTTAGATTGATAATTAATCGTTGTAATATCAGTTTAATTAGGGAACTTCTTTTTTTCAAAGATATAATTACCTATCATTAGACAATCATATTGTTCATTTAATTAACCAGTAAGACTTATTTTAATGACTATTCGCATAGACTAATATGATATTCGGTTGAAAGTAAATGAATAAAGTAATTTGAAGCATAATGTTTTTACTTACGGACTTACATACTTATGCCTGTTACCCCTCGTTGAGGAGCATAGGTCACTCATCAACAGCATGTTCCATCCAACTCTGTTTTGGGCAATCCTTTCCAGTTCTTTTCAGTTGCTATTCATCCTTTTTCATGTCTGATTTCAATTTTTGATGCAGTGTGTTCTTTGATGTTTCTCTTTTCCATTTTCCTTCATGATTTCAAGTTAGTGCTTGTTTCGTGATGCAGTTTGATAAGTTCCTCAACATGTGTCTTATCCACTTTCAATGTCTTTTGCTAATTTCATCTTCAGTTGGAAGTTGGTTTTTCCTCTCCCACAGTAGATTGTTGCTGATGGTATCCGGTCAACGGATATTCGTTTACTTATGTAGACAACTGTTTATAAATACTTGCATCCTATTGATAGTGATTATCGTCGTCGTCGTCGTCGTCGTCGTCGTCGTCGTAGTAGTAGTAGTAGTAGTAGTAGTAGTAGTAGTAGTAGTAGTAGTAGTAGTAGTAGTAGTAGTAGTAGTAGTAGTAGTAGTAGTAGGAGTGAAAGTTTTCCATGTTTCAACTCCGTACAATAATTTAAACATTTCCAATTTCAATTGTTCATTAAATAATTCTTTGTAATTACTGTCTTGACATTAGTATTGGAAATCCTGACCTTGGTGTTGGTTGACAGTTTTTCGTGTTCCAGATGTTCTTCAATTGTAAATATGCTGCTCGTGCTTTGCCAATCCCAGCCTTTATGTCTGTATCAGATCCACCGTGTTCATCAATGATGCTGTCCAGATATGTACAGGTTTTTACATCCTCCAAATTTTCTTCGTCAAATGTGATTCGATTGTTGCATGCTGTGTTGTATCAAAGAATCTTGTTTTTCCCTTTGTGTATGTTGAGACCTACTTCTACTGAGGCTGTTGCTAAACTGGTTGTCTTCTCCTGAATTTGTTTTTGGGTGTGCGATAGAATAGCCAGATCATCTGCGAACTCTGCCTGAAGGCCCTTTGTGGCTACTGTCCGTCGCAAGCCCGGATAAAGGAGTAGGGTTGGGCATGGGGTTAGCAACCCCATACCGTAGAAAACTAACTCGCTGAAAAACACATTTAAATAATATGTTTATTGAAAATTATACTTCACGATACAGTACACTCCTATTAAATGAACAGAAACTTGACTGGAAATACTGAAAGCAATCAACATAATGAACAATGAAATCGTTGTGGATAATCTCAGACAATTATGTTCATTTGGAAAGTTGTAGTCAGTCTATGAAAGGCTCATGCTAGGATTTTGTCATTCAGTGCACATTGCCATTCCCTCTGACTTTTTTTATCAACTATTGTTTGTTTGTTTGTTATGTTTTGAACTCGCTTAATCCAGTGACTTATTTATTTAAACACATAAACATTGGTACAAGAAGGCAACCAATAGATATGCGCCACATAAGTCACTTGATTTGCGAATGAGCCGGGATATTGCTCGAGTGCTCGAACCGAAGTAGGTGGTTTTTTTAGGGAACTGCTCCCCAAAACTTTGACCTAAATGTCTGATCCACAAGATAGTGGAGCGACGTCAGGAAATGCAATCCAATGGTAGCTGGTGACCAACAATTGGTTCATAAGCCATTTATTCCCTCAGGATCCTGGGGTCCATGTGCACGATTGATTTTGAATCAGGGTTTTCCAACTCCCTTCAGTGGATCTTCCATATCCAGCAACTTGATTAAAGCGCCGGACATTCTCTTTTTGTCCTTTCAATTTCGTAAACAACAGTACAGCCATGAGAAGGCAATGAGTAAGACTCCCCTGGGAGTGGTTTTATGCACATGGCCATGTAAAAGCATTTGGAGAGGAAGAGCTGACACTCCTCACCTTCAACCGTACCAGGTCATTTGGCAGCCCGAATTAGGAACAATTATGGAGCAGATTTGCATCCATATGGTGTACAATTCTCCTTGAACATAGCTCTTAAAAGGAAGCGTCGTGAACAACAGTTGTTCACTTATTATTCTAAGCATATTTTAGTTCAAACTATCGTATTTATTGTAACTTTATTATATTCTTATTGTTTATTGGATATAACTAAAATCAACATGAATCCATTCTATGAACATTCCGAAGTTTATGTGCCTCAAGTTACTAGATCTAGATCAAGTTGGACATATTCAATGAACAAGTTTAATATATTTTAGTATATGGTTAATGGTAAAATCTAAGATAGAATTCCCATCCCATTTAGAGTTAATCAACTGAATGTAACTGCATTCTACTTTTGATACTTATATTGAAACTCAAACCCAATGTCTATCCTTTCATACTTGAATGCTGCTCTCTCTCTCTCTCTAAATTGATCAACCTCAGTTCACAATTTCAACAATGGGGAAAATACAAACCCATACTGTTTAGATTCAATTGATGTTGTTTACTTGTATCTTCCTATTATTATTTAGGACTGCAAATGATTAGTCACTTATTGGAATATGCACCTCGATATTGCTTTATGTCACAAACTATATAAGCAAAGATGGATAGATAGTGGCTAGCAATGGAATCTAGTTTGATGCGTGTTTCATCCTATTTCAAACTCATCATCTGGATTTACCTGTCACATCTCCGAGTTGATGTTCACTCTAGGGCTTCAGTCAGTAATAACGTAGAAGTTCGTACGTACGTACATCAGTTCAGGTTGCTATGCCGCATTAACACTGTCCATTCCAGGAAGCCTGTTGTCCTATTTTATACAGTGTTTGGAAGTTAAAGGCTCTTACATGTAGTTTAGAGCGTGGTTTCAGAAGACCGGGAATAAAGTTCCACGTACTCGAATCGTTTGCATTAGTGGCGCGAACTGATAAAGGAATGTGAGAAGGTTTAGTCGTAGAGATAAGATAGGTATTAAAAGGTATAGGAAGGATTTGAATGTAACCAACTTAGTCTCATGTGCTGTTACGGGTATAAGAGCTTATGTCACTTTCCGGCTGCCCACATTGTTGAAGGGTATTTTTTGAGGAACCTGAAAAGGAATTCGAATTAGTGTTGGTCTTAACGACCTGGGGGTGTGACCGCACAGCCCAAGGGACAACTTCTTAAGGCCGGTCATACATGGCCTTTTCGTGGGAAATGTTTAACTCCGTTCTTCAAAAAGCCTAACCACCGAAGACGGAAATCCGTGAGGTAAGGTGAGGCGAGAAAATGTTAGGGTCGACCCTTTCTAACCCCTTCCTTCCTTATGCGAAAGGAGTATCACTGCAGATGCTAGTTGTCCGAGGGAAACAGCTTACTACTCTCACACCCCTATACAGTCAACAGTACGACTTTGCTCTCAGACCTTGAATTGCTGCTTATAGTCTTAACGTTCTCCAATCAATCTGTCTGGTATGGTAGAACCAACCAGTATAGTTCAATTGAGTCATCACAATAGGCATATCCTACCATCACGTCAAAATAGCAGCTACGGTTGGGTCTCTATGACTTACTATTTAGTTAGTTATTTGTTTTTTAAAACAACTCATCTTAAACGTCGGATAGCAACTCTAATAATAAGAAAATAGTTGAAAATTAAAAAAAACAAAAGAAAAACATTTTTATTCTTAAATCAATGAATCGAATAGACAATATCTTATAGGAGAAATAGAAATAAACACACACACACACACAATCATTCTTGTTGTAAACCATGTCACTAATCAACAGCTAATCAACAATTGTTCCTTCTTCTTTTTCTTTTTCTTCTTCAAATGATCATATTATTAGATAATAAAAAAAGCAAAGAAAAAAAGGGGGTTGCCCAGTGATTGTTTTTTTCTTTTTATTTCTTTCTTCTTCTTCTTCTTCTTCTTCTTCTTCTTCTACCTTATTCCTCTTCTTATTGTTATTATGATGAATAGAATAGAAAATAGTTAAGAGTAAAATAGTGAAATAGTAAAGTAAACTATTCAATATGTTCTTGTACATTGAAACATTGAACACAAAGTATGATATTCATGTTTATCAGTATGGGGGTTGTGGAGATTGTTAAGTTTTTGGTTGAGATCATGAGTTAATTGATGTTAGACCACCGTTAGAAACCTGGAAGCACTGGACGGCCGTTTCGTCCTAGTATGGGACTCCTCAGCAGTGCGCATCCACGATCCCACAACCCGCGGGATTCAAACCCAGGACCTACTGGCTTCGCGCCTGAGCACTTAACCATTAGACCACTGAGCTGGCATCCAATGGTGTTAGTGTCTAACATCAACCAATCCATGAAATTGCGCGACCATTTTCCATTGTACTGAGGTAGATACTTGTCTCTACCCGACACGGGTTAGCTCCAATGGTCACGACTTCTCACTAGAACTCCGAGAATTCCCTCACGAAGCTAGTCACTAGTGAGCACATGTTAATTATCAGTATGGGGGTTGTGGAGATTGTTAAGTTTTTGGTTGAGATCATGAATTAATTCATGTTTAAATTGGTAAATTGTTATTTGCTAACAAATCATCTTTATTCAGTTGGTATGATTGTCTTTCGTGAATTTGCCATTGATCAGTCACTTATTAGTATATGTGAATACAGTGAGTATACTCCCGATATTGCTTTCATTTACAAGTATTATAAGTAACGATGGATGGATGGTGACTAGCAATGGAATCCAGTTTGACGCAGGTTTCGTCATACTTAAGACTAGCCAGCTGAATGTACCTGCATCCCAGACATCTTAATGTTCACATTTATCTATCTATCTATCTATCTATCTATCTATCTATCTATCAATCTATCTATCTATCTATCTATCTATCTATCTATCTATCTATCTATCTATCTATCTATCTATCTATCTATCTATCTATCTATCTATCTATCTATCTATCTATCTATCTATCTATCTATCTATCTATCTATCTATCTATCTATCTATCTATCTATCTATCTATCTATCTATCTATCTATCTATCTATCTATCTATCTATCTATCTATCTATCTATCTATCTATCTATCTATCTATCTATCTATCTATCTATCTATCTATCTATCTATCTATCTATCTATCTATCTATCTATCTATCTATCTATCTATCTATCTATCTATCTATCTATCTATCTATCTATTCAGTTATTCGGCATTGAAGTGAACTGATGTAGATAATTACGATTATTTCATTTGAACAAACAATTTTATGGTAGACTAGAAACTTATATATTTTTTTTCTTTCAAACAAATAGAAAAAAAAGAGAAAAGAGAAAAGATCATTGTAAATGAGGCTTATCTTGGATGATGTAATTTCATTTACGTCGTGAATGAATCATTGAATAGTTGTCTTCTTATCATCATTTAACATTCGCTACCAGTCTGTTAACCGAATACTGTCATAGATGACATTAATGACTAATACAAGTAAATAATTTTTGAATTATCAGTTTAGGGGTTGTGGAGATTGTTAAGTTTTTGATTAGACGGCTGAGGAGTCCCACAATAGGACGAAACGGCCGTTCAGTGCTTCCAGGTTTTCAATAGTGGTCTCACATCAGTCGGTTGATGATCTCAATCAAAGACTTTTGAATTGTTTGCATGAAATGGAAACAAAACAAAAAATTCACTACCAATTAAGGTAACTAAGTTTATCCATCTATTATTCTCCTGGTAAATGTTTCATATTATAATATATAATCTTCAATAAAGAGGCTAGAATTATTTGTATATGTCTGCTATGAAGGTATCCGTTTGTTTGTCCTACTTATGTTAATAGATATAAGTAGTATGCATCATCAATCGAAAGGTTAAAAAGATTAAAGTAAAGAGAACGAGAACAAAGAATAACTGGCATGGAAACAAAAGAACAATGAAATCTGAGACGATTGACTGATATTTTGTAAACAAACTATTTACTGTATGGTTCCTAGGTTTTACTAAGAGATTCTGTAATGTTGTATTCAAATACATTCGATGATCCCTGCTTGATGTTCTCGTTCATTACAATACTATCCAGTGTATGATTCGATAAAGAATCATTCTCATTTAGATGGCGGTTGGAGGTAGTCAACAGGAAACCCTGGAGCCGTGTTTCGTGCTACTTGGCGGATTCGATCTCGTGTCACCCAGCTTCACAGTCAGAGACGTTACCACTGACCTATCCGAGCCGTCACTAACCTCATGTAGGACTGAGATGTAATCACAGGGAGCCAGGGAGCATCAGTTCCCTCAAGATTACAGGTACACCTTGCTGACGAGTGCCAAGTAGCACGAAACCCGGGTCCAGGGTTTCCTGTTGACTACCTCCAACCACCATCTAAATCTCAATACATAGTGCCCGCAGTGTCGAGTCACCTAGACTGTTGGCCACATTGCAATATGATCGATAGCATTCGATCTGCACTAATAAGGACTAGACAAGCATGACATTGATCACCACCCAGTGATCACTCAATTGTGAATCATTCTCATTAATTTTAAAAAAATGAAACTATCAACATTACTGATTTATTGAATAATTGATAGTTCTGTGTTAAGTAAACACTTTGAAAGATTTCTAAATGATACTTCATTGTTCACAGTCTGTATTATTAATGGAATTCAATCAACTTTCTAAGGCGTCTATGCATAAACTATCTTGAAGAACATAGAGAAATTATGTTGATATAAAGTAGTTTTTGTTTGCCCTTAAATGCCCTGGTACGGCAGAGAGTTGGGAGATTCAGATCTCCTTCTCCAAATGCTCTCACATGACCAAGTGTATGCAGCTACTGTCAGGGTAATCCTCATCACTGCCTTCTCGTGGCATTACTGTTGTTTACGAAATTGAGAGGACAAAAAGCGAATATCCGGCGCCTTAACCAAGTTCCTGGATATAGATGATCCACCTAAGGGAGTTGGAAAACTTTGATTCTAAATTAATGGTTCACATGGGCTCCAAGAACCTGAGGGAACAAATGGCTTATGAACCAATTGTTGGTCATCAGCTACCATGAGAATGCATATTTTGACGTCGCCTCACTGCTTTGTGAATTAGACCTTCAGGTTAAAGGCACGAGATGTGGTTTCCTAAGAAAACCATCTACTTTGGTATGAGCAACCGATCAGTATCCTAGCCCTCATACAAATCGAATGATTTATGTGGCGCATAGCTATTTGGTACCTTCCTATATCAATGTTTATGTGTTTAAATAAAACAACAAATAGAGTTTTTGCTTTAAAGTATTCAAATATAACTAACCTTCCATTGAATGCGAGAAAAATGATTTATGCTAAGATGAATATCACTAATTCTCCATTTGAACATTCCCTAGTCAGTTATAGGCATCAATATGGAGCGGGAAAATTTCAAAATGATCTCTAGTCACTTACAGCATTATCAGCAATGTTGACCCCTTGTAGCAAGTAACTTCAGTATTTTAACTAAAGAAGTAGGTTATTTATTTACTCTGAAGAAGTGGCCTATATGAAGTCACGAAACACCAGAAATACGATCTTTCTACTCATTAGGATATAACAAAGAACATGTTTATGATTGTTTTTTTGGATTCAAATGAAGTATCAAAGTTGAATAAACCTTTTTGAAATTCACAAGATGATTGTGAAATTTTGTGAATTGGTTGATGTTAGACATTAACACCGTTGGATACCAGCTCAATGATTTGAAGTTTAAGTATTCACACACGAGATCGGATGTCCTGGATTGTAGTTCCTTTAGTGTTGGACCATTGGTGGTCACTGCTGAGGATTACCGTGCTAGGATGAAATGGCCATCAAGTTCTTCCAGGTTTTTAATGGTGGTCTTACATTAATCGATTCATAAACTTAATCAAAAATTCATCCTTAACTACCATTCATTCTCTGAATAAAAACAAAGTATGCATTATTCCATATAGTGTAAGTTTCTAATGGACACCCAAGAGAAAAGATAAACAAGTGTTTATCGCAACTCCGCATTAACGTATAATTCAATGGGAAATGTTTATACATGTGAGTTTTCCTAAGGGTCAATGAACAAATGTGTGAATTTCACCTCATTTTATCCAATTTTATAAGTTTATGATTTTAAAAACCCCACTTTGAAATGATAACCTAAGATAATGGTGAAGAGCAGCGCAATCCAGAATGCATGTTTGGTTCTAATTGTAACTCGTCAGTTGGATATACCTGTCACATCCGACAGTTGATGATCACTCTGAGACTTGAACCCAGTACTGTTCACTTTAAATGGCATCGTGTCATTCTCACCTCTGAGATACAGGTACATCCAGCTAACGATTCACAATTGGAAAGAAACTTACCTCCTAGATTTCATTTCTAGTCACTATCCATCCATCTTTGCTTAGAATGCTTATGACTTGAAGCAATATCAAGACAGTCCACATATTGAGATGGTGGAGAAGATTTGTAGCTCAGGTGGATGATTTTGGTGCAGTTTTGTTCTCTGAGCTGGATAGTTTGGTCGTGGAGCTTTCATCGTTCTTCTGAACGACATCATCACCACAAACTTCAGATATGTCAATAAGTGAGAGACTGATCACTTACAATCCAAAACATCAATGGGTAGATTCAAACAACTAATCAACTTCTAAATGATAATTAACAAATTCTATAACTACAGTACATATATGTATGTTTCTATATTCAAAATAGTCTATTATATAATCTGGAAGCAGTGGACGGCCGTTTCGTCCTAGTATGGGACTACTCAGCAGTGCGCACCCACGACCCCGCACCACGCGAGGCTCGAAACCAGGACCTACTGGCTTCGCGCGCGAGCACTTAACCATTAGACCACTGAGCTGGCCGGCATTCAACGCTGTTAATGTCTAACTTCAACCAATCCACGAAGTTGCGCCACCATATACCATTGTCTTCAGTGAGCTGATATCTCACAACAGACCTGGTTGTACTCCACTGGTAACGGCTTCCCACTAGAACTCCAGGAGTATCTATTGAAGTCAGTCACTGGTGAGCAGATGATTATTATCAGAAGGGGTTTGTAGAGATTTTTTAGAAATTTTCACAGATTGAAATCATGAGTCAGTTGAAGCTAGACGACCATTGAAAACCTGAAAGCACTGGACGGCCGCCCCTTATGATATTATATAATAGACTAGAACTTTATATTGATAGTACAAAGAGATTTTACTCATTTCATCCATGTAATCTTAGTTACATCATGCTGTTTATCATCATCATCATCATCATCATCATCATCATCATCATCATCATCATCATCATCATCATCATCATCATCATCATCATCATCATCATCATCATCATCATCATCATCATCATCATCATCATCATCATCATCATCATCATCATCATCATCATCATCATCATCATCATCATCATCATCATCATCATCATCATCATCATCATCATCATCATCATCATCATCATCATCATCATCATCATCATCATCATCATCATCATCATCATCATCATCCGAAGCATCATCATCATCATCATCATCATCATCATCATCATCATCATCATCATCATCATCATCATCAACATCATCATCATCATCATCATCATCATCATCATCCGAAGCATCATCATCATCATCATCATCATCATCATCATCATCATCATCATCATCATCATCATCATCATCATCATCATCATCATCATCATCATCATCATCATCATCATCATCATCATCATCATCATCATCATCATCATCATCATCATCATCATCATCATCATCATCATCATCATCATCATCATCATCATCATCATCATCATCATCATCATCATCATCATCATCATCATCATCATCATCATCATCATCATCATCATCATCATCATCATCATCATCATCATCATCATCATCATCATCCGAAGCATCATCATCATCATCATCATCATCAACATCATCATCATCATCATCATCATCATCATCATCATCATCATCATCATCATCATCATCATCATCATCATCATCATCATCATCATCATCATCATCATCATCATCATCATCATCATCATCATCATCATCATCATCATCATCATCATCATCATCATCATCATCATCATCATCATCATCATCATCATCATCATCATCATCATCATCATCATCATCATCATCATCATCATCATCATCATCATCATCATCATCATCATCATCATCATCATCATCATCCGAAGCATCATCATCATCATCATCATCATCATCATCATCATCATCATCATCATCATCATCATCATCATCATCATCATCATCATCATCATCATCATCATCATCATCATCATCATCATCATCTAGTATCATTACGTAATCAATGTTCAAATCATTTTCAATGATAAATTACAACATGATTGTAATGAGAAAATTTACAAATGTCATAGAAACCATGTAACATCAGATAAAGAAATATTATCTATTTCGTGTATATTATTGAGTGAATACAAACCATTTACATAATAATAATAATAATCATAATACCAGAACATAGTTTCATGCTTAGATTCTTTCTATTCTCTGTTGTATTGATGTAGAATAAGTAAAAAAAAGAAAAAGAAAACACAACGGGTGGTATGAAAACTGTCATGTATATTTCAGTACATGGGAACTAATCCATTGGTTCTTTAGTTGATAATATATCTTTGTGTTGTAAATTTTTTTTAAAAAATTGGGATAACACTTCGAAGATAATCAATAGAATGAACTAACTATATCTAGATTCACTTGGTTATTGTTGTTTTACTTGTATCTTCCCATTGTTATTTAGGACTGAAATGAATCAGTCTCATGTTGGCATATGTGTATCCTGTGAGGATTGCCTCGATATAGGCTTAAATCACAAGCTTTTTTTAAGCGAAGATGGATAGTGGCTAGAAGTGGAATCCAGTTTGACACACGTTTCGTCCTGTTTGGTATTCGTCAGCTGGATGTACCTGTATCTCAGAGTTGATAGTCACTCTGGGATGCGAACCCAGTACCATTCGCTTCAAACACCATCGCGTTTTCCACTTAGCTACTGATTCCTGATAGTCACTTGGTTGTGTTGTGGAGTGAATTTAAAATCACTTGGTATTGTTTTGCTTGAATCTTCCCATTGAGTTTTAAGACTTCAAATGATCAGTCTATTATTGACATATAGGCATACTGTGCATATGCCTCGATATTGCCTTCATTCACAAGCTTTTATAGGACGAAATGTGCATCTTGAATTCCACTGCTAACCATTGTCCATCTTAGCTTATTTTAAAAACATTTATGGTTAAACACCCCTAATATAGAAATATCCTTCGACAAAAGCTAATTTCATAACTATAAATCTAAACAAAATGCAAAACTCTCATTCAGAAATAGACAAATAACCCAACAACATACTGAATACATTATGCAAATTTTCTTAGATTATTTATAGTTGCTAACCAAAAAAATAAAAAAAATTAAAAAAAAAACACTTTGAATTGGCATTCGCATGAGTACACGTGTACTCGCATGTGCTCACTTGTGCTCACTTGTGCTCACGTGCGTACACTTACACTCATATAACTAATTTTGAAAGATGTTTCCAAAAAAAAAGAAAAAAAATAGTGTAGAAAAAAAACAAACAAACAAACAAAGAAAACTTTAATTAAACAAAACTAAAATAAAGTCGATTTCTACGACGACCAAGAAGAAGAAGAAGAAGAAAAAAACTGTTGGCAAAAAGAAAAAAAGAAGAAAAGAAAAAAGAGAGAAGAAGAAGAAGAAAAGGAAAAAGAAAACAGAAGTTTATAAAGTAATTGAATTTATTTATTTATTTTTTTATGAAAGCGAAATTAAGGGGAGGAAGGAAACCAAATGGTTGGTTTCCATTTTTCTTTTTGTCATTGAAGGTGAAGGGAAATGAGAAAAAGATGATGATGATGATAATAAAAGAGAAAAAGAGAAAAGTAAATCAAAATGCATTAATCACTTGGATGATTTGAAAATGTTTTCATCATTGAGCTTGAATACACATAGAAGTAGTTGATGATACAATGTGATTGTGTAAAATGCGATGAAAACAATTTCTAAGTTGTTATATTTCAGGATTTAGTGAGACCTGATATTTTGTCGTCGTTTAGATTGGAAGATGTTTGTTGACGGGCTCTCCAATTTAGTGACCCGTAGATCTGACTCCAAGGAGATCGTAATGAATGATTGTTGTTGAAATATATATGTCACCTTTCCTCGTCTATAATCATCGACTTAAATCGGGTTAGTCAATAACGAGAATGGACTTGTGAATACATATATTTTGTATATAAAGCGAATGGAATAGAGAGAAGAGAAACCAAGCGCAGTGAAGATGACGGGTAAGCCGACTCTCCTTTACTCAGGCGTTAATCAATATTTACAGGCACACAAAAATACGTTACAGACATATGATGAGTAATGGGATAAGAAATGTACAAACACGTACGCGCTCATATAAAAACAGTCAAGATTGATAAGGGAATAATTAACAAGGTCAGAATGTAGAATAGAATGGGCTGTCCGAAAGCTAGAATAAGGTATATGAGCTTAACATAATAACCAACACTATAAGGAAATTAAAGGTTATGGATTCGAATACTGGACGTGGACTTAGACCAGGGGTTGTGGGTGTACACTGTTAAGGAATTCCATACTAGAACAAAAAACTTGTAATTTCTGGTTTTTAATGAATATCACACTCAAGTCTATTTTTGTCTCCCAAATGCCCTAGTACGACCGAAGGTGGGTAGAGTCAGCTCTCCCTATCCAAATGCTATCATATGAACACGCGTATACAGCCACTACAAAGGAAGTCCTACTCACTACCTTCTCACACCACAGGTGTTGTTTACAAAATTGAGAGGACGAAAAGAGAATGTCCGACACTTTAGCTGGATTGATGGACACACACAGTCTACCTAGAGGAGTTGGGAAACCCTAGTACCAAGCAAATGGTGCACATGGAATTCAGGATTCTGAGGGAACAAATGGCGTATGAATCTAATTTTGGTCATGAGCTACCATGGAATCGCATCTCCTGACGTTGCCCCACTGCCTTATGGATCAGACATTTAGGTCGAAGGCTCGAGGTGTCATCTCCTAAGAAAACCACTTGCTTCGGTTTGAGCAGACGGGTAGTATTCTAGCCCACACACAAATCAGTTGACTTGTATGGAGTATATGTATTCGGAGCCTCTTTGTACCAATATTTATGTATTCAAATAAATAATAAATACAGATCTGTTTGCAATATCAATAAATGAAGCCTATATGATTGTCATGTTTATCAAGCAAGTATATCGATGTAATTACATTTTGTATTTGAATGATTTATGGTACATTAAATGATCGACATTCACTTCATATAACCCACGTATTTCTTTAATCCCACTTCATACAGAAGCTCATATGCACTGAACACTCATCTTTCTTTACAACCTAGAACTGTAATTAAAATAACCAATGTAAAATTGATTATTACAAGATTCATGACTGTATAGGAAATCGAACTTAGTGTAGTGAACGAGAACATAAATGAGGGACCGAACATCTTAGTAAAATCTGAGGAAAACAAAAATACTTCATTTACAAAATGTCAATCAATTGTGTAAGACTTCATTGTTCCGTCGTTTCCACACCAATCATTCTCTATTCTCATTGTCTTCTCTTAGATCTTCTTAACCTTCTGCTGCCAGGCATTTGACTTTCTATTGATGATACATACTACTTATATGTATCGACATCAATAGCACACTTCACACTAAAACCATCGATTTACCTAGTAAATCCAATATATTTAACTACACTGTTTATAAATTGTTGTTGACGATTTAAGTAAAATTCAATTACAATGTTAACCATCCTATGGGATAAATCTTTTTATAGGAGCGATAAGGAATTCAATCACTGCAGTTACTTACTTACGTACATCTGTTACCCCCCATGGAGGAGCATAGGCCACCCGTCAACATTCTTCATCCAACTCTGTTCTTCAACAATCTTTTCTAATTATTACTAGTTCTTATTCATTTTTTTCATGTCTACTTCCAATCCTCGATGTAATGTATTCGTTGGTTTTCGTCTTTTCAGTTAGGAGATGCTTCGTGATGCATTTTGTGGCGAGACTATAATTTGTAGACGAACCAATCAGGTATAAAATAGCAGTTCTCGGATTTTCGGAGTGAAATTCACTTATCCATTTAAATAAACAGAGTTTTGGCATTTTAGCTGATGTCAGTTTGTGGTGAAAACCCTAAATCTAATTCCTATCCCCTAATCATCAAACTTAAATCATAATTGTAATTTCTCGTATAGGTTTATAACCCGCATTTCATCCTGGTTATTAAGTGGACACTCTTAAGGTCAGTCTAGCGTCACTTAAAGGTCGTTCATAAATTATAGTCTCATCGATTTTGATGATTACAGTAATGTATGTCCTATTCACTTTTCCTAATTTCCTATTTAGACGGAAATTGATTAGTCCCTTCCCGTGGTAGTTTGTTGCTGATGGTATCCGGCCAACGGATATTGAATATCTTGCATAGACAATTGTTTATATATACTTATACCTTTTTGATGATGGTTTTAATAGGAGTTCTCAAAGTTTCAGCTTCGTACAATAGAACTAACTGTATTGACGTTCGTACTGAAGGCTGTAACTTTGATATTGGTTGACAGTTAGGTGTTTTAAGTTCCATATATTCAATTATCAATAAATACCAGTAAATCAATAAATAATGAAGCATAGATAATTAGGTTTACTTGATGTTGTTTTACTTGTATCTTCCCATGTGATACAAGTACATCCAGCTGACAAGCCCCCAAATAGGACGAAACACGCATCAAATACTATTCCGTATATGACTTAATTATGGTTCTCTATTGATCTAAGATCAAATTATTAAAACGAATCAATTTTATTGTTATTCAACTAATTGATCTTATGAATGATGTTGATTATTATCTCAGTAATCAATCAATAGGAAGTTTAAATTTTAGTTACATATAATTTCCCAACCGTTGTTGCTACCTTGACGTGGTGGTCGGGCTTGCCTATCATGAGGAACAACCGTTCCTCAAGGTCCTACCATGTCAGATAGGTCAGTTGAAGAGCGGTAGGACTAAGAGCAACAAACTCAAGGTCCGAAGGCGAGGTCGTACTGCTGACTGTACAGAGGTGTGACGACAGTAAGGTATTTCCTTCAGACAGTCAGCATGTCAGCGATTCTGCCTTCCCACAGAGAGAGGTGGGGTTAGAAATGGTCGTCCCTTAAAATACACACCTCCCCTTATCCCACGGATATCCGTCTCCGGTGGTAAGGTCTCAACAAGTAAGGAGCTGACACAAAAATCATCCATAAAAAGGTCGTGTGTGACCGATCTCAAGCAGTTGTCCCTTGGGCACTGCGGTCACGCTCTCAGGTCATTAAGACCACCTCTATTCCAATTTCCTTTTCAGGTACCTCCAGAACAACCTTTCCACAGTGTGGGCAACCGGGAATTGATAACCACCCTCATACTTCTATTAGCACTCAAGACCACTGTATTCATAATCAGCTTACATATAATTCCCATTTATCAAATTAAAGTAAATGGGAACAGAGATTTAAGGAAAATAACATGAATTCACATCATTTTATTAGTTTTCTATCAATTTCTTAATATCTATGATCTTCTAATAATTTAATAGTTGAATTCATAAGTCAATTAAAGTTAGACTATCATAGAAAACCTAGAATCACTGAAAAGCTGTTTAGTCTTAGTATGAGACTCTTCAGCAGTGCACAGCCACGATCTCATACCCAAAGGATTCAAATCCAGGATCTTTGGTCTTGTGCGTGAACTCGTAAACTCTAGTTGGTTGGTGATAATCGCCAGAAAACTCTATTTGATCTATGTATTATACTGGTTTACCATTGGCGGAAACAAAATGAATCTTCTATATAAGAGGGAACTGATGCTCTTTATTGGAATCAAACTAGAGTATTAATGTTAAAATTCATCAGTGAACTACTTAAGACATCAGTGACTACCCATAGGATTGAACTATTATTCAATTGCTGAATATTCATTGCTGTCATGTTTGTTTAGTTCTTATTTTACTTTTCAAAACCACTAAATAACCCTGATACGACAACCATAGAAAACAAAGAATCACTGGACATTTGTTTCGTCCTAGTATGGAACTCTTCGAGATTTCACTTATTTATTTATTTGCACACATAAATATGGGTACAAAGGGGAACCGAATACATATGTGACACACAAATCACTTGATTTGTGTATGAGCTGTGATACTACTCAGGTGCCCGAACCGAAGCAGGTGATTTTCTCAGGGGGCCACACTCAGAGCCTTCGACCTAAAAATCCAATCCACGAAGTAGTATTGCAACGTTAGGAGATGCAATTCAATGGTAGCCGGTGACCAACGATTGGCTAATACGTCATTTATTCCTTCAGGATCCTGAATCCCATGTGGGTCATTAATTTGGAATCAGGGTTTTCCTACTCCCTTAGATGGATCCTACATATCCAGTAACTCGGTTAAAGCGTCTGATATTCGCTTTTCGTCCTCGCCGTTCGCTAAACAACACCTGTGGTATGAGAAGGCAGTGAGTAGGATTTCCCTGGCAGTGGTTGTATACGCATGGCTATATGAAAGCATTTGGAGAGGAAGAGCAGGCTCCTCCCACCCTCGACCATACCGGAACATTTAAAGAACCAAACTCAGAAAGTTACTAAAAAAACTGCTGAGAAGTCTCACACTACGATGGCATACCTCAATTTTTAATGATATTCAAACTGATATTAATCTCACAGATTGAAATCATGAGTCGATTGAAGCTAGACCACCATGGAAAACCTGGAAGCACTGAACGGCCGTTTCGTCCTAGTATGGGGCTCCCCAGCAGTTAAATTTCTGAAATCCCTACAAACTCCTTCTGATAATAATCATCTGCTTATTAGTAACTGACTTCAAGAGGTACTCCTGGAGTTCTAGTGAGAAGCCATTACCTGTGGAGTTCAACCAGGTCTGAAGACAATGGTGTACGGTGGCGCAACTTCGTGGATTGGTTGAAGTTAGACATTAACACCGTTGGATGCCGGCTCAGTAGACTAGTTGGCTAAGCGCCTGACGCGAGGCTGATAGGTCCTCGGTTCAGATCTCGCTAGGTGCAGGATCGTGGATGCGCACTGCTGTGGAGTCCCACAATGGGAGGTAACGGCCGTCCAATCCTTCCAGATTTTTCATGGTGGTCTTAGTTCAATTGACTCATGATTTCAATCTGTGAAATTTCTGAAATCTCCACAAACCCCTCCTGATGATATTAATCTATAATCAACATAATCAATAAAACAAATCAATCTCTATGATTTCCTTCCAATCATGTTTTTTTTAATCTTTTTATCACTTACTTTAAAATAACAATCTAATTGAACCTTAACAGCAAAACACCACCATCATCATCATCATGATTATCACTATGAGGAAAACAATCATAGAAACAATTGATTTTTTTTATTAAAAAAAACAAACAAAAAAACAGAATCAGGAAATTGGGAAAAGGGTAATTCCTATGTTCACCTATTGAATTCATCTATTTACTCATTCACAATTCAATGAAATAAACAAGTATGTTTAATGGTAAATAGAATGAACAAGTGAACGATTGAACAAGTGAACGAGTGAACGACTGAATGAACTGTTTTCTATACATGTCAATATGATGACTTTCAAGTGTAGTAGTAATAATAATAATCAATGATGATTAGTGAAATAGAGAAATAGTTGAAATATAGAAAGTAACAACTAAGTGATTAGTTCCTTTTCTAAAGTGTAGTTAAGTGTTTATTTTATTCTTTGGAATTTCTGCTTTTTAGTTAGATGATTTGTAAAGATTTAAAGTGATTGTTGAAATCTTGAAGTCGATTCAAAGCGATGAAGATTTTGTTTTTTGATGAATGGTGATGCAATATCATGGATTGGTTGAAATTAAACACTGACACTCACAATTGATTGATCACTGGGTGGTGATCAATGTCATGCTTGTCTAGTCCTTATTAGTGCAGATCGAATGCTATCGATCATGTTGCAATGTGGCCACCAGTCTAGGTGACTCGACACTGCGGGCACTATGTATTGAGATTTAGATGGTGGTTGGAGGTAGTCAATAGGAAACCCTGAACCCGGGTTTCGTGCTACTTGGCACTCGTCAGCAAGGTGTAACTGTAATCTTAAGGGAACTGGTGCTCCCTGGCGGATTCGATCTCGTGTCACCTAGCTTTACACTCAGAGAAGTTACCACTGAGCTATCCGGGCCATGACCGACCTTCTGTAGCCACATTGGAACTTAGTCGATAGCATTCGATCTGCACTAATAAGGACTAGACAAGCATGACATTGATCACCACCCAGTGATCGATCAATTGTGATTACATCTCAGTCCTACAGGAGGTTAGTCACGGCTCGGATAGCTCAGTGGTAACGTCTCTGACTGTGAAGCTGGGTGACACGAGATCGAATCCGCTAGGGAGCAGCAGTTCCCTTAAGATTACAGGTACACCTTGCTGACGAGTGCCAAGTAGCACGAAACCCGGGTGCAGGGTTTCCTGTTGACTACCTCCAACCACCATCTAAACACTGACAC
This sequence comes from Schistosoma haematobium, assembly GCF_000699445.3. NCBI lineage: Eukaryota > Metazoa > Platyhelminthes > Trematoda > Strigeidida > Schistosomatidae > Schistosoma > Schistosoma haematobium. The sequence goes on along the minus strand of NC_067202.1, from coordinate 17,935,872 downwards.
TGTTTGGATGTCAGTCCAGTAGTCTAGAGGAAAAGTGTTCGCATATCAAACCGTTAGGTCCTGGATTCGAGTTTCTTTGGTGTGTGATCGTGGATACGTACTGCTAAGGAATCCTATACTAGGACAAAACGGTCGCCCAATGTTTTCAGGTATTCCACGATGGTCTAACTTTAATGAATTCATAATCTTAATCAAAAACTTAACAATCTCCATAGACCCATACTGATAAAAACATTTTATCCTCCGGATTTACTTGTATTTTAATTAGTCAGATGATTTCTGAAGATTTAAAAACAAAAACTGTTTCCATAGTGAAATCTGGAACTCGAATCCGGTCATGTTTTTTCCGACATGGTAATGGATTAGTAGGTTTATAAGGTCGAAACCTCTTACCATTGAACATGAATGATGCACTAACTTCATCAAGTGAATAAAAAAGGGGTTAAAGTTGGACATTAACATTGTTAGATAGCAGTTCAGTAGTCAAGAAGTTAATTTTGAATAGTTCCATTCTGAGATGTTGGAGAAGATTTATAGCTCAGGTAGATGATTTTGATTGAGTTTTGTTCTTTGAGCTGAATAGTTTGGTCGTGGAGCTTTCATCGTTTTTCTGGATGACATAATCAGCACAAACTTCAGGTTTTATTTTATTTGAACACATAAATATTGATACAAAGGGGCACCAGATATATATGCGCCATACAATAATAATGAGAATATGAAGAGGTAAAGAATGTAAGGTGCGTTTAAGCAAAAAGAAGTACAACAATGAACAGACACTAATGTATAATAGTGAAATAACAATAATGCGAGGGGCAGTCCAATTAGCAAAAGTACAGCCACAGAGAATTCTTCTTCTTAAAGAAGTTACGTCTTTTTTTACGAAGAAAGTAAAATAAAGTTACAGCAGGATCGCCACTGGCTTCTATTCTCAGCCATATCTGATAACGTCTCTAGCCACTGTGTTGCACCATCTCTAGGACCCCAGCCAGGGAGTCGTGAAGGACGAACAGAAGCCAGCTCTTTGCAGCTTTTCTTCATACCACTATACCATGTCATACACTGATCCCTCCTACGCTTTTTCCAACCAGTCTCAGAGTCGGCAAATAATGCACGATGTGAAATTCTCTGGGACGACATTCGTAGAACATGTCCAAGCCACCGAAGTCGATGTTTCAAGATAGTGACACAAACTGAATTATCATCTCTGTGTCTGAACACGCAATACTGAACCTTCGCATTACTAACATGGTGTTGCCACTGGATGTCAGCAATCCTTCGTGGACAACGATGATCAAACACAGAGAGGCCAGGTTTCACAAGCATAGAGCAAAACTGCTCTCACCGACGCGTTGTAGACCCAACCTTCTACAGCCAGACTAACATTACGAAGGTGCCAAAGATGGCCCAAATTGCCATAAGTCATTCTAGCTTTCATTACACGCGAATTGATCTCATCAATCTCACCCCTACCAGCACTTATGCAGCTACCTAGATACACGAACTTCTCGACTAGTTCTATCTGCTCACCATCCAGGGTGAGTACAGGATTGGAATCCTGCCAGTCTTGTAAAAGTACTTTGCACTTCGAAGATGCAAAGCACATACCATACCTAAGGAGACTAATTGCTAACTAATTAACTGCGAATTGCATAGCTTGAATATCATCCCACAGTAAGACAATATCATCTCCATACTCAAGATCAAGATATCTTTCTCCAAGCAACAAACTTCAAGTAGAAGTTTACTGATGATGTCATTCAAAAAAACAAACAAACGATAAAAACCTCACAATTCAAAGAATAAAAACAATTTCATTCATCTTTACTAAGAAGTTTACTTAAGTTTAAATCTATGATCAAACATTGAATTCTGTTTCTATGTATGAATTAAATCAAAACTTATAAAATGAAAGAAAAAAAATCGATATTTTTTTTCTCTTTTTTTCTTTTTCACTTTTTTTCTCTTTTCTCTTTGTTTTTTTTTCTTGGTAACTTAATCAAATTATTATAACTGATTATCTATATATGTGTAAATGCTTAATTGAATATGGCGTCTATAAACTTAAACAAACATCCATATTATAATGTATCATTGATTAAAACATATTTGATTGATTAAAAGAATAATGAATGAATGATTATCATTGTAATTGAATGAATCAATTCATGAATGAAATCATTATGGAATACTTGAAAGCATTGGCTGATTGTTTCGTCCTGATATGGGACCCCTCTTCAGGAGTTCACATTAAAAGAACTTGAATTTAGGATATTCAATTTCATTGGTGAATGTTTAATCTGTAGACTATTAATCCAGTATCGAATGATGCTTATGTCTAGATTCAACGATGATGAACTAGATTAGATTGATTCATGAATTCAACTATTCGAAAATTACTACAATATCCACAAAACTCCCCTCTTTCGAACAATAATCATCATATGTTTATAAAAGACTAGCTTTAATATATATATATAAGTGTGTCCCATGGTATAATTGATGAAATCATGATCTTGTAACAAAGTAACTTCGGTCCAGGAACTTCGGTTTTGTGGGTGAATGTTTAACTGATAGACCACTGAGTCGGCTGGTATCCAATAGTGTTAATGTCTAACTTCATAATTTCATTTCTAATTGACCGATTTCAATTCGTGTTATACTTCATTACTATTAATTTGTGTTCGCTGAATTCGTTGCGTAATTATTCAACTTTTTTTTAGATTTATGATCTGTTGTTACTATGTCTGATGATTTAGACAGTTTTCACTTAAATTTTCTATGAATGAGAAACAATCTTCAAACTATTATAAGCAAAGATGAACTCGTCAGTTGGCTGTATCTGTTACATCCCACAGTTGATGTTCACTTCGGAATTCGAAACCAGTGCCATTCATTTCAAACATCATCACGTTATCCACTAGGCTATTGAGTCGTGATAGCCACTAGGTTTCGCAATGGGATGAAGTATAAATTCATTTTCATACTGTTTATTTGAATCTTCTCATTGATGTGTACGACTGCAATTGATGAACTCAAGCATGCAGGTACATCCAGTTAACGAGTTGTAATTCGGACAAAACGTGCATCCTAAATTCCAATACTATCCACCATCCATCTTTTTTTATAATGCTCGTGACTTAAAGTAATATTCAAACAATCCATACAAGATGCACATATATCAATTAGAGACTGATGAATTGCACTCCTAAACATCAATGAGAAGATTCAAACAAACAATACAAAAATGAATTTAAACTCTATCCCATTTGTTCAAGCTATTTGCTATCAGTACTCAGTAGCTAAGTGAATAAGTTGATGGCGTTTAAAGCGAACATTATTGGTTTCAAGTCCTGGAATGAACAGAAACTTTGGGATGTAACAGGTATATCCATCTGACAAGTTCCTAAAAGGACGAAGTGAGCATTCACCATTCATCTTCGTTTATCATGAATATAATTCAATATTGCAATCAAATGTTTTTGTAAGTTTGTAATCAGTTCAGAAAACAAATAATATTTTGATTGAGATCATGAACCGATTGATGTTAGACCACCATTGAAAACCTGGAAGCACTGGACGGCCGTTTCGTCCCACTATGGGATTCCTCAGCAGTGCGCATCCAGTGGAGCTAATCCGTTTTGAGTAGAAACAAGTGTCTACCTGAGTACAATGGAAGATGGTTGCGCAATTTCGTGCATTGGTTGAGGTTAGACATTAACACCATTGGATGCCGGTTCATTGGTTCAGTAGGTTAAACGTTCACGTGCGAGACTGAAAGCCCTGAGTTCGAATCCCTTTGGTGCGGGATCGTGAATGCGCGCTGTCGAGGAGTCCCACAGTGGGAGGAAACGGCCTACCAGTGCTCCCATGTTTTCAATGGTGGTGTAACATCAGTCGGTTCATGATCTCAATCAAAACCTTAAAAATCTCCACAACCCCTAAACTGATAACAAATAATTATTGTTTTCTGAAATACACTACTTATAACATTCATGTTTCTCAACTCCATTTTCTATTCGTGTCTAGAGAATAGTTTTTTTTACTTTTAAAAGAGTATAGATATCAAACATTCAACTGCTTTGTTCATATTATCATATTTACTATTGTAACTAACATTATCCGAACTAATTTACTCTTATGGTTTTGTAGTTAAGTGGAAAAAAGATATATGTGAGTGGGATTTACCTACACCCCTAACCCCACTCCCACTCCCACTCCCTCACCCCCCTCCTTTATTATTATAATCAACAAATATATGTAGATATGCTTACATAAAGGAATCATAATTAGAAATCTAGATCCATCATTTCCTCTGGAATCTATTAAGAGTTTATGATTGATAGGATTACATTAATTCATAATGGATCAATTGTCTAATGATCTATGAACACGGAATTATCAAATGAGAAATTTCAAGGTATTAGTTGAGTTGTGTTTGTCTTTTTCTTTTAATGGAGATTTTTTTTATCAAATATTACTTACTTACGCCTGTTACCCCTTGTGGAGGATCATAGACCTCTCACTAGCATTTTTCATCCAACTCTTTCTTGGATAATCCTTTCCACTTGACTATTCATTCTTTTCCTGTTTGCTTCCAATTGTCGATGTAGTGTTCTTCAGCCTTGTTTGTTTTCGGTTTCCCTTCAAGATTCTAAGTTCGTTCTTGCCTCGTGATACAGTTTGGTGGAAACAAAGTCAAAATCAGAAGGGGTTTTCTGGAGATTGTAGTAATTTCAACAATTAAGATCATGAGTGAATTGAAGCAAGACCACCATGAAAAACCTGGAAGCACTGAACGGCCGTTTTGTTCTATTGTGGGACTCCTGTTATTAGTACAATCTTCATAAAACCTCTTCTGATACTAATCAACATATGCTCACTAGTGACTGGCTTCAAGAGATATATTCTGGAGTTCTAGTGAGAGTTAGTGAGCAATGGAGTTCAACCAGGTCTGTTATGAGATATCAGCTCACTGAACACAATGGTAGATGTGTCACTGAATTTCGTGGATTAGTTGAAGTTAGACATTAACACTGTTGGTTACCGGCCGGCTCAGTGGTCTAGTTGCCTAAGCGCCTGTCGCGAGACTGACAGGTCCTGGGTTCAATGGATGCTCACTGCTGAGGAGTCCCACAACAGGACGAAAGGGCCGTCCAGTGCTTCTAGGTTGTCAGTGGTGGTCTAGCTTCATATGACCCATGATTTCAACTGTTGAAATAAAGTAAAGAACACCTAGTTTTTCTTAGATTCAACTTACTGATCTCCATACAGAATAGGATCCAAATTGATTAAACTATGCGATGGTATATATGATACTTCGAAAAGCCATTGGTGTTTCCTGTAAATTCAAAGGAAATTCCATAAATGGGTTCATTATTTTGTTTTGTTAATCTGATTGATCACATATCAAAATGAGTATCATACAGTAATAATCCATCTCATGTTTATCTAGATCTTAGTATTGAACGTTTGGTATTTAGTGATGATTGCTAAACCTTTATACTAATGATTAAGTCATTCAATAATTGAAATTTCCAACTTCAATCGACTTATGACTTTTCGTGATCCATTATCCATTGTCAATAACGACTACCTCATTGTCATGGTTTCTTATTAGAACTTCAGGAATTCATCACTAGTACTCCTTTGATGACTGTTATTATTTGTTGAAATTGTTGTTCATTTTTCATCTTATACAAAGAAGACAAGCAAATGAAGAGAGAAAATTCTCAACAATACAGTGTTAGTTTTTAATAATTGAATTCATGTGAGTCGATTGAAGCTAGACAACCATGAAAAAGCTGAAAGCATTGAATGGGCTATTTTATCCTAAGGTGGAATTCCTTAGAAGTGCATATCCACAACCCCACTTCCAGAAATTCAAATCCAAGACCTATCGCTTTCATGCGCGAACACTTAACCTCTAGACCACTGAGCCTGCATCCAGTCTTGCTAATATCTAACTTCAACCTATTCACGATAGTGCGCCATCATTTACCATTGTATTTAGTGAATAACTGCCTCTATAACAGACATGATTTAATTCCACTGGTTACGACTTTACACTGGAACTCCAGGAAATCTGTCTTGAAGCCAATCACTAATGTGCACCTGATGATTATTATCAAAATGGGGGTTTTATAGATATTGTAGTAATTTTTGAATAGTTGAATTCATGAATCGATCTAAACTAAATCACCATGGTTGAAGTTAAACATTAACACCGTTTGATTCTGACGTTCACCCCTGAAATTGAATATCCTAGATTCATATTTCTTTGATGTGGAACAGTAGATGTGCACTACTGAAGAGGAGTCCCATATCACGACGAAATAACTGATCAATATTTGCAAGTTTTCCATGATGGTCTAAATTCAACTATTAAAAAATTATTATCATTTCCACAAACCCCCCCCTCTTTCTCACTAAACTGTTCATTCATTCAATAAATAGATACTTCGAATTTAGAAGAAGAAAAACAACAACAAAAAACAAAACAAAAAGAAACACAAAAATAATCCATACGAAAATGAAAACTTTTCTTTTACTTTTCTTCTTTTTGTTTTTTTTTGTTTTATTAAAATGAGTTGAGAGAAAAAAAGAAAGAAAAAAAAATAAACAAACAAACAAGAATAACAAATAAGTTTAGTTGAGCGCACAATTTGAAAATGAAATCGCGCTCATCATTTGAATCGTTTCATTCATCATTAACTTAAATGAGATTTATGGAATTCTATAGTTAATTTTTATTTATTTCATAGGAAGAATAAAAAAAAAGTAGGAAATATATTTAGAAATTTCAATGATTAAGAGATCTTCAGTCAGTTGAAGCTAGATCACTATGGAAAACCTGAAAGTACTGGACGACCGTTTCGTCCTATTGTGAGACTCCTCAGCAGTGCGCGTCCATGACTTCACCACCTGAGAGAATCGAACTCAAGACCTAGTGGTTTCGCACCTAACCACTAGACCACTAAGCCGATCGGCATCCAACGGTGTTAATGTGTAACTTCAACTAATCCACGAAATTGAACGACACATCCACCGTTGTCTTCAATGAGTTACTATCTCATAACAGACCTGGTTGAACTCCACTGATCACTAACTCTCACTAGAACTCCTGGATATATCTCTTGAAGTCAGTCACTAGTGAGCATATGTTGATTAATATCAAATGGGTTTTGTGGATCTTAACCATTGAAATTACTATAATATCCACAAAACCCATATATATATATGTATACATACTTGCTTACGCCTGTTGATCCTCATCGATGAGGATGGGCCATTCAGCAACATTTTCCATCCAACTCTGTCGTGGGTAATCCTGCCCAGTTCTTTTCATTTGTTATTCGTTAATTCAGTTTTACATGATAATTCTGAATTATATTGAACATTTCATATTGATTGTTTGATTTGATTATTTTCAAGGGATAATGATTGAAATTTACTTACTTACTCACTCGTTCACTCACCCTTTGACTGGCTTAAATACTTACGCACTCATCCACTTACTTACTTGCTTACTCACTCACTTACTTACTTACTTACTTACTTACTTACGCCTGTTGATCCTCGTCGAGGAGGACGGACCATTCAGCAGCATTCTTTATCTAACTCTGTCGTGGGTAATCCTGTCCATTTCTTTCCAGTTGCTATCCATCCTTTTCATGTCTGCTTTCAATTGTCGACATAGTGTGTTTTTCGGTTCGCTTCTTTCCGGTTTCTATTTAGGGTTCCAACTTAGAGTTTACCTCGTGATGTAGTTTGATGATTTCGGTAATGTATATCTCATCCATTTGCAACATCATTTCCAAATTTGCTTTTTAGCTAGGTCCTGGTTTATCTTTTCTTAGTATCAATTGGATTTGTTCTTTTCCTTGTTTTGTTTTTTGTGATGGATGATTAAGATAATTAGGATTAATCAATGGTTAAAAAATGTTTAATAGTTGAATTCATGAGCCGATTTCAATAAGACCATCATTGGAAAACTTGGAAGCATTGGACGGCTGTTTCGTCCTAGTATGAGACTCCTCAGCATGGTGTTGAAATGTAGTGTCATTAAAAGTTATCCATAAGATGTTTTACAGAATAATCACAATGATTTCATCAGTTTTAGATTCAAGGTATCCTATAGATCAATTTCACATTTGTTTAACCTCTGTATGTATTGCATGCAATTATGAGTTATTCAGACTACTGATTAGATTGCCAGTTAGTATTATTGTGGTGAAGGAGAACACCAGTAGGGACAATGAAGTACATTTGAACATAAAATTTTAAACTCTCTTCGTAAAATCTGATGACAATGAGATTGTCTCAGACTTCATTGTTCTTTCGTTCCCATACCAATCACTCTCTGGTCTCATTTTCTTTCCTTTGATCTTCACTTTCCATTAATGATACATACTACTTATATCTGTCGACATCAGTAGCACACCCTACAGTATGTAATAGACAAAAGTGATGTTCAGCACTACTTAACGACCGAATTCAGTAAAGGTAGGATGTATATTTAAATGGGACAATTATTCATTTGACGCCTATTATTGTGATGTTGTATATGTTTGGCTATTCACTAAAACATATATATTTCCTACGTTTGAAGTAATGAATTTATTGGATTTGTAAACCATAGAATAAATGACAAATTGATAGGCTTGTACTTGCAGATGAAACAAACTGCCCGCTAAAATAAATTGAAAATCAACGAAACCTATTTCCATGTTACATCCAGCTATAATCTATATGTTATACATACATACACCTGCTACATCTCGTAGTATACAAGCCATAAACCAGCGAATCCCAACCTTCTGTGTTATGGGTTCTACACTCCAGTCATCCCTATGTGGTATTCATCCTTTCAGTGTCTGTCTCTGAATTCAAATCAATGTGTCTTTTGGTTATCCAGTTTTTCTTTTGCTTTGAGGAATTCAATTTCGAGGTTTTCTTGTGATGTAGTTCGATGATTTTTATAAAAAACTATTTAACACCTTCAAGGTTATCATCTTTAATATTTGATGAAAACAAAGAACTTTTCTCATTTCCTCAAAACTTTCTTAACAGTCTATCAACATTCACTTGGTATTGTTTTGCTTGAATCTTCCTATTGAGGTTTAAGACTGCAATTGATCAGTCTGTTATTGGCATATGTACATACTGTGTGTATTGCCTCGATATTACCTTAATTCACAAACATTATAAGCGAAGATGGATGGATAGTGGCTAGCAGTGGAATATAGTTTGACAAGCGCTTCGTTTTATTTGGGACTCATCAGTTGGATGTACGTTACACTCAGAGTTGATGTTCACTCTAAGACTCGAATTCAGTATCGTTCGCATCAAACGCTATCGCCTACTAACATTTTTCTCATAGTTTTCAACATGAACTGATTGTAGTTAAAGAACCATTTAAAACCAGAAAACAATGAAGGTTTCTCACAATTTACTATGCATCATATTATGGTTCGATATCAGATCATATAAGCTTTACAAGGGAAATCACTGAATCACATCTATATGTAGTTTTAATCAACACACAAAAACACAACAGTAATTTACTTAATTCTAACTAACATACGATTAAATTATGAATATTCAATTGAACTCATCATCGTAGATGCACCCTACTGAGGAATCTCACACGAGGACGAAATCGTCATTCATCTAGCCTTATTGAACTGATGAATTCAATTATTAAAAATGACTAAATTCCTCTACAATGTCCCCCTCTCTTTTTTCTAATAAGATTTATTCAATTCTAAAAATTGATTAGTTCAATTAACTAGATAATTAGATTTACAATGATTTCGTCATAGAGATAGTTGGTGGTGTTTCTTTTGTTGTTGCTGTTGTCAAGTAGAGAATTTTTTTCTAGTTAAATTCCTTTTTCATAAATTATGTAGTTTGAATAGTATAATTCAATTATTGTCATGATTGAATCCGGGTTCTCTTTTTGTGTATTTTGTTTAAACGTTTGATTCGTTTTTTTGGTTGTTGTTGTCGTTGTTCCATTATTGAATGATACATGTAAGTTATAGAACAGAAAATCTGTTAGTTATGAATGAACCAATTAGATTTAAGATGAGAAGTCTTGGATATTGGAGGGAAATTCATTCATTCATTTGATGAAAGAGCATTATGGTAGTGAAGTTGATCAATCAAGGTTAGATATTAACATCGCTGGGCGCCGGTTCAACGGTCTAGAAGTTAAGTGTTCATGTGTGAAACTGAATGTCCTATGTTGGAGTCGGTTTGGTGCAAGATCGTGGATGCACACTGCTGAGGAAGCCTTAAATAGGACAAAATGGCCATCCAGTGCTTCTAGGTTTTCCATGGTTATCTAATATAGATCGATTCATGAACTCAACTATGAAAGTGCTATCATTTCCACAAATTCCCATAATGATATAAATAACAGTTTACATTATGAATTGACTTGTAAACATAAAAGCACAAAACAGCTATTCAACCTTAGTATTGCAAAACTCCAGTAGTACGCACCAATCAATGATCAAGTCTACATCCTTAGTGCTTCTTGATTTTAGAACAAGCATCAAAAACATAAATGTTGTAAGTTGTCTTCAATAGATTAAATTCCCTGTTTTTATAATCAATGTCGATGACAGTTGGTCACTCACCACAAACATATCTATGCACAAATCAATATTTATACATTATGAAACAAAAACGTAATCGATATCTCACCGTGATGTAAATTCGATGGTTTGCTTAAATATTTGCGCAACCTAGTCCTACCATCTGGATATTTCATTAAGTTCTCGTCATGGAAACCTTAAATCTAATTCAAAACCCATAACCATCAATTATGAATCATAATGCTAATTCCTCATACTGGTTTATAACCCTCATTCAGACTTAGTAACTAGGTCGACACTCTCAAGGTCATGTTGGTGACGCTCAAAGGTTATCCATAAGTTGCATTTTCACCGAGAATTGAATATCAGTCAATGAATTACACTGATACATACATACACACACACTTGAACATATACAATCAAGTACTGTTGCCAAATAATCCGATTTATTTAGAAAAAAAACTCAGATATTTTGGAAATTTATAAATTAGTTGAGCTGTTTAACATACTTGATTACTCTAGGGACTGATGTTATGATTGTGTTGCTTTGGTATTGAGTTCATGAATCGATCTATATTAGACCACCATGGAAAACCTAGAAGTACTAGACGGCCATTTTGTCCTAGTTAAGGATTCCTTAGCTGTTCGCATCCACAGTCTCACCTCATGGGATTCGAACCGACGATTGATCAGTCTTGAACGCAAACGTTTAACCTCTAGATCACTTAGTTGGCATCCAACAATGTTAATATCTAGCTTCAATTGATTCATGATCTCAACAATTGAGATTATCACAATCTCCACAAAACCTCTTTCTGATTTCATATGTCTACTTAATTAGATTATGTATATAATTTCATTTTAACTATGATATTCTTCTTTCAGCTTTCGCTTCTCTTCTTTATTATCTTTCTATTTAAAGATATTGTCTTATCTGGATTATATGAAAAACGTTTATTAAAATATTTATTCGATTCCAGTCGACCAGATGCACATAATCCAATTGAACGTCCATCAGCAAATGATACAGAGACATTGAATGTTAGTGTGAAATTTTTCTTAAATCAAGTTATGGATGTGGTAAGTTGAAATTCGTTTATCGATACTCATAATAATAAACATTCATTTGATATTATAAGCAAAAGATATTGGTACAAGGGGGCACCAGATAAATATGCGACACACAAACCTCATTAGATTCGTGTGAGGGATATGATACAGCCCGAGTGCCCGAACCGAAGCAGGTGGTTTTCTAATGGGGCCACACCCGGAGCCTTCGACCTAAAGGTCTGATCCAGTGGAGCAGTGGAGCAATGTAAGCAGATGCAGTCTGATGGTAGACATTGACTAACAACAGGTTCGTACGTTATTTGTTCCCTCAGGATACTGGAGCACATGTGGACCATTGGCTTGGAATCAGAGATTTCCAACTCCCCCAGGTGTGTTCACCAACCAGGTTAAAGCACCAGACATTTGCTTTTCGTCCTCTCAATTTCGTAAACAGCACCCGCAATACGAAAAGAGAGTGAGTAGGATGTTCCTGGCAGAGGCTATATACGTGTGGCCGTGTGAGAGCATTTCAAGAGGAAGAGCGGACTCGACACACTCTCGGCCATATCAGGACATTTGGGAGCTAGTAGTGGAAGATGGAATGTGAGTTTCATTCTATTAGAGCTTCGTCAGTTGGGTGTAACTGTATCTTAGAGTTGATGTTTATTCTGGGACTTGAACCTAGCACCGTTCGCTTTAAACGCCATTGCGTTATTTATTAGCTACTGAGTCCTGATATCCACTAGATCATACAATAGAGTGTATATATATAACACAGAAAATGAACTCGTTGTATCAACTATTTTTAGATCAGGTCATGAAGCGATTTGATTAATTTTATGTCATAGAGACTTCCGATGTGATTGATACTAAGGTTTCAATTTTATTTCAATTGACAAACATGGTATATTATAAAGGCTGTTATGTAATATAAAGGAAAGGTGAGTATGACTGTATTTTAATCAAACTAAGGAAATTGATGTTCCTAGGGAATCAGGTCCTAATCTCGATACACTACTGTAGTGGACGAGAACATCAGTGGTTACAAGTAGCTGTATTTGAACACAAAATTACAGAATCACTTTGTGAAATCTGAGAACCAGACAGTGAATAATTCATTTACAAAATCTCAATCAAGTGTCTCATACTTGATTGCTCCTTCATTTCCACATCAGTCATTCACTGTTCTCGTTCTATTCTTTTCGATCTTCTTCACTTTCTTCCACTAGATATTTCACTTTTAATTGATGACACATAATACTTATATGTGTCGACATGAGTAGCGCATACCATACTACTACTTAAAAGTATGTTATATACTGAGTAGATCGAGTATATTCTCTGTTCAACCAATCCACGAAGTTGCGTCACCGTACACCATTTTCTTCAGTGAGTTGATATCTCACAACAGACCTGGTTGAACATCACTGATAACGGCTTCTCACTAGAACTCCAGGAGTATCTCTTGAAGTCAGTTACTAGTGAGCAGATGATTATTATCAGAAAAAATGTTTTGTGGAGATTTCAGAAATTTCACTGGTTCTTGGGTTCAAATCTCGTGGGGTGCGAGATCGTGGATGCGCACTGCTGAGGAGTCCCATACTAGGACAAAACAGCCGTCCAGTGCTTCTAGGTTTTCCATGGTGGTCTGGCTTCAACTGACTCATGATTTCAATCAGTGAAATTTCTAAAATCTCCACAAAACCCCTTCTGAAGATGCTTATCACTTGTAGAAAAGATGTTGGTTACAACCAAATGACACTTAGTAATTAAGTGGAGAAAAAGAATATTAATCTAAACTCTCTATCAAAGACAATATGGACTATGCAACTCATAAGTTAACATGCCTTAGAACAGACTGTATTTGTTCATTCAGAAGATTTTAGATTGTTTAAGTATTTTCTACGATAGTTTAATCGCATTTGTTTCCAATCTACTTCAAATTGAACATCTAGACAACTGAAGTTTGATATTAATCCATTCAAATTAATCAACTAACATGATGGGGTTGTGTAGATTGTTAAGTTTTTTTATTGAGATCATGAATCAATTAATGTTAGGTGAGCCATGAAAACTAGGAAGCAATGGAAGACTATTTCGTCTTAGTATACGATTCCTGAGCTGTTTGCATCCACGATCTCTCACGAAAGGGATTTGAACCCGCGGGGGAAGGCCATAACCTATAGGCCATTGAAACAACATCTAACGGCGTTAATATCTAACTAACTGAATTAAAGTTCAGGATGATATCATTTTACTGTATATATTTTTTGACAGACGGTTTCTGTGGATATTATAGTGATTTAGTAGTCAAATTAATGAGTCAGTTGAGCCTATACCACCATGAAATACCTAGAAGCATTAAACGGTTGTTTCATCTTATTATGTGACTCCTCAGCAGTGCGCATCAGACGATCCCACATCGCGAGATTCGAACCCACGTCCTCTTGATCTCGTGATCGAGCGCTTAACCTCTAGACCACTTAGCCGGTATCCAACGAAATTCCATTACTAAATTGCTATAATATCCACAACACCCCTCACTTATTATAATCATCATATGCTCACTATTGATGGTCTCCAAGAGGTATTTCCTGGAGTTCTAGTGAAAAGCCGTGACAAGCGGAATTCAACCGTGTTTGTTGTGAAATAGTAACTCACTGATAACAATAATGGATGGTGGTACAATTTCATGGATTGTTTAAATTTAAACAATAACACCGTTGGATGCCAACACAGTAGTCTACAGGTTAAGCGCTCACACATGAGACCAACAGGTCATGGGTTGAAATCTTGCGATGCAATTACGTGGATACGCATTACTAAGGAACCCCATAAAAAGACAAAACGGTCGTCCAGTGGTTCCAGGTTTGTCATAAGGATCTAGCTACAATTGACCCATATATATATTTTCTTCTTTATAAAACACTTAATCAAGTATCTCTATTTAATATATATCTATATGCACACACACACACTCTTTTAAAGGGAAATATCTTCAAGTCAATGGTTTCTAACCAATTGAACAGTGAATAACACTTGATAGTTTCACTTTTACAACGTTATATACGATTTTTTCGTCTTGACATAAATGTGAATAAAGGAATAAGGAAAAGAAAAACTTCAAAAAAAAAAAACAAGAGAACATTCTTTTCTCTACTTTTTTCTTCTTTTTTTCTGTGTTTCTTATCGAAGAGAAAATTTTTTACATGATTGATGAATCGTTTTCAAGGATACTTGATTATTAACCCATAAATAAGAAATCATCAACTGATTTTAAATATTAAAAAAGGGGGGGATGAGTTTGAGAAGGGGCAAAGGGGTGTGGGGTGGGGTGGTGTTCGTTGGTTGGGTGGTTGGGATGGAGAATTCACTATTGAATGATTGGAAGCATTTTGTAAGAAAACTTAAGTTTTAAATGATTAGTTGCCAATTGTTAACAAGTTTTGTCTTAAGATTTTCAATAACTATTATAATATGCATGATTAGAATTGGAATCAATTATTGTTTTGATCATTCATGATACTGTAACGGGGGACAATCGAATATCACAATTGATTGATCACTGGGTGGTGATGAATGTCATGCTTGTCTAGTCCTTATTAGTGTAGATCGAATGCTATCAATCATGTTGCAATGTGGCCACCAGTCTAGGTGACTCGACACTGCGGGCACTATGTATTGATATTTAGATGGTAGTTGGAGGTAGTCAACAGGAAACCCTGGACCCGGGTTTCGTGCTACTTGCACTCGTCAGCAATGTGCACCAGTTCCCTCAAGATTACAGTTACACCTTGCTGACGAGTGCCAAGTAGCACGAAACCCAGGTCCAGGATTTCCTGTTGACTACCTCCAACTACCATCTAAATTGTACTAGTTCATATACAGAATCTGGAAACCATTTATATTAACAGTCAATTATGCTTTTTCTTATTGCAAATATAATTTGTTTTTTGTTCAAATTTAATTTTGTATTTAGGATGAAAAAAATCAAGTGTTGACAACAATTATATGGATGGATTTAGTAAGTAGTATATTACATCTCATCAATATGAATATTTTGATTGAAACTTATTCTATTATACTTATACAATAATATTGAATGATCCTGATTTATTGATCAGATAAGCTAACACTGATTGAACTATCCAACAGTCTCTAGTAGTAGTCGTCATCGTCATCGACATCGTCGTAGTAGTAGTCGTAGTCGTAGTAGTAGTCGTAGTCGTAGTCGTAGTAGTAGTAGTAGTAGTAGTATAGGCAGTCATCCGATCAGAAATGCATTATGTGACTAGTCTTCTATTGAATGTTAATTGGATAAGATGTTTCTCAGTTTTCTTAGAGCTTTTTTCGAGGAGTTTTCTCGATCTCTTCAACAAAATTTCAATCAAAAATTGAGAAAAAGTAGCTAATTTAGTTCGTATATTATTAACTCAGAAAATTTACATGATTGTGTATAGTAACTGATAGATCACAATGGACCATGAACATAACTCTGAATAACAAGTTTCTAACTAATTTAAGGATAGATGATATAACAATAATAAATAATAGTTGAATTCAAAGCGGAGAACTGCAATCCAATCACACTTGATGGCGAAACTCTGGAAGATGTAAAGTCCTTCACATACCTGGGAAGCATCATCGATGAACAAGGAGGTTCAGATGCAGACGTAAAGGCGAGGATCGGCAAAGCAAGGGTCGCATTCCTACAATTGAAGAACATATGGAACTCAAAAGAACTGTCTGTCAACCAATATCAAAGTGAGAATCCTCAATACGAAAGTCAAAACAGATCTGCTGTATGGAGCTGAAACTTGGAGAACTACAACAACCACAATCAAGAAAGTACAAGTATTTATAAATAGCTGTCTACGCAAGATACTCAACATCCATTGGCCGGATACCATCAGCAATAGCCTACTGTAGGAGAGAACAAACCAACTTCCAGCTGAAGAAGAAATTAGGAAAAGACGATGGAAATGGATAGGACATACATTACGCAAATCGTCAAACTGCATCACGAGGCAAGCCCTAACTTGGAATCCTGAAGGGAAGCGAAAAAGAGGAAGGCCAAAGAACACATTGCGTCGGATAATGGAAGCAGATATGAAAACGATGAATTACAACTGGACGGAGCTAGAAAGGATTGCCCAGGACAGGGTTGGATGGAGAATGCTGGTGAGCGGCCTATGCTCCTTCACGAGGAGTAACAGGCGTAAGTAAGTAAGTAAGAATTCATAAGTCAATTGAAGCTAGACCACCATGGGAAACCTGGAATCACTAAACGGCCGTTCGTTTCAGTTTGAGACTCCTCAGCAGTGAGCATCTACGAAACCGCCTTTCTGACAATAATAAATAATAAGTTAAATGAATGCCGACGTTTAGGAGGATATAAAGATTTTAATGAATATGTGTTAAAAATATAAGCACTGATCTACTAAAAACTAACTTCAAAATGTTTTCAGTCTCATTTCAATATCTCTTCTGATACTAAATTTTTAGTATATACTTGAATAGTTTACAAGCAAAGATGGATGGTGGCTAATAGCGGAATACAAGATGCGCATTTCGTTTTATTTAGGAATCGTCAGATCGATGTACCTGCATCTCAGAGTTGATGTTCACTCTAGGACTCGAACCCAGTACCGTTCGTCTCAAACTTCATCATGTTATCCACTTTGCTTGTGAGTCCTGATAGCCACTAACTTGTCCAATGTAATGAAGTTTAAATTCACTTGGTATTGTTTACTTGAATCTTCCCATTGATGTTTATAACTGCAAACAAGTGGCTATCAGGACTCAGTAATTTTGTGGATAAGGTGAAGGCGTTTAAAGTGAATGGTATTGGATTCCAGTCCTAGAGTGGCTATCAGCTCTGAGATGCGGATATATCCATCTGACGAGTCTTAAATAAGACGAAACGTGCGTCAAACTGTATTCCATTGCTAGCCACTATCCATCCATCTTCGCTTATAATGCTTGTGAATTAAGGCAATATCGAGGCAATACGCACAGTATGTACATATGCCAATAACAGACTGATCAATGGCAGTCCTAAATAACAATGGGAAGATACCAGTAAAACAACACCAAGTGAAATATCAATCTTATTTGAATTATTTATTGTTGTACTTGAACATCTTTAAAGGTATTCAGCTAACTAAACTTCAGTACATTTACCACTCGGTTGAATTCTTGAGTTGTCTAGTTCAAATCATAATATATTAGATAACTGACCAGTCTATGATTCGGTTTGGTGATAAACTGTACACAGATATACTGAATAAGAGATCTTGTTAAATCTTGTTCACTTTATTTCTATGCACAGTAAACATCCTTCAGTTGTAACCTTCTTTAAAGAGAATAGACTATTGTTGTTGTTACGTTTTTCTCACTTTAAACTTTCATTGGAAGAACATTCATTAATTGACCGATCATACGGTTATCGACAATTACTTACTTTCTTACTTAATTACACTTGTTACTCCCAGTGGAGCATAGACCATCGACCAGCATTCTCCAATCCACTCTATCCTAAGCCTTCTTTTCTAGTTCTATTCAATTGCTGTTTATTCTCATTTCCCGGCGTACTGTGTTCTTTGGTCATTCTCTCCTGCTTTAACCTTGAAGATTCCAAGTGAGGACTTGCCTTGTGACACAGTTGAGTGATTTCCTCAATATATTTCCTAACCACTTCTAGCACTTCTTCATGATTTCTTCCTCTTCTGGAATATGGTTTGTTCTCTTTCGCACAGTAGGTTGTTGCTGATAGTATCTAGTCAACGGATCTGAAGTATTTTGCATAGACAACTGTTAATAACGACTTGTATCTTCTGGATGATGACTTTAGTGGTTCTCCGCGTTTCCACTCCATACAATATACATATATATTCGTAGTATAGATTTGTATATACGTGTACTTGTGTGTTAGAATATGAAATAACTAAGATGAATCTAAATCATTGACAATAACCTATTCACTGTTATTATTATTATGTACATAATTGTAATTCCTAATTGTATATGGAGCAACGACAACAACAACAACAAATTGATTAAGGTAACCAAATGATGAGAATGATGATGATCATCATCATCATCCTCATCATTATAAACAACATTTGTGACAAAATATCAACGAATATATGACAGTTACAAATGAATAACAATAAAAATTCATTCATAATGAATAGAGGGTAAAGAATAGAATTGTGTACAATTGAATGAAACTAAGTATGAAGAAGTTTGTCTGTGTGTGTTATGTGTGTGTGCATACGTGAAAGAGAAAGAGAAAGAGCGACAGTGAGAGAGAGAGAGAGGATTAGGTGATGAATGAAAGGTATACACTAATCACCAATTATAGCATATATTATACAAACAACTTATAATCCTTCATCCCCCCTCTCTCTCTCTGTCTCTCTTTGTACATGTAAAGGTTACACATAATTATGCACTAAAAAACAAACAAACATGATTATATAACTAGGATACAAAATTGTGTATGCCATCTATGCCATCTATGCCATCTATGCCATCTATGATAATGTCACAGATTTATGTCAGCTGTTTCATTATTTTAAGATTTATTCATTTGGCACAAAGTACAAACTGACTTAGCAAAACTTCACTGGGTGTTTTTTGTTTGTTTGTTTTAATCTTCATTTTGTTAATGTTCGTTTAAAGTTTCATTTTTTGGTTTCTCTTTTGGTTTGGTTTGGTTTGTTTAACCAGTACACCTTTCTTTTTCTTCATCAATTTGATAAATGTTAACGTTTTTTTTGTTACTAAGTATTCAATTTAAGTGGATTGTCATGAGATGATCTGCTTCCATTTGACAAGTTACGAATAGGAAGTAAAGAAGAACATCTTGGATTTTAATGTTATTGACAATTCTTACTATACTTACGCCTATTATCCCAACCCTGTGGAAGAGTATAGACTGTTCACCAGTATTCTTCATCCAACTCTCTCCTGAACAATCCTATCCAGTTACTATTCATCCTTTTCATGTATGTTTCCAATTCTCAATGCAATATGTTCTTTAGTCTTTCTGTTTTTCATTTCCCTACACGATTCCGATCTGAGGGTTGCCTCGTGATGTAGTTTGATGATTTCCTCAATGTGTGTCTTATCGACTTCTAATATCTTTTCCTAATTTGGTTGGCTTGTTCTCTTTCACAGTAGGCTTAAAAAACAACACTTACCAATCACAATCTTAATATACTGAAAATCTATGCGTTTGTATGTTTAAATGTACAGTGTAAAAAAAGGGTCACAAAGCGGACACCCGCTTCATCTTCGCCTGCATCAACATCAATTAGCGGTCAAACACCATGACATGTCCTCACTTATATCAATGCAAGTGGACAACTGTGGACACTCATTCGATTGGAAAAAATTGGAGGTTTTGGGTAGAGGCGATTCCAAAAACACCAGAGAATTTTTAGAAGCTTGCCATTCAGGTCAATCAGCAATAAACAAGCACATTGAAATCGATCCAATTTATCAACCAATCAGGAAAATTATGGACAAATATGGGACCAAGAATCAAATTAATGGAAGATACAACCAAAACAAAGAAGTAAACAATGACAGGTTTAAGGTCAACAAGAACCAATCAACATCGAGGTGCACAGGACAAGCTATGAACCACATGTGGGGAAATTCGAACATTTCACTTCTACCTGAATGTTATGCTGATGACGATGTCGTTCAGAAGAACGATGAAAGCTCTACGACTAAATCATCCAGTTCAGAAAACAAAACTCCATCAAAGTCACAAAATTAACTAGTTTTATGTAATGTCGCAAAGTCATCAATGATCATCGTTTAGAAACTCTCAAACAGATATACACAACTGTTCGATACTCTCTTAATTTTCAATCGTTATGGCATAAATCGAAACCCCCAAAATAAACAGTATTTACGTAGATATCAGGGATAACTTCGAGATTCCTGAGGTTAGGCTTACTTTCCTACCGATAGTGTTGCATAATCATCATTTTATGTTGTAGATTGACTGAAGCTGAAAATCAATATCATTAGATTACAAGTAACAGCTCTTATGGTATTACGCTCATCGATTCAATCCTGTGTGTTGTTCATATTTATTTACTACTGAAAAAATTCCAAAGTAGTATAAAACAGATATTCAGTGCCTTTATTTTTTTTAATGGTCAGTCAAATAATGTGGTGAAAAACTACCGAAAACTCGAAGGTATTAAACGGGAAACCCTATTCAACCTAATTTTCATAATATTCGGTACGAATAGGCAGTAATGTAATGTCAAGAAAACTGCTGCACCTGAAATGTTTGAGTACTTACTTATTGATGCCTGTTACCCGTCATAGAAGAGTATAGACTGCCCACATGCATTCTCCATCCAAATTCGAGTACAGGTTATTCAGTTGCACAGTATGAAAAGTTACTAGTGAGCTCTTTGGGCCACGATAACTTTTCTGAGAGACTGAGATATTTACACTGGTTGATTACTGACTAATATCATGACTATTCATGAATCAGAATGTCCTACGGTATTCTATCGATAAAGACTTATGGAAAACGTTAGTTTGAAATTTTCAAGAAACTATCTTTAACCAACCTCTGAAAGCTTGTAACCCGTTTCATCAACTTTTATATTTACAAACCAGTTGAAGGAATCTGTAAATGAACCATTGTATCTTTATTTATGTAATTCAAGCTCATATTACCTTGTGTTACAATCAGAGTCATTTCAATCTCAATTGACTTATATAAGTATTGTAGATGTATGTGATAATGAAAGATGACATATAATATAAAATTAAATACGATTTAATAGTTGAATTCATGAGTCAATTAAAGCTAGACCATCAAGGAAAGCCTGAAAGCATTGGACAGCCATTTCATCGAAGAATGACACTTCGCAGCAGTACACATCCACAATCCAGTCCCGCAAGATTCGAATTCACTGAAGACAATAGTGAACGGTGGTGCAAATTCGTGGATAAGTTGAAGTTGTACATTAACACCGTTAGATGTAGGCTCAGGTTCTCGGTTCAAATCTCTCGAGGCGGGATCGTAAATGTGCACAGTTAAAGTCCCACACTAGAACGAAACAGCCATCCAATGTTTTCAGGTTTTCTATAATGTTCTTGATTGAGATCATGAACCGATTTATGTTAGACTACCGTTGGAAATCTGGAAGCACTGAACGGTCGTTTCTTCTCATTGTGGGACTACTTAGCGGTGTGCATTCACAATCTCACTCGATGGATTCGAACCGAGGGCCCTCAGTCTCGCACACGAACGCTTAACCTACTGGACTACTGAACCGGCATCCAACATCAACCACTCGACAAAATTGCGTGACCATCATCCATTGTACTGAGGTAGACACCTGTTTCTACCCGACACAGATGAACTTCACTAGTCACAACTTCTATCATGATTTAGCTTTAATTAACTCATGAATTCAACTATTAAAGATCAATATAATCTCTTCATAAAACCCCCCTTTATTTATTTCTCACTTTAAGCTATCAATGATAATAATAACAATTCAACTTTCTTCTCTTTTTCTTTGTTTTCTCCATTTAATTTACTCAATACATAAATAATAATAATAATAATATTTTCACAGATTGAACTCATGAGTCAATTGAAGCTAGACCACCATTAAAAACCTGGAAGCACTGGACGGCCGTTTCGTCCTAGTATGGGATTCCTCAACAGTGCGCATCCACGACCCTGCACCACCCAGGGCTCGAACTGACTCATGAGTTCAATCTGTGAAAATTTCTAAAAATCTCCACAAAACACATTCTGATAAATAATGATAATAATAAAACTATACATAAAAGTATCATTGTTTACTTACTTACTTACTTACTTACACCTGTTACTCCTCGTGAAGGAGCATAGGTCGCTCACCAGCATTCTCCATCCAACCCTGTCCTGGGCAATACTTTCCAGCTCCTTCCAGTTGTAATTCATCCTTTTCATATCTGCTTCTATTATCCGACGTAATGTGTTCTTTGGCCTTCCTCTTTTCCGCTTCCCTTCAGGATTCCAAGTTAGGGCTTGCCTCGTGATGCAGTTTGACGATTTGTTTACTGATCAACTAATTTAGTGAATCATTTAAGAAGAAAGAAAAAAAGGAAAAAAAGAAAAAAAGAGAGAAAAAGAAAAACGAAACAAATCGACCTGGAAAAGAAAAACAAACAAAACAAAATCTTAATCAATCAATCTAATTAATTTAATCAATCGATCAATCAATCAATCAATCGAATTAATGATTGATTTTGTAATTCTATGATGTAACATGATTGAATGAATTGAACTAGATATCCATCTATATCTAACTATCTAACTATCTAAATTGAATGAATCTCATTCAACAATGAAGCTGATGGACTATTAGCTCACTTTCATAAGGGGATTACCTTCATTATTTCATTATTAATTCATAACACTTGACTTGTCAATTTGATTTATAAAATTCAATTAGTTTGTATGTGATCTGATCTGATCTGATTCATTAAAATAATTGAATTAATGATCTAGAAAAAAATAAAATTATAATTGATTAATTATTAAGTGAATAGTGATCAATGTCAGGTCTTTCTCTTAGGGTAGATCGAATTTTATTGATTAAGTTACAAGTTGGCAATCAGTCTAAGTGAGTCAATATTGTATGGATTATATTGAGAGAAGATGATGGTTAGAAATAGTTAACCAGTAACCCTGATCGATAAGAGTTGATCTTTACTAAGAAGAATCTGAGAAGATATGACAGTGATCACTACCTCAGTGATTAATCAATTGTAAATACATGTCAGTATTACAGGAGGTCAATTGAGGCTTGGATAGCTCAGTGATAACATCTTTAACTATGAAGCTGGGTGAAACGGGATCGAATTCATCAGAAAGCATCAGTTTCCTCAAGATTACACTTATAGATTGCTGAAGAGTGACAAAATAGCACGAAACCTAGGTCCAGAGTTCCCTGTAAACTATCTCTAACCACTATCTTATCCCAACAGAATTATTCGGATGTTGTAACCGGTTAAAGATAAAAAAAATTCCAAGTACAAAATACATTTTCAACTAACTAGTCAACAACTAAAACCATCGTGTACCTGAGAAGATCGTCAATATCATCCGGAACTCATATGATGGACTACACTGCAAAGTACTTCATGGAGGACAGCTGACGGATGCATTCCAAGTAAGGACCGGAGTCTGACAAGACTGTTTTCTCTACCCTTTCTTCTTTCTTCTGGTAGTCGACTGGATTATGAAGACCTTGACACCAGAGAGGAAATGCGGAATACAATTAACAGCTCGGAATCAATTAGAAGATTTGGCCTTCGCAGATGACCTGACCCTCTTATCCCATACACATAAACAAATGCAGATGAAGACAACTAGTGTAGCAGCAACCTCTGCATCAGTAAAAGGGAAAAAGCAAGTTCCTCAAATACAACACACAGAACACCAACTGAATCACACTTGATGGAGAAACTCTGGAAGAGGTGAAATCTTTCACGTATCTGGGTAGCATCATCGATGAACAAGGAGGAACGAATGCAGACTCAAAAGCGAGAATCGGCAAAGCAAGGACGGCAGTCTTACAACTGAAGAATATATGGAACTCAAAACAACTGTCTTTCAGCCAATATCAAAATCACAATCTTCAATACAAACGTCAAGACAGTGAATTCTATTGTACGGAGCTGAAACTTTGAGAACTACTACTACAACCATCATGAAGAAGGTACTAGTATTTATAAATAGTTGTCTACACAAGATACTCAATATTCGTTCGCTGGATACCATAAACAATGACCTACTGTGGGAGAGAATAAACCAACTTCCAAATGAGGAGAAAATTAGGAAGAGGCGTTAGAAGTGGATAGGACACACATTGATGAAATCACCAAACTGCATCACGAAACAAGCACTAACATGGAATTCTGAATGGAAAAGGAAAAGAGGAAGACCAATGAACACATTGCGTTGAGAATTGGAAGAAAAGATGTAAACGATGAATAGCAAGTGGACAGGATTTTCCAGGACAGAGTTGAATAGATAATGCTGGTAAGCAGTATATGTTCTTCAACGCAGGGGGGTAACAGGCGTAGATAAGTAAGTAATATCTAATTAATGCACTTGATAGTAATTTAACTACAAGTCAACGGTTACTTACACTTTAAATTAAACACCTTAATTAAAATTTATCACTTAAAGGCAGAATTAATTTTTGAAGAAATAAGTGGTTATTTTAAAGCAAACTGATTGGAATCAGTAGTCATCCCATTAGGAAAGATTCAAACAACCTGTACAAATCAATTAAACTTTATTCCATTGAACAAGCAATTGGATATCAGGACTCAGTAGTTAATTGGACAACGTGATGTCATTTGAGGCGAACTAGTGTGTTCGAGTACCAAAGAAAATATCAACATGTCTAGAATGCCCTGTTCATCCAAGTAACAAGTCCCAATCCAGATGAAACACTC
This sequence comes from Schistosoma haematobium, assembly GCF_000699445.3. Taxonomy (NCBI): domain Eukaryota; kingdom Metazoa; phylum Platyhelminthes; class Trematoda; order Strigeidida; family Schistosomatidae; genus Schistosoma; species Schistosoma haematobium. Next base: position 17,910,712 of record NC_067202.1, on the reverse strand, counting down.
ATCTTCTATTCCACTCTTAGTCACTTTATCATCTTGGCTTATAAAGAAAAACGTCAATAGAAAGAGAAAAAAACAATAGTTTATTTGAAAGGTTATTCAATCATCCAAATCACCATCATCATCCAAGTCATCACATTTAAACAAAGAATCTCGCTGGGGGGGATTGTGGTTGCGCACTGCTGAGGAGTCCCATACTAGGACGAAACAGTCATTCATTACTTCCAGGTTTTCAATGGTGATCTAGCTTCAATTGACTCATGAATTCAACTACTGAAAGAATAAATAGTTAATTAAGTGATTTTGTTCTTCTTCTTCTTTTTCTCTCTCTTATCACCTCACTTTTGTCATTTGTTTCAATTTATTTCATTTAAGTTCAACAAAAACGTATCATTAACAGTTAATTACGAAACAAAATGATAAGTTTCTCTTTTTTTTTCATTTACAAGTAATCATTAATTTTTTTTCTCTTTTTTTCTTTCTTTTACCTGCTCTATTCTTTACAATAACCCCCCCCGCCTTTCTGATAATATTTTTATCTTTTTTGAACTAAAGATCCCACGCCACCCCCACCCCTATCCGACCCAGTAATCTTTTACCTGCTCTATTCTTTACAATAACCCCCTTTCTGATAATATTTAGATCTTTTTTGAACTAAATATCCCACGCCACCCCACCCACCCCTATCCGACCCAGTAATTTTTTTTAAATTTAAGGTCAAAATATTCATCATATTTATTATTTTGTATGTTGCTATGACGTTTATTTACTGGAGAAAGTTCAACTTTAAAACAAAATAATAATAATAATAATTTAAATAAAATAGAATAGTTATTTATTAAAATGTCAATTTTGTTTAAGCAAGGAGGGGAGGAGGGGAGGTGAAGGGGGAGAGGTTTATGGAAGTGGGGGATCATTTTTAGAAAAAATTTAGAATGAGATCATTCATTCATTGTTTTAATTAATTGGAATCATGCCAAATATAAATTAACAGAGAAATGTTTTATAATAATTTAGTAAGTTGAATTCATAAGTCAATTAAAGCTAGATCACCACCATGGAAAACCTGGAAACATTAGATGACCATATCGTGGATACACACTGTTAAGGAGTTCAATAGTAGAAAGAAACAGCCATCTAGTGCTTCTAGGTTTTCCATTGTGATCTAGTTTCAATTGATTTATGAATTCAACTATTAAATTAAATAGAAATTAGTCTAATTCTCTGAAGGTTATACTGTGAAGGGGACTTACTTACTTACTTACTTACTTAGGCCTGTTACTCCTCGTGAAGGAGCATAGGCCACTCACCAGCATTCTCCATCCAACCCTGTCCTGGGTAATCTTTTCTAGCTCCGTCCAGTTGTAATTCATCCTTTTCACATCTGCTTCTATTTCCCGATGTAATGTGTTCTTTGGCCTTCCTCTTTTTCGCTTCCCTTCAGGATTCCAAGTTAGGGCTTGCCTCGTGATGCCGTTTGACGATTTGCGTAATGTATAACCTATCCATTTCCATCGTCTTTTCCTAATTTCTCCTTCAGCTGGAAGTTGGTTTGTTCTCTCCTACAGTAGGCTATTGCTGATGGTATCCGGCCAATGGATGTTGAGTATCTTGCGTGGACAGCTATTTATAAATACTTGTACTTTCTTGATTGTGGTTGTTGTAGTTCTTCTAGTTTCAACTCCGTACAGTAGAACTGCCTTGACGTTCGTATTGAAGATTCTCACTTTGATATTGGTTGAAAGTTGTTTTGAGTTCCATATGTTCTTCAATTGTAGGAATGCGACCCTTGCTTTGCCGATCCTCACCTTTACGTCTGCATCTGAGCCTCCTTGTTCATCGATGATGCTTCCTAGGTATGTGAAGGACTTTACATCTTCCAGAGTTTCGCCATCAAAAGTGATTGGATTGCAGTTTTCCGCTTTGAATTTGAGGACCTTGGTTTTCCCTTTGTGTATGCTGAAGCCTACTGACGCAATTATGACATTGCGTTGTGAAGGGGACTGGAATGATAAAATAATGATAATAATTATTATTATCATTATAAGTTCACTTGGTATTGTTGTTTACTTGAATCTTCCCATTGATGTTTAGAACTGCAAATGATCATTCTTATTGGCATATATGCATATTGTGCGTATATTCTCATTGTTGCCTTAATTCACAAGCATTATAAACAAAGATGGATGGATAATGACTAGCAATGGAATTCAGTTTAATGAGCGTTTTGTTCTATTTGAGACTCGTCAGTTTGATGTGCTTATCATATCTCAGAGTTGATAGTCACTCAGGAACTTGAAACCAGGACCGTTTGCTTCAAACATCATCACCTTATCCATTTCAGCTACTGAGTCCTGATAGCAACTAGCTTTTGAAATCAGACGAAGTCTACCTAATAGCTCTTTTGTATTAGTATGAGACTTTTCAGCAATACAAACTAATGATAGATTCAAGAATAAATCCTGAAGTTCCAGTACGCAATAGTAACTAATAAAGTCTATACATATCACGACTAATACACAATATATTGCATGGTAATGGATGATAATTGCCCAATATTATTTAACATCAAAATATAGACAGTTCTGATGGTAATGTGTTTATTGTAAGAACCTAAAGTGTTAGATTTGATCCCTGGTGAAATTTCATAAGCACACTCCTCAGTATTCCATGTCTTTTTAATCGTTACTTTGATTCATTAATTTTATAATGTGGGCTACCAATATTAATAGGAACAACATCAATGCCTAATATATAACTTACATACTTACGCCTGTTACTCTAAATGGAGAAGAGACCGCCGACCAGCACTCTCTAACCCACTCTATCCTGACCCTTTCTTTCTAGTTCTATCCACTTTTTGTTCATTCTTCTCATGTCTATCTCCATTTCTCGGTGTAATGTGTTCTCTGGTCTTCCTCTTCTCCTTTTATCTTGAAGATCCCACGTGAGGGCTTGTCTTGTGACACGGTTGGATGCTTTCCTCAATGTGTGTCCTATACACTTCCAGTGCTTCTTCCTAATTTCTTCCTCCTGTGGAATGTGGTTTGTTCTCTCCCACAGTAGGTTGTGGTTGATAATGTCTGTCCAACGGATCCGAAGTATTTTATGTAAATAACTGTTAATAAGCATTTGTATCTTCTGGATTATGGTTTTCGTAGTTCTCCAGGTTTCCAGCATATACAGTAGGACTGTCTTGACATTTGTATTGAAAATTCTAACTTTGGTGTTGGTTGACAAACAGTTGTTTTGAGTTCCTATCGTGATGAAGCAATCGAGCTATATTGACTGGAACAATCGTTCTACAAGGTCTTACCATGCCAGACAGGTCGGTTGAAGAGTGGTAAGAATAAAAGCAGCAAACCCAAGCTGACTGTACAGCAATGCTGGCTTCCCATAAGGAGGGTTGGGGGTAGAAAAGGTTGACCCTAAAAATGCACACGTTGCCTTATCTCACGGATGTTCGTCTGCGGCAGTAAGGTTTCAACAAATACGGAGCTAATGCGAAAATTACCCACAAAAAGTCGTGTGTGACCGACATCAAGCATTCGACCCTTGGGCACTGCAGTCACGCTCTCAGGTCACTAAGATCACCTCTAATCCAATTTTCTTTTCAGGTACTTTCAGAAGAACTTTTCCACGGTTTGGGCAACCAGGAGATGATAACCGCCCACATACCTTTAACAGCACTCGAGACCATTGTATTCATAATCAACCTCCTTCTTCAATTCCTATCATTCCTTCTACATCGACTCCCAACTCTGAACTTCCCTGGTTGGTGTATGCGCACGCTTCTTATCCAGTATTCATCTTTAAACTTTAAATAAATAAATGAGTAACGCGTTAATAGTAGTAGATCGAAGTGAAGACGATTACATAATACTCTCTAGTGTGTAATGGTAATACACATGGCAACAATTATTCCAATGAATATGACAGTTTCATATCATGTGATGTATTACTTTTTTCTTTTTCATTTGTTTTAAATCTAGATATGGAATGATTATCATTTCTTGTGGAATCCTAAAGAGTTTGGTAATATAACTACTTTAAACTTACCATATACTGCTGTATGGAGACCAGATATCCTGTTGTATAATTGGTAAATGAATGAATTATTGATTCACTATTTAGATTTCGTTGCCAGTACATGATTACGTAATTTTTATTGATGAATAGATTTTTCACGTTTATTTCAGGTGAAGAGGGTATCTTTTAGGTTTTGGAAATGTTAGCGCTAAATTCAAAGTAGAGTAATAATCAGCAGTTCAACTAAAAGATAGTAACAAACTAATCAATCACTGAATAAGCTACGTTAGTGGAATTCAGCGGCACAGAATATATATGCGCCACACAAGTCACTTGATCTGTATGTGGGCTGTGATATTGCTCGGGTGTCCAGATTGAAGCAGGTAGTTTTCTTGGGAGACGACACCCGGAACCTTCGACCTAAAGGTTTGATCCACAAAATAGTGGAGCAACGTGAGGAGATACTGCCTCATGGTAGCCGTTGACCAACGATTGGTTCATATGCCATTTATCCCTTCATTATTCTGGAGCCCATGTGCACCATTGGTTTGGAATCAGAGTTTTCCAACTCATCTAGATTGACTCTCCGTGTCCACCAACCCGGTTAAAGCCCCCACCGGACATTCTCTTTTCATCCTCTCAATTACGTAGACAACACCCGTGGTGTGAGAAGGCAGTGAGTACAACTTCTCTGAAGTAATAATATACATACAAGACAGACCACATCGTACCATAAAATAGAAAGTACACATTTGTACAAGATCAAGCCAAAAGTGGCTGTGAATGTGGGAGACTGTAATTAATAGACTGGGCATAACTCAAGAATGGTAAATCGTATAATAATCATCTATGGGTCAAAATGAAGCTTATAATGAGAGGAACATGAGTATGAATAGTTTAATAACATAACAATTATACAATAAAAAGATATATTTATCGTATTGGTCCATAACTGGGTCCCAAAAGTTATCATTCATTATTCTAATCGGAATATAACATGTGCATTGATAAATAAACTGGTAAATGTTAGCTGACAGCATCGACAATGAGCACTTGTAACTAATGAACAGAGTACCAATATCGTCTAACTAAGAGCGTCACATCAATGACATGTAAGTATCCATCTACATCAATAGTACCATTCCACACATGTGAATACACACACTACAAAAATAGTACACAATTTATCTTCTACATGATTCATATGTGACCGACTTTTTAATCAGTCATCCTATGAAGTATGCAAGTAAGTAAGTTACTAGGTCGGTTAGATCATCAATATTGATCTTCTTTCACTTTCACGTTTATTAAACCACAAATACCGCTCTATTCTGTGTGAAAGTGTTATTAGTTAAGATCTAACTCGAAAGCTTCGTCAGTTATATACAATCTAGAATATTATCGTCTTGTTACTTCAAATACAGTTGTGTTTTTTTGTGGCTTTTTTTTAAAAAAAATTTAGTGCGGATGAGAAATTCGATCGTACATTTCCAACAAATACAATCATAAAACATGATGGTACTGTTCAATGGATGCCACCGGGATTGTTTAAATCTACATGTAATATAGACATCTTATGGTTTCCATTCGATGAACAGGTAAATGGCAATAGTTTTCATAGTTAAATTCATGAAACGATTAAAGCTAAATCACCAAGGAGGACCTGAAATCACTGGACGGTCATTTCGTCCTAGTATGGTACTTCTCAGTAGCGTTCACCCATAGGCTCACGCACAGGATTCGAACCCAAGACCTTCGATCTCTTGCGCGGACGCTTAATCTTTAGACTATTGAGCTGGTCGACATCCAACGGTAATAATATCTAACTTTCATTGATCCATAAATAGCTGCACGACCATTCATCCATTGTCTGAAGTGGATTCCTGCCTCTACACACACTGGTCACGGTTTCTCACTAGAACTCCAGGAAATCATCTTGAAGCCAGTCACTCGTGTGCACATGATGATTATGATCCAAATGGGTTTTTTTGTGTGGAGAATTTAATCATTTTAATAGTTGAATTCATAAGTCAGGTCTATAAGATAAATACTAACAGATTACTTATTAACCATTCAAACTTCTTCATTTGTTTTATTCATTACGTCCACTCTGTATGACTAAATTAAGAATTCAAGGTTTATATAATCAGGATAGAAACAGTGATCAATAAAGCTCATCCATATCTGACAGATAACGTTCTCAATGTTATTGTATCTCTTAAACAGTTCGAACATTCAAGGTTCAATCTAGTAGTGAAGGTTATTGTAGAGTATAGATTGGTTAGATATATCTTTGACATTGTTCCATGGTATCAAAAGATTCTTGTATTATTTATATAAACCTTTCATTACATCATATGAATATCAATCAAGTTAGTTATATGCTTAACCATAGGCTAAAACAATCCTTGAAAGTAGGAGATTGTCAAATTTAATTTAACAAAGTGTTGAATACCATATTATTGTGATAACTTAAACAAACTTCTCTGTATGGTTTTAACTGTAATAATAATAATAATAATAATCGTATTTATTTATGTGAATTATAAGACACTAAGAGAATTTAGAGAATACCTCCTTCCTTCCTTCCTTCCTTCCTTACTTACTTACTTACTTACTTGCTTACTTACTTACTTACTTACTTACTTACTTACTTACTTACTTACTTTCGCCTGTTACTCCTAGTGGAGCATAGGCCGCCGACCAGCAATTTAAAGAATAGTCAAGGTAAATTACAATGTTCCTGTAGAGTGAATCATACAATTCGATTCAGTATTACATAGTTATATTCTGTTTAATTTATCTAATAAACAGTTTAATATGAGAAAAGCGTTTCTTCGGATTCTGTTTCACATCATGATAAGTATTGCTAATTGAATGTTACATTTGGTTCCTATACTCTTCTAGTAACCCTTAGGTTAAATCCACAATAACAACTTGAACATAAGAGAAGAAACGCTTTACTCTAAAGGTTCGTTTATGTACAGAATATCTAGGGGTATTTATGGTATTTTAGATGATCTTTTGCTTTCAAAAAGTTCTGGAACGCTACTAGACATAGTAGTAATAGTATAGGTATTCATCCGATCAGAAACGCGACATATGGCATTTCACTTTCTAGATGTTTCTGAATAAATTTCTATAGAATGCTAATTGGATAAGATATTTCTCAGCGTTCTCAGAGCCTTTTTTTAGAGCAATTTTCTGGATCTCCCCAATATTTTAGAATGGTAAATATGAAAAGATTGACTTTGGTTCTATGATTTAGAAGAAACTTTCAGATTAGCGAAACTTGAAGGCTCTGGGTTCATTATTTAGTCAGATCATGTGATCCATTATTGTGAAGTCTACGACTGAGACTAAATCAACTCCAGTTTTTACCAATCTAGACAAAATATCAATAAATTCGAGTCTTAATTTGGTTGATTGATGAGAAATTTCAGGAGTACATAGTAGGACGAATCTGGTTCTTAATTCTCCCCGTCGACCCAGATGTTTATCATTATTCCGTTCGTGAGCAGTATCTTTTACAAATATGACATTGTAAAAACCAGATTCATGAGTTACTTAAAGATAGACCACCATGGGAAACCTGGAGACACTGAACGGCCGTCTCATCCTAGTATGGGACTCCTCAGCAGTGCGCATTCACGACCCCACTCGCGATATTTGAACCCAGAACCTATCAGTCTCGGGTGCAAACGCTTAACCTCTAGACCACTGAGGTAATTAGCATCAAACAGTGTTAATGTATAACTTCAAACAGTCCATTAAGTTGCGCCACCGTCCACCGTTGTCATCAGTGAGTTACTGTCTCATAACAGACGCGGTTGAACTCCACTGGTCACGGCTTCTCACTAGAACTCTAGGAGATATTTCTTGGAGAACTTCACTAATGTTATTAACATAATGCTATGAATTAGATTGAGGAATCCATTTTTGTATTGTTCGTTCGAATCTTCCCACTGATGTTTAGGACTATAATCGATCAATCTTTTATTGGCATATGTAGAAAGATTGAAACAAACCATACATAAATGATTTAAAACTTCACCTCATTACATAACCTAGTGGCTATTTGAGCTCATTAGCTCAATGGATAACGCGATGGTGTTTGAAGCGTATGGTAGTGGGTTTGAGTTGTAGAGTGACATATCAACTCAGAGATTCAAGTATTCCGAGCTGACGAACCTCAAGTAGGACGAAATGCTACTGACCATTATCCATTCATCTTTGTTGCAAATTAAAGAATTCTTTCAAATAAGCTGTGCTACTTAGTTAAATTCAGTAGCCCAATAAAATTGTTCAAATAAACTTTTGAATGTTTTTCATTGAAGAGTTGTATATTAAAATTTGGAAGTTGGACATATTATGGTGATCAAATTAATTTTCAATTACAATGTATCAACGCATCACAACCTGATTGTACACAAGTTGGAACGGTTGATTTATCTGAATATTCACGTAATGGAGAATTTCATCTTAGTGGTAAGGAGATTCAGTTTGTTTGTTGTGTACGTTGTGGTAGACCAATACAGTAGCAGGGTTATTGTTTAATGATGTATAGAATTAGTTACTAACTAACTTACTTACTTGCGCCTGTTACTCCCAATGGAGCAGAGACCACCGACCAGCACTCTCTAACGCACTCTTTCCTCGGCTATCCTTTCTAGTTCTATCTAATTGTCGTTCATTCTTTTCATGTCTATCTCCATTTCTCGGCGTAATGTGTTCTTTGATCTTCCTCTTCTTCTTTAGCCTTGAGAATTCCAAGTAAGGGTTTGATACAGTTGAGTGATTTCCACAATGTGTGTCCTAACCACTTCCAATACTTCTTCCTGATTTCCTCCTCCTCTGGAATCTGATTTGTTCGCTTTCGCACAGTAGGTTGTTACTGATAGTGTCCGGCCAACGGATCAGAAGTATTTTGCATAAACAACTGTTAATAAACATTTGTATATTTTGTATGACGGCTTTTGTAGTCCTCCAGGTTTTCACGCCATACAGTAGAATTGTCTTGACATTAGTATTGAAAATCCTAACTTTAGTGTTGGCTGATAGACAGTCGTTTTGAGTTCCAGATGTTCTTCAATTGTAAATATGCTGCTCTTGCTTTGCCGATCCGCTCCTTCACATCTGTATCAGATCCGCCGTGTTCATCAATTATGCTGACGAGATATGTAAAGGTTTTTACACCTTTCATAGTTATTATTGATTAAACGTTAGAAAGCTTGAGATTGTAATTAAATAAAACTGTAAGACCATAATACCGAGTTATGCCTTTTCATGAGTATTTGTCAATGGCAAACTCCGAAATTTGGATCTTCAATTGAGTTTTCAACAAGACAAATCACACATTTTTAGTGTCAACATTGATTTACTGCTCAAATCATAAGATTGTTTAGAAGAATTAACATATAAATATATAACGTTCTGTCATAATATTATAATACAATAACATGAAAGATGATCTAGACTATTCTGCGACTAGACTGCATACTCGATCAATACACTTGCTACATATCAACTGAGACTACGTTATACGAGATATACAATTCAAGATCAAATATAGGAAACTAACAGTTTACTCATATATCACGAGTCAAACCCTAACTTGAGATCCTGAAGGAAATGGAAAAGAGGAAAGCCGAAGAACACTCCACGTCAGGAACTTGAAGTAGATACCATAAGGATCAATACCAATTGGAAACAATTAAAAAGGATAGAATCGGATAGAGAGTGCTGGTGTATGCCATATGTCACTCTATGAGGGTACAGTTACAATCAGTCTACATTCAATGATTCTAAAGTACTTCATTCACTATATAACAAGTTAATTGTAATTTATTCTTTTTGTTTTACACATTTTACTGGTTAAAACAACAACAACAACAATAACAGGTTCTTCAGTTCGACGTTATGCACAACGATATGAATGTTGTGATTATGATTTTGTTGATGTAAAAATTGCAATTACACTACAACGACGTGCACTTTATTATGTATTTAATCTTATTGTGCCTTGTTTATTAATATCTGGTATGGCATTAATGGTATTTATGTTACCACCAGATGCAGGTGAAAAAATATCATTAGGTAAGTAAATATGATTTTATGTTAAGACATTTTTTTCTGTAGTTTAATCTTACTTACGCCTGTTACTCCTCATGGAGAAGCATAGGCCGCTCTAATGCTCTTCTTCACTTGCTTGTTTGCTTCTATGTATTCAGCTTGTGTTTGGACTTTCTCTACTCGTGTTCGGCTGTTGTTAATTGCTGTATTCTTGTTCTTCCTTTCTTTGATCTTGTCCACTGTTTCTGTAGAGATCCATTCCTTATGATGGTATTTCTTTAGACCGAGAACCTCTAGACACGTTGAAGTTAATGCTTCCTTGATGCCTTTCCAGTTGTCTTCCATAATAGTTACTTCTTCCTTCAGTAGATCTTGAAAGGCTTGGAACCTGTTGTTGAGAGCTCTCTTGAATTTATTGAGTTTGTCAGTATCTCGAAGGAAGGTAGTATTGAACCTTTGTAGTTTAATTATCATATTAAAATTGATAAAATAGATTGATTAGAATAGACAATATTGATAGATAATGAAATAATAATGATTTAGTTGTTAGGTTATTCAAACATGATCCACCAATCTCCAAGTTCAAATCTGATTCACCTAATTTGATCTAATCACAATAGAATAGTATCATTAACTTTCTCATTTAAATTTTGGCTCAGTGCCAATGACCTGATCAATAAATTCATTAATTGAATAAGATTAATGGGTGAGACTCTAATTGATGAACGAGCCAATCAGAAGCGTTGAGGGATTACAAGGTCACAGCATGAACTACAGTACTTCATGCTAACGTACGATCGGTTCACAAGGGATTTTATACAAAACGTGATAATTAGGCGACTATAACAAATAAAACGACGAGACTATAATTTATGGACGAAACAATCAGGTATAAGATAATAGATCTTGGATTTTGGAGCGAAAGTCTTTCATCCATTGGGCTAAATAGATTTCTGGCATTATAGCTGATGTCAGTTCATGATGAACTAACAATAGAACTCACTATGTTGACATTTGTATTGAATATTCTGACTTGAATATTGTTTAACAAACAATTATTATAATCAAAAGTGATTAGAATTGTACATTTTCTTATGGCGCCTTTTTCTTTTGAAGAAAACTATCTGGATCGATATTGTTTACCTTCTTTTCGTATTTTTGTTTTTTTTTAGGTGTAACAATTCTTTTATCATTAACAATGTTCTTACAACTTGTTGCAGATAAACTTCCACAAACATCTGAAGCTATACCATTAATTGGTATGTACATTGATTCTTACAATTTATTCCGTATTTATTAAATCAATTGATAATAGCATACTACTTATTATAGATTACTTATAAATAGCAAATACATACCATATTAGTATCAGGAGGAATTTGGTGGAGATTGCAGGAATTTCAATAGTGGTCTAGTGGGTTTGAATCCCACGAGGAGGGATCGTGGATGCGCGCTGATGAGGAGTCCCATGCTAGGACGAAACGGCTGTCTAGTGTTTACGGGTTTTCCATGGTGATCTAGCTTCAATTGACTCATGATCTCAATTATTAAAATATACCAGATTATTTATTTGTTTGAACACATAAACATTGGTATAAGGAGGCATCACACCTCATCATTCGATTTGTATGAAAGATGGGATACTGTCCAAACTGATGGAGGTGGTTTTCGTAAGAGGCTACAACTCGAATCTTTGACTTACAGGTGTAACCTACAAAACAGTGGAGCAACTTTTAGGGGAATCAGTGTGATGGTAGCCAGTGACCATGAATAAGTTCATACTCTATTTGTATCTTCAGTATCCTGGAGTTCATGTGCACTATTAGTTGGGAATTAAGGTTTTTCAACTTCCCTGGGTAAATCCTCCGTATCCAACAACCTGGTTAAATCTCCAGATATTCAATTTTCACCGTGAAAATAGAGTGAGTACGACTTCTCTGACAGTGGTTGTATACGGGTGGCCACGTGAGAGTATTTAGAGAGGGAGTTTGAACTCTCCGCATCCTCATCTGTACCAGAGCTTCTTTTTGAAACAAAAAAAGTCAAGAAGTACTTTTCAATGTTTACTTTTTATCGAATTCATTGAATAAACAAACATTTAACTCTATAAGTTGTATTTCACACTGATTGAACTCAGTTATATCATCTCTAAAACCCTAGGTTCACTGAATAGCTGCTTTGTTTTAGGATGAAAATCAACATCAACAATCTCCCTATACAATCATACTAGCGGAATCGAACTAAAAAACCTTCAGGTTAAACAGTAATTGCTTAACTATACACATTTCTAACTTGAATCAATTTATGACAAATATTTCAGAAATCTTTTATTGTTCATTTGTAACTGCCCTCAAATGCCCTGGTATGGCCGAGAGTGAGGTGGACCCGCCCACCCTCTCGAAATGTTCTCACACGGCCACGCTCATGCAGTCTCTACCAGGAAAGTCCTACTCACTGCCTTCTCGTACCACGGGTATTGTTTACAAAACTGAGAGGAGGAAAAGCGAATGTCCGGTGCTTTAACCGGATTCCAAACCAATGGCGCACATGGCCCCCAGTATCCTGAGGGAACAAATGAAGTATGAACCAATTGTTGATCATCGGCTTCCATGGGACTGGATCTCCTTACGATGCTTCACTGCCTTGTGGATCAGACCTTCAGGTCGAAGGCTCGGGAGTGGCTCCCTAAGAAAACCATCTGATTCGGTCTGGATCTAGGCACCTGGGCAGTATCCCAGCCCTCACACAAATCGAATGATTTATATAGCGCATATCTATTTGGTGCCTCCTTGTACCAATATTTGTGTTAATAAATAAATAAAATCATTAGTAACTGGTTTCTACTTTAATCATTTCCTCTTCTCTTTTTTTGTTGTTGAATCAAATCACTTTGAACAGGTATCTACTTTTCATGTACAATGTTTATGTGTTCATTATCTATTGTATTTACTGTACTGGTGTTAAATTATCATCATAGATCAGCTGATTGTATTGCTGTTCCAGCTTGGGTAAGTTTTACTTAACTATTCAACTTATTAATATTGTTGTTAATCAATACTAATAACTTGAAGAATAGTTCGACTCTTGAATTACTACATTCATCTTTACAACTTCTCATATACCATCTTTCACAAGACCATTTTGTATAGTGGCAAGGAAATAGAATATAAGAGCTTAAAATTGATCTATAGGAGTTGGTGATTAAGAGTTGATGAAGATGATTTGTAGTTCAAGTGGATGATTTTGATGGAGTTTTGTTCTTTGAGTTAGATAGTTCAATCATGGAGCTTTCATCATTCTTCTGAATAACATCATCAACATACATTTCAGGTACAAGTGCTGATGATTTTGTTCAGAGGAATAATAAAAGTTTCACGACTAAACCATCCAGCTCAGAGAACAAAACTCCACCAAAGGATGATTAAGAGTGGTGAATTAGAATTAACGATTACACTTCATGTATTTTTAGACTAATTGAAGAATATAAGGCTACAATATTTAACAATAGAATAAAGAGATGTGATCAAGATTAAAGTGATCCAAAGTGATGGGATCGGTCGCATTTTGATAGTGATGTACATAACTAGCGATCATAGTAGGCTAACGAACACTCAATTACTAATCTATAAATAATCCTAAGTACCTTATAAATTACTATTAGTGTCAACTCTAATTTAATGATATAGAAATAACTTTTGGAATGTATTCAACAAGCATCTTAAAGATTCAGTTGACTTTTGTGGAATATTGACACGTCTTCTATTCGAACTGTATAATATTGACTTCCTTATTGGATGGAAATCTAAATACCTTTTCAAGGAAATGTCTAGGTCCCTCAACAAATATATTTTTCAGTGGTTAAGATCATAAGTCAATTGAAGCTAGACCATCGTGGAAAACCTGGAAGCACTGAACGGTCGTTTCGTTTTAGTGTGGGACTCCTCAGCACATGCACCATCCCTCTTTGCGAGATTCAAACCCAGAACCTATCAGTCTCGCACGCGAACGTTTAACCTTTAAACCATTGAGCCGGCATCCGATGATGTTAATATCTAACTTCAACTAATGTATAAAATTGAGCGACATATCCACCATTGTCTTCAATGAGTTACTATCTCACAACAGACCCGGTTGAACTCCAATGGTTACTGCTTCTCACTAGAACTCCAGGAAATACATCTTGAAGCCAGTCACTAGTGAGAACATGATGACTGTAACCAGAAAGTGGGTTTTGTGAATATTATAGTCATTTCAATCGTTAAGATCATGAGTCAGTTGAAGCTAGACCACCATAGAAAACCTAGAAGCACTGGACAGCCATTTCGTCTTGTTATGGAACTCCTCAGCATTGCACATGCACGACGAATTTCTGGTTTAATTCAGTCACCCTAATCAGCTCAGGATTTTATCAATCGATAAAGGTTAGTTGTAACTATATTGAACAGTAGATGGTAATAAGTGGCTGTCAACATAAAATTTCATCGCAGCTAATTACTTTAACTCGCATGACGCAATATACTTAACGTATAGTTTTGTTTACCAGTATGGGGTTGTGGAGATTGTTAAGTTTTATGATTAAGATCATGAATCAATCGATGTTAGACAACCATTGAAAACCTGGAAGCATTGGACGGTCGTTTTGTCCTAGCATGAAACTCTTGAACAATGTGCATCCACAATCCTGTTCGCGGGATTCGAACCTAGGACCTTCGGTCTCGTGCGTGAACACTTAACCTTTTTGTTAAAACGTTTCTATTGACTAACACTCATAATTTTTTTATTGAATTAATTCAGATTAGGAATATTGTCAATACATATCTAGCTAAATTAATGTGTATGGAACCTCCGAAACGTTCACAAATTATTGAAGTTGAAGATATTTCATCATCTATTAGTGATAATTTCATGGAGAATTATCCCAATACAAAAAAGTCACAAAATGAAACACTTATCAAAGGAGGAGCGAGAGGAGAACAACAACAACAAGAAGGAGGAGGAGAAGAAGAAGAAGATGATGAAGAAGGACATATAGGAGCTAAAACATTTGTTGGTTGGAATTATGATACTACTAACATGATGAATAGTAATATTAATCCAGTCTATATGAAAAACATTTATTCACTAATTCCCCTATATGTATTAACGGAAATTTGAAAACAACCACATTACCAATGATCAATCAATCAATCAATAATATTGATTATCAATTACAGAATACAGTCAATGAACGTACACCGAAAAATGCCATAGCAAATGTTATTGATTTAGATGATGATTTCCGTGCAACAGCACGTTTTGGCAATACTACTACTACTACTACTAATACTACTCATACTACTACTACTACTCATACTAATAATAGTAATATCTTCATAAATATGCATGAAAAACAAACAATATTGAATAATAATACTAAATTAAAGATGAATACTGATTTGTTATCATCAGTAACAGTAACAAATCAATCATTAACAGTGCAATCTCCTTATCGACTATACAATTCTGTAGGTAATTTTAATTCAAGTAAGTTAAAACTATAAGACAATTATGAGATTGTCATTTATTGGATATTTTTTTCTTAAAATGTTCATATCATGTTTTATATGTAAAGATAAATAGTGATTAGTAATGAAATACAAGATCTGCGCGTTTCGTCCTAGTTGGGACTCGTCAACTGGATGCGTTTGAATCTCACAGTTGATGTTCACTCTGCAACTTGAGCCCAGTCATGTTCACTTCAAGCGCGATTATGTTATCCACTTGGCTACTGAGTCAAGATAGTTACTTGTTTGTGAAATAGAGTGAAATTTTAAATTCACTTGGTACTGTTTACTTGAATCTTTTCATTGATGTTAAGAACTATAATTAATCAGTCTCTTATTGACATGTGTGCATCCTATGCATATTGCCTCGATATTGCCTTCATTCACAAGCATATAAATGTAAAAATGAATAGTGGAATCTGTTATGAGTTTATGTCCGGCTTTTTATCACGTGATTTATCCACCAATCAAAATACGACTTATACAATCCCAGCACTGTGTCAAACCAATGACGTTTGAGCGGTATGAGCAGCCTAGCGTCCTTATTCGTCCTATGTCCGCCTAATCCATCCACTTCAGTCCAGAACACCAATACCAGCTTCTGATATGCGAATCGAGTCATTTATTTCAGACATACTTGGTTTATATATCAACCAAACAGACCGCAACGCACCATAAAATAAGAAATAACATTTGTACACAATAAAGCCAAAAAGTGGCTGTGAACGTGGGAGGCAGTAGTCAATAAACTGGGAATAACTTAAGAACCGTAAATCGTACAATAATAAATTATAGGTCAAAATAAAGCATATAACAAGGGAAATATAGATATACATAATCTAGTTACCGAATATTTATACCATGAGAATATATAAATAATAATAGTCCATTAATAAGTCTCAGACGTTACTCGTAATGTAATCTTCACTAGGATATAACAGAATCCAGTTTGACGCGCGTTTCGTCCTATTTGGAACTCGTCAATTGGATCTACCTGAATGTCAGTGTTACTAATGATTATGTTAATAATACCAATTAATCATTAACTTGTCCTATTCACATCTACATATGAATAATCATTCTTTTTGTTTTGTATTTTCTCTCTTTCTCTCTGTTTCTATTCAAAGAATCAGTACCACTAACACCAATATCAACATTAGAACATGTCCAAAATGTATTTCCAGATGAATTCAGTGATCTATCAAAGAATGGTGTATCATTCGATCGACAAATTGAACCAGATCCATTATCAATCTCAATTGATTTATTAAATTTATATAAACCAGATTTAGAAATTATCATTAATGAATTACATTTTATTACAAAAATTACGTGATAATGAAAAAGAATCATTAATTAGTTTAGAATGGAAATTTGCAGCTCGTGTTATTGATCGATTTTGTTTAGTGATATTTAGTGTATGTAATATTGTTGTCACATTTGCTATATTATGCTCAGCACCAAATTTAATTGCTTCTTTTATGCCATAATTACTTGAATTGATTTTTTTTGTTGCTTGTTTTATTGTTGTTGTTTTCTTGTGGGGGTTGAGGGTTGGGGGTGGAGGGTGGAGGTGAGATAGGATGATCAAATTGTTCCTGTTACCAAGTATTGATATGAATAGTTTGTTTAAAATTCTTTCTTTTGTTTTTCTTTTTTTTTCTTCTTTTCTATTTTGTATTCAAACACCAAAATAGCCTTAATTGAATGTTGAAAATAAACAAATACAATTAGTTGATAAATGTTCTTCAATGAACATTATCCGGTTATGATATATACAGAACAATACACTTTAAATCTGTAATCTTAATACATATGTTGAGAAGAAAAAAAGAGAGAAAGATTGGATCATGAATTGATCAATATTGGATCGTGATTGATAACTTAGAAACAATATTGGATCGATTTATGATCTGTAAACAGAAACTATCAATCATCATTTCATTGAATCATTTTATAGTATTGATTATTGATTATTTCTTCTTCTTCTTCTTCTTCTTCTTCTTCTTCTTCTTCTTCTTCTTTAGATAAATGTCTTATTGAAATAGACAGATTTAGTGATATAAAATAAAAGTATAATATAGAATAGGGAGATTTTCTACTTTTCAATCTTCATTATTTCTCATTTCATAATGATGTAATTGATCATGATGAACTATTCAGTTGCTATGGATACAATGAAAGCGTTTAGAATTTCTAGTAATTGTTTTTCTTTATATGATCTGTCTTTTTGTTTAATGTATGTAGATATTGTAAACTTCAATTACATATTCAGTGATTAATATGTGAATTAGTGTATCTACTGTTGTTCCCCTCCCTCTCTCTCTCTCTCTCTCTCGTATACACACACACACAGTTTTTATCTTTGTGTTTTTTAACGAGTTTGAAATGTTCCTTCCAATGGTGTACTTATTTAGAATTGAGTTTTTTTTAGAAATTATAATAAAAAGGAATAATTTCATGATATCCATTCAATCAATTATCTTCTTTTATGACAAGAATATTAATAATAATGATAATGAATAATAATAATAATAATAATAATAATAATAATAATAATAATAATAATAATAATAATAATAATAATAATAATAATAATAATAATAATAATAATAATAATAATAATAATAATAATAATAATAATAATAATAATAATAATAATAATAATAATAATAATAATAATAATAATAATAATAATAATAATAATAATAATAATAATAATAATAATAATAATAATAATAATAATAATAATAATAATAATAATAATAATAATAATAATAATAATAATAATAATAATAATAATAATAATAATAATAATAATAATAATAATAATAATAATAATAATAATAATAATAATAATAATAATAATAATAATAATAATAATAATAATAATAATAATAATAATAATAATAATAATAATAATAATAATAATAATAATAATAATAATAATAATAATAATAATAATAATAATAATAATAATAATAATAATAATAATAATAATAATAATAATAATAATAATAATAATAATAATAATAATAATAATAATAATAATAATAATAATAATAATAATAATAATAATAATAATAATAATAATAATAATAATAATAATAATAATAATAATAATAATAATAATAATAATAATAATAATAATAATAATAATAATAATAATAATAATAATAATAATAATAATAATAATAATAATAATAATAATAATAATAATAATAATAATAATAATAATAATAATAATAATAATAATAATAATAATAATAATAATAATAATAATAATAATAATAATAATAATAATAATAATAATAATAATAATAATAATAATAATAATAATAATAATAATAATAATAATAATAATAATAATAATAATAATAATAATAATAATAATAATAATAATAATAATAATAATAATAATAATAATAATAATAATAATAATAATAATAATAATAATAATAATAATAATAATAATAATAATAATAATAATAATAATAATAATAATAATAATAATAATAATAATAATAATAATAATAATAATAATAATAATAATAATAATAATAATAATAATAATAATAATAATAATAATAATAATAATAATAATAATAATAATAATAATAATAATAATAATAATAATAATAATAATAATAATAATAATAATAATAATAATAATAATAATAATAATAATAATAATAATAATAATAATAATAATAATAATAATAATAATAATAATAATAATAATAATAATAATAATAATAATAATAATAATAATAATAATAATAATAATAATAATAATAATAATAATAATAATAATAATAATAATAATAATAATAATAATAATAATAATAATAATAATAATAATAATAATAATAATAATAATAATAATAATAATAATAATAATAATAATAATAATAATAATAATAATAATAATAATAATAATAATAATAATAATAATAATAATAATAATAATAATAATAATAATAATAATAATAATAATAATAATAATAATAATAATAATAATAATAATAATAATAATAATAATAATAATAATAATAATAATAATAATAATAATAATAATAATAATAATAATAATAATAATAATAATAATAATAATAATAATAATAATAATAATAATAATAATAATAATAATATTAATAATAATAATAATAATAATAATAATAATAATAATAATAATAATAATAATAATAATAATAATAATAATAATAATAATAATAATAATAATAATAATAATAATAATAATAATAATAATAATAATAATAATAATAATAATAATAATAATAATAATAATAATAATAATAATAATAATAATAATAATAATAATAATAATAATAATAATAATAATAATAATAATAATAATAATAATAATAATAATAATAATAATAATAATAATAATAATAATAATAATAATAATAATAATAATAATAATAATAATAATAATAATAATAATAATAATAATAATAATAATAATAATAATAATAATAATAATAATAATAATAATAATAATAATAATAATAATAATAATAATAATAATAATAATAATAATAATAATAATAATAATAATAATAATAATAATAATAATAATAATAATAATAATAATAATAATAATAATAATAATAATAATAATAATAATAATAATAATAATAATAATAATAATAATAATAATAATAATAATAATAATAATAATAATAATAATAATAATAATAATAATAATAATAATAATAATAATAATAATAATAATAATAATAATAATAATAATAATAATAATAATAATAATAATAATAATAATAATAATAATAATAATAATAATAATAATAATAATAATAATAATAATAATAATAATAATAATAATAATAATAATAATAATAATAATAATAATAATAATAATAATAATAATAATAATAATAATAATAATAATAATAATAATAATAATAATAATAATAATAATAATAATAATAATAATAATAATAATAATAATAATAATAATAATAATAATAATAATAATAATAATAATAATAATAATAATAATAATAATAATAATAATAATAATAATAATAATAATAATAATAATAATAATAATAATAATAATAATAATAATAATAATAATAATAATAATAATAATAATAATAATAATAATAATAATAATAATAATAATAATAATAATAATAATAATAATAATAATAATAATAATAATAATAATAATAATAATAATAATAATAATAATAATAATAATAATAATAATAATAATAATAATAATAATAATAATAATAATAATAATAATAATAATAATAATA